>NC_080181.1:43567679-43871109 GCF_950295315.1 Erinaceus europaeus | reverse complement strand
ATAAGTGTAGACATATGGTTGTAGGTGATGGTTGGCCTTTGCCTACAATCTTAATGGAACTGTGGTGGTTTGCAGGGGATAGAGACTGAAGATTCAGAACTCTGGTGGTGAGAATGATGTGGAATTATACTCCACATGTTGACATGTAATTTTGTAAATCAATATTAAATCACTAATAAAATAAGATAAACAAAATGCAAGTGTTGGAAGGAATTTTCTTTTCCTTTTAAGAAATCCTTTATTTTATTTTAACTATCTTTGTTTATTGTATAGACAGTCAGAAATAGAAGCTGGAAGATAAATTTACCTCCCCCAGATGGGCCTCAAACAAACAACAAATGAAAACATATCCCCCCACATATATTAATTATTGCAGGACATCTGACTTGAGCTAAAATTGATTTGTAGCTTGAAGTTCCAAAGATAAGAAATTAACATAAAGTTGGTTATAGAGTAGAAATTTCCCTTGGGAGTGTGGCATAAACAAACATGTATCTCTTATCATAGTTGAGTGTATTTCAACACAGTCCACACAAGATTCCCACACTGATGAACCGCTTACAATCCCAGATTGGGTCCAATAAGAAACAAGTAATTGTGATTGGAGTAAAACTGGCAGTTCATAGATACCTGTGAACTTAAGGCAAAACAAAACAAAACAAATGGTCAGCTAGAGACTGTAAATATGTTTAATATGTTTTAAAAATATGAAAATGGGTGTCAGGCTGTAGCGCAGCGGGTTAAGCATATATGGTACAAAGCGCAGGATCCTTATGCCGGTCCTTGCGCTTTGCGCCACCTGCGCTACAACCTGACTCCCTAATTTTTTTTTTCTTTTGCCACCAGGCTTGTTGCTGGGGCTTGGTGCCAGCACCATGAATCCAATGCTCCTGGTGGCCATTTTTCCTTTTTTTCCCTTTCTTTCCTTCCTCCCTCCCTTCTTCCCTTCCCCCCTTCCTCCCTTCCTCCCTCCCTCCCTCCCTCTCTCCCTCCCTCCCTTCCTTCCTTCCTTCCTTCCTTCCTTCCTTCCTTCCTTCCTTCCTTCCTTCCTTCCTTCCTTCCTTCCTTCCTATATTCCTTCCTTCCTTCCTTCTTCCTTCCTTCCTTCCTCTCTTTCTGTTATACTTGATAGGACAGGACAGAGAAATTGAGAAAGAAGGGGAGATAGAGAGGGAGAGAAAGACACCTGCAGACCTGTTTCACTACTTGTGAAGCAACCCCCTGTAGGTAGGGAATGGGGGCTTGAACCCAGGTCCTTGAACACTGTAATAATATAGCACTTAGCCAGGTATACCACCGCCCGGTCCCCTAACTCTTAAATTAGTAGAGGGAAAGAATGAAATGACTAAAAACAATACTCAACTGAATGGAAAGGGGGCTTAGAAGATAGAACAAAGACAATTAGTGGTTACATTGGAATTAAGTGCATCTGTTAAAAGACAAAAGGTGAAAAACTGACTTTAAGAACAAATCAGTTCCATGATGTTTTAAGAGGACACAGTTAAAAACATGGGAGTACAAAAAGCGCTCAAGATAAAAAAGTATGACCAATAACAAATCAGGTCATTTTAACCTAAAAGACAGTAGGATAACTATATTAATGTCAGATAAAATAAACGGCAGGGCAAAAAAGCCTTAGTCAACATAAATAGATGCTCTTTACTGATGTCTCAATGCTCAGCCCATGAGGAGGACACAGCTTTAGTTGATGTACACTCACAATAGTAGATGTTAAAATGCAGCTTCTGACATAAGAGGTGAACAAATGCCAAACAGATTTGAGAAACTTAATAGACACATATAAAGCTACATGTATTCTAGATTTATAAATATAATCCATAATGGAATACTCAGTTTTCTTTCCTCTTCCCTTCCTCCTCCTCTTCCTCCTCCTCCTCTGCCTTCTTTTTGAATTGCCACCAGGGTTATTGCTGGGGCTTGGTGCCTGCACAATGAACCCACTACTTCTGGTAGCCATTTCCCCCTTTTAGCTGATAGAAAGGGAGAGACAGACATCTGCAGACCTGTTTCACTGCTTGGGAAGCAACCCCCTGCAGGTGGGGAATGGGGGCTTGAACCCAGGTCCTTGAACACTGTAATAATATAGCACTTAACCAGATGTACCACCGCCCGGTCCCCTAAGTCTTAGGACAGAGAGAAATTGAGAGAAGAGAGGGAGGTAAGGAGAGAGAAAGAGAGACACCTGCAGCGCTGTTCCACTGCTCATGAAGCTTCCTCTGACCCCGCAGGTGGGGACTAGCTGGATCTATTCGCATGGTAACTTGTCTGCTCAATTGGCTGTGCCACCACCCAGCCCCTCAATATTCCTTTTAGGCATACATAGAACACTAAAACTAAAAGCCCAACCATATTCTAGACCTGAAAGCAGAAGTCTCAGCAAATTTGAAACCATACAGATTATAGACTCTACAGGTCACAGTGCAGTGACCTCAGAAATCAACAGTAAAACAGTAACTAGAAATTTTGCATATATATATATATATTTCCAGTTTTTAAAATTTATTTTTCCAGATCACTGCTCAGCTCTGACTTATGGTGGTGTTGGGGATTGAACCTGGGAATTCGGGGTTTCAGGCATGACAGTCTTTTCCAGAACCATTATGCTATCTCCCCTACCTGTCATGTATTTATCATTACCTTTTTTTTTTTTTTACACTTTTTACTTATTTAATATTGGATAGAGAGAGAGAGAAATTGAGAGAGGAGAAGGGATAGAGAGAGGAAAGAGACAGACACCTGCAGCCCCGCTTCCCCACTTTCCCCCTGCAGGTGGGGACCATGGGATTGAACCTGGGACCTTGTGCACTGTAATGCTTGCTCTTAACCAGTTCCACCACCGCCACCACCTGGCCCCATGTACTTATTATATTTTAAGGTTTATTTTTATCTTTATTTATTTGATAGAGACAGCCAGAAATTGAGAGGGAAGGGGGTAATAGGAAGAGAGACAGAGAGAGATACCTGCAGCCCTGCTTCACCACTCACAAAGCTTTCCCCTTATAGGTGGGGACTGGGGGCTCAAACCTGGGTTTTTGAGTATGTAACATGTATGCTCAACCAGTTGCACCACCACCTGCGCCCCCCATGTACTTACTATTATTATTTTAAAATTTTTTATTCATAAAAAGGAAACACTGACAAAAACCATAGGATATGATATGAGGGGTACAACTCCACACAGTTCCCACCACCAGAACTCTGTATCCCATCCCCTCCCCTGACAGCTTTCCTATTCTTTACCCCTCTAGGAATATGGACCCAGGGTCATTATGGGGTGCAGAAAGTGGAAGGTCTGGCTTCTGTAATTGCTTCCCCGCTGAACATGGGTGTCGGCAGGTTGATCCATACTCCCTGCCTGTTTCTCTCTCTTTCCCTAGTGGGGCGGGGTTATGGGGAAGCGGGGCATCATGTACGTATTTTTTAAAACAATTTCTCTTTCAGGAGTCAGGCGGTAGCACAGTGGGGTAAGCGCAGGTGGCACAAAGCACAAGGACCGGCATAAGGACCCTGGTTCAAGCCCCCGGCTCCCCATCTGCAGGGGAGTCACTTCACAGATGGTGAAGCAGGTCAGCAGGTGTCTATCTTTCTCTCCCCTCTCTGTCTTCCCGTCCTCTCTCCATCTCTCTGTCCTACCCAACAATGACAACAATAACAACAACAACAATAACTACAACAATAAAACAACAAGGGCAACAAAAGGGAATAAATAAATAAATACTAAAAAATCCTTAAAAAAAGTAAAAAAAAAGATTTCTCCCCCCTCCTTGGTAGTTACAGCTGAATAACGCATGGAAACATATAGTAGGTGTTGTGTGAATGCACACTGCCTCTGCTGTCAAAAGCACAGCCACTGTCAAAAGCATCGCTACCCACACCCTTCAAGAGAGAACTGAAAGGTCTATAAGCTCAGACTGACAGGGACTCAGAGGTCACACAGGCTCCTGTGCTAAATATGAACAGATATATAGGCCCAGGGTTAGATCGATAGGGTGAATAGTTAATGGTGTTTATATATTTTCCTCATGTTTGGGAGCTACTCTCTGCCCTAATCCAGCTTTCTAGTCCTATTCTCAACTCTGACACCATCTTCCCAGACAATATTTTTAGTCTACCTCCATGTTAGCTGTTGGATTCAGGCAAAAATTACTCCCAGAGGGATAAAGAATAGGGAAGCTATCAAGGGAGGGGATTGGATATGGAGTTCTGGGGGTGGGCATTGTGTGGAAATGTACCCCTCTTATCCTATAGTCTTGTCAATACTTCCATTTTATAAATGAAAATTAAAAAAAGAAAAAAATTACTAAAGTCATGGGCATCTTGGAATATGCCTAAACTGGACTTCCTAGTTTTTTTCCCACAGAGAGACCTCTATTTTCATCTGCTCTATTCCTACTTTTGGGTTCCTGTGTATTAAACACTTTGTCCTGCTTTATATCTTACTGCCTTTCAGCCACCAAGCTGCAGATGCTACTATGATCCCATCCTGACTTCCCGGGGCAGACAATCTCACTAATGTGTCCCAGTGTCACCTCCCCAGACCCCTACCTCATTAGGGAAAGATAGAAACAGACTGGGGGTATGGATTGACCTGCCAATTTCCATGTCCAACAGAGAAGCAACTACAGAAACCAGAACTCCCACCTTCTGTACCCCATAAAGAATTTTGGTCTGTACTCCCAGGGGGAGAAAGAATAGGGAAATCTTCCAATGGAGGGGATGTGACACGGGACTCTGATGGTGGGAAATATATAGAATTGTACCTCTGTTATCTTATAATCTTGTTAATCATTATTAAATCATTAACTTAAAAAGGCAGGGTATTCTGGAGGTTTCAAACACATGTTGTCTGAAGCCAGATGCCCAGCCCCCCTCACCAAAAAAAAAAAAAAAAAAAAAAAAAAAAAGGAAAAAGCCAAACTCAACTCACATGCTTGCTCTGCCTGTCAGCACTGGAGCTCAGGCCTGGGAAATCCCTAACATGCCAACTTTCTGAGTGCTTTCATTTGCCCTTGTAGGTCTGTGTCCTTGGAACCCACAGGTGAACTTTAGATGTTCCCCCAAGGAAGGTGCTCTCTGCTCTAGCCTGGGGGAGGGGCGGAGAGTGAGGAGTGAGGTTGGAGAATCTGCTTCTCCCTCCTCCTCTCTCTCTCTCTGAAGCCACACCTCCTGGTGGTGCCAGCTCCTTCCACTTGCTTCTCTGCCAGGCCCAGCAGTAACGTCCTTTGGCACCAGCTGCAGGCACAGCACTACCCTTTGCTGGCATCCTGAAACCGTGCTCCTCTGTGGGTGTACTTGCCTCACCCTCACTGCAAGGACTGACAGAAAATGGACAGGCCCACTCACCACTGTCAAGTTCCCATCATCCTATGGACATCTGTTATCTTCTTTCACAGCCTTCAAAAGTACTTGGCGATTTTGTGTCTTCACCAGGAGCTGAGACAAGCGCCACTTCCCAAAAGAGAAGCGCTTGCAGGCTGCAGGTCTTCCAAGCTGTCTCTCACTGTCTCAGTCAGGATGACCTTTCTGCTCTCTTGGGACATGGAAGCACCTCCACACACAAGGACATTGGAAGTGCAGGCTCTGCTCCAAGCAGAGGCAAAAGCTGGTGACAGTAGAGTCAGAACCAAAGGCTTTGGCCTTGACCCCGGGGGGAGCAATGGTTCTCACCAGGTTAGAGGACTTGCCCCATTTATACTCTCAGTCCATGCTGGCAGCTACAGTGAACCTGAGAGGAAGGGCACAGAATGCCCCACAACATGTGATTGGGTAAAAAGCTATAATGTAAATAAATGACCATTAGTGAAACAGCTACCATTCTTTCTCTGCTCTAGACATTCGCTTTGAACTCATGACTTTATCCTCAGTAACTCTGAAGAGGACAAGGTTGGCTTGATTCCTCAGTCTCTTCCTCACAAGGATGTCAGAGGAAATGCTAAGGAGAAGGGAGGTGAAGGGGCAGGGTGGTGGCACACCTGGTTGAGCATACCTGCTATGGTGTGCAAGGACCCAGGTTCGAGCCCTTGGTTCCCACCTGCATGGGGAATGCTTTTCAAGTGGTGAAGGAATGCTGCAGGTGTCTCTCTGTCTCTCTCCCTCTCTATCTCCCCCTACCCTCTCAATTTCTGACTGTCTCTATTCAATAGATAATTAAAAAAAGAGAGAGGGAAGGGAGGGGGACAGGTCACCCCAGAGGCTGGCACAGCTGGGGCGAGCAGGAGACTAAGAACTGTGCAAGCGTATTGTTTAGTTCTCCAAGGACTCACCAGGCCTGCACTGTCTTCACCTCTTCCCAGTCAGGAAACTGAATCTCAGGGCAGCTACATGATTGGCTCAAGGCCACAGAAGTGTCTCCTGTTTTTCTATAAAGTCATGATCATTCTTATTTTGTTGTGGGCAGCCTTGGGGGAGCTGGGAGGAGGGAAGCAGAGAAGTGAGGCCACACAGCATAGCGTCTGTTCTCTGCCAAGGGGACAGGCCAGACCTGGCTGGACATGTCACCAGCCCTGCACCCAGCTGGGCCAGAGCAGAGCCTGACTTCAGACAGGCAAGGTTGTGATGCAACGGTGCAGAGTCTGAGCTGTGAATCCCAGACCGGAAGTGTGTGTGTCTTTCACACTCACTGTTGTAAACTTGCCACTGAGCCTATGCCTCAAGCCCCACGCCCCTGCCACTCACCTGCTTGCTCCAGGGCCACCATAGTGGCCTGCTCGATCAGGTCCCGCTCGATGAAGCTCCGGAAGTCCTCACTGTACACGCTCAGGTCTGGCAGCTGGAATGTATAGATGGGCATCTCCAGAGGGAACTGCTCGCTGTTGCACTCGCTCGCCACGTGGGAGCGGGCCAGGGAGACGATGGCGGAGCTGGCGTGGGAGATGCCCCGGGAGAGGCGCTTCTCTGCAGGGGGAGAGCGGAGCATGGCCGTGGGCTTGAGCATGGGCATGGGTACATACGTGCACACAGCACACAGCCACACACACATGCACACTTGGACGCGCACACACGATGCATACACACAGGTCACATGTACACACGTGAGTGCACACAACAAATGAGGTACATAACAGTGCACACGCACAAGCACACACACGCGCACACACACAGTTCACTGCTGGCCTGTCATGGTTGCCTGCTGCCCCTCTGTGGGGAAACCTCTACCCCCAACACCCGTGGCACAGGGCACTGATTCACCCTGAGCCATGAAAGCATTTGCAAAGGGGGCTGCCAGTCCCAGGCATGGGTCTACACCAGCTTGGTTAAAGATCAGCAGACCTGGGACCGGGTGGTGGTGCACCTGGTTGAGCACACATGTTGCAATGCTCAAGGACCTGGCTTCGAGCCCCTGGACCCCACCTGCAGGGGGAAACCTTTGCAAGTGGTGAAGCAGTGCTGTAGGTGTCTCTCTGTCTCTTTCCCTCTCTGTCCCCCCCTTCCTCTCAACTTCTGGCTATCTCTATCCAATATATAAATAATAATAATAATAAATATCAGCAGACCCGTATTTAGATCTGAAATAACAAGAGCAGCCCTCTTGTTATTTATTGAATTTTTACCACTTGGTCATTCACTCTGACTTAGTGTTGCAGGGGACTGAAGCTGGGACTTTTGGAGCCTCAGTGTGGGAATCTCTTTGCATCATCATCAATATACTGTCCGTCCCCCCTCCTCTATTCATTGCTTTTGTTTTTCCCAATGCACCTATACACTCAAGACAGGGAGCAATGGACTCCTGCTCTCGCTGCTGTGGCTTTGATTTGCAGGCTATTCTGCTAGTCAGTTTGAGCTTCCTGCTCCCCTATGCTGTGCTGTTTTAGTCTCCTCAGAAAACACTGGTCAACTCTGGTCCAGTTCTGCCTGGGCTTCCCAGCTCGGGGCAAGTGACAATGACTGGGTTTCCTTCCTTCCTTCCTTCCCTCGTCTTCCCTCCCTCCCTTCCTCCTCCTTCTTTCCTTTCCTTTTCTTTCTTTCTTTCTTTCTTTCTTTCTTTCTTTCTTTCTTTCTTTCTTTCTCTCTTTCTTCTCCAGGGTTATTGCTGGGGCTTGATGCCTGCATGACGAATACTGGCAGCCATTTTTACCCCTTCCTTCCTTCCTTCCTTCCTTCCTTCCTTCCTTCCTTCCTTCCTTCCTTCCTTCCTGTCTCTTCTTCTTCTTTTTTGACAGGACAGAGAGAAATTGAGAGGGAGAGGAGATAGAGAGAAAGACAGACACTTGCAGACCTGCTTCACCGCTTGTGAAGTATCCACCCAGTAGGTAGGGAGTCGAGGGTCTTTGCTCATGGTGATAAATGTGCTTAACCTGATGCACCACTGCCCAACCCCCATCGAATGAGGTTTCTCTCTCTTTAAAGAAATTTATTTATTTATTTATTTATTTATTTATTTATGAGAAAGATAAGAGAAAAGAGAGAGAGAAAGAACCAGATATCACTCTGGTGCATGTACTGCCAGGGATTGAACTCAAGACCTCATGCTTGAGAATCCAATGCTTTATCCACTGTGCCATCTCCAGGACCACTTGAGTAGGGTTTCTCTATGCACCACATGTGCACTTGTTGGCAAGTCAATCACATGATTATTTTTATTTTTCACCAGAGCACTGATCATTGAACCTGGAACCTCAGAGTTGCAGCCATGAAAGTCATTGTGATAACCACTATGTTATTTCCTTGACCCCTTTATGTGACACTTTTTTTTTTTTTTACTTTCATAACTTGGGCCTCGCTGCTACTGGATGACTTTTTTTTTTTCCCAGATAGAAAGACCGAGACAGAGATAAAGAGACAGAAAAAGAACACTGTGCCTAAGCTTTCTTCAGTGTGGCGGGGGGCTGGGCTCAAACCTGGATTGTGCACATGACAAAGCAGTGCACTGTCTAAGAGAACTACTTCACCAGCTCAGGCTTTCTGTGCTGTTATTTATTTACCTATTTGTTATTTTTATTTGATAAGACAGAGAGACATTGAGGGGGAAGGGAAGCTAGAGAGGGTGAGAGACACAGAGACATATCTGCAGCAATACTTCACCCACCACTCATGAAGCTTCCTCTTTGCAGGTAGGGGATGGGGGCTTGAACCTGGGTCCTTGCCCATGATAAGTGTGCACTAAACCAGGTGTGCTATCGCCTGGCAGTGTGTGTATGTGCGTGATTTTTTTTTTTTTTTTGCCTCCAGAGTTATTGCTGGGACTTGGCGCCTGCACTACAAATTCACTGCTCCTGGAGGCCATTTTTCCCCTTTTGTTACCCTTGTTCTTTATTGTTATTGTTACTATTATTGTTGTTATTGCTGTCGTCATTGTTGGATAGGACAGAAAGAAATCAAGAGAGGAGAGGAAGACAAAGAAGGGGAGAGAAAGACAGATACCTGAAGACCTGCTTCACCACTTGTGAAGCGACCCCCCTGCAGGTGGGGAGCCAGGGGCTCAAATCGGGATCTTTATGGCAGCCCTTGTGCTTTGCGCCACTTACCCCGCTGCACTACCGCCCGGCCCCCCGTGATTTTTTTTTAATTGCCAAAAGGGTTACTACTGGAGCTCAGTGTCTGCACTTCAAATCCAACACTCCTGTTGGACACTTTTTACATTTTTTTTTCTATTTTATTTGACAGGAGAGAGAGACATTAAGAAGGGAGAGGAGATAGAAAAGAGGAGAGGGCAGAGGAGACAGCATAATGATTATGCAAAGAGACTCTCAGGCCTGAGGCTCTGAGGTCCCAGGTTCAATGGTAAAAATAAATAACAACAACAACAACAACAAAGAATTAAAAAAAAAAAGAGAAGGAGAGTGAAAGATAAATACCTTCAGACCTGCTTCACTGTTCATGAAGTGTCACCCCTGCTGGTGGGGAGTGGAGGCTTGAACCTGGGTTCACTGCCCAGCCCTCAGTGTGTGTGTGTGTGTGTGTGTGTGTGTGTGTGTGTGATTTTCAGAACTCATATTGGTCATCATAGAGAATTAATAAAGCCTCCCTTCTCAATTTCTCTCTGTTCTATCAAAAAAAAAAAAAAAGAAAGAAATGGCCACATAGGAGCAGTGGGTTCATAGTGTAGGCACTAAGCTCCAGCGATAACCCTGGAGGCAAAAAATAAAAAGTATTAGTAAAGTAGCAGACTCCCCCCCCCCCCCCCCGGGGAAACAAACATCAAACTAGTATTTGAGTATGGTCTGAACCCTGAGGCAAATCCACAAGTATTTCCACTGGGGGCATAAAGGTGGCATTTTGTGTCTTTTAAATTTTTATTTATATTGCCACCAGGGTTATCCCTGGGGCACAGTGCCTACAAGATGAATCCACTGCTGTCAGTCTCTTATTATTTTGATAGAGACAGAGAAATTGAGAGGGGAGGGGAAGACAGAGAAAGAAGGAGAGACACCTGCAGCCCTGCTTCACCATTCGTGAAGCTTCCTCCCTGCAGGTGGGGACAGGGGGCTTGAACCTTCTCTCAGTTCCTTTCCAATGAGCCTGATCTGGTCAGCTCCTTGCTCAGCTGAGGTCCTAGTCTTCCACTCTGAGATGAAGAAAACTCAACCCTGCTCTAGTCTCCATCCAGTACAGGGGGCTTCTTCCCAAATTCAAACGTAATGGACAGTAATGACACTGATAGGTTGGTGAATTAATTTTCTTGGATAGTCCGTTGCTTTGCCCTAAACACGACTCAGGTTCGAGCCTGACTCCCACTGCATTGAAGGAAGCTATGGTGTTGTGACTTCTTTCACTCTCTTCCTCTGTCTGTCTTTATCTTTAAAAATAAATAAATAAAGGGAGTCGGGTGGTAGCGCAGCAGGTTAAACTCACGTGGTGCAAAGAACAGGAACCATCATAAGGATGCCGGTTCCAGCTCCCGGCTCCCCACCTGCAGGGGAGTCACTTCACAGGTGGTGAAGCATGTCTGCAGGTGTCTATCTTTCTCTCCCCCTCTCTGTCTTCCCCTCCTCTCTCCATTTCTCTCTGTCCTATCTAACAACGACGACGACAACAATAATAACTACAACAACAATAAAAACAACAAGGGCAACAAAAGGGAAAATAAATAAAATTAAAAAAAAATTAAAATTAAAAATAAATAAATAAATAAATAAATAAAATAAAAAGAAAGAGACTAGGGAGATAGCATAGTGCTTTTTTCGTGTCCGAGACAGCAAAGGTCCCAGGTTCAATCCCCAGCATCACCAGAAGATGGAGTTTAGCAGTGCTCTGGTAAGAAAAAAAAAAAAAAAAGGAAAAAAAGAAAAGTAGAAATGGCATTCAAGTTAAGTTATTCTGACCAGAACCAACAGGTTTTTGATCCTGTGAGTGGTGCTGGGTAAGGGGGAGGGGTGTTTTCTGGGGTTGGAGCAGCCTCCTTGGAGCTCAAGGGCCCCTGCTCTGCACAATCGGGGGCTGGGCTCTGTGCCGGTTGGGTACCTTGGGCGATGTCGTCCTGTCTCTGCAGACAGGGCCGCTCCCCCTTGTGCGTGGGCTGCAGCGGCTCTCGCTGCTGTGGCTGCGGCTGAGCGGGACACCGGCCCTCGTTGAACACGGGCGGCAGGTTGGCTGTGTGCACCTGCCGGAGCTGCTCATAGTCGCTCAGAGCGGCCGTCAGGTCCCAGTTCTTGCCTGTGGACGAAAAAGCACAGGAAGTCAGTGCCTTGCTGCAGAAGTCAGGGGCTTGCGGCAGCAAGGGCCCAGCAAGGCGGGTGATGCATCAGTGACTCACGACTCTCTTGGGGGTGGTGGTAAAATGGCTTTGTGCACAGCGTCCAAAAGCAAAATCTCACACCTGTGACTATCTATGCCCAGCTGAACTGCGGGGCTCTTTCTAGTCTCACAGCTTTTAGATTCTCTCTCTCTCTCTCTCTCTCTCTCTCTCTCACACACACACACACACACACACACACACACACACAGTCAGAAACATACAGACACACAAGGGCAGAAACATACAGACATATAGAAACAGACACACACACAGCCATACAGACCCAGACATACATACAGACATACAGAGATAAACACAGACACAGACATGTCAAAACATGTCACTCCTGACGATGACTCTAGCTCTTCTGGCGTCATTGGGCTAGAGGTAAATAAGTACGTACATGAATAAATAAAATTAATTAACCCCCAATTCCTTTAGTCTGCTCTGAGATTTACTTTTCTCCTTTCAAGCTCCCTATGGGACACCCCCCCACCCCAGCCAGATGTACCCTGGGGCTATTCCTTCTCCCACCCTTTCCACAGCCACCTGTGTAAGCCAGCTTACAGCTACCACCACCAAAAGGCCAGTTTCCATCCGTCAAAATATAACTTGAGCCCCTCTTCCCCTCTGGGGACCACCCACCATTTAGCTCCCAGAGCTTTCATTTTTGTGAGCAGATAGTAGCTGCCTCAGTTAACTGTGAACCCAAGGTATCAGCGACAGTGACTAATTCTATGTTGAATCATGTTGTGTATACAACAGAGAGAGCCTTGAAGGGTATCAGATAACCTGACATCTTCCTTTTGTGTCTCCACTCTTTTCTAGTGCCGATGATAGTTATCAGTCATAATATTTACATAACTCGCAGTCACTTCCAATCTTGTATTTTTTTCCTCCACAGTCAGCTAACAAAAGCAAGATAGGAGCATCTTAGCACTTTCCCATCATATTATTTTTATTGTTGTTATTATTATTATTTGTTTCACCAGAGCACTGCTCAGTTCTGGCTTATGCTGGTGCTGGAGATGGAACTTGGGACCTCAGAGCCTCAGGCATGAGAGTCTGTTTGCACAACCACTATGCTGTCTCCCCAGCCCCTCACCACCGTTATGTGATGGCTCAGAGATGCAAACCACTGGGTCATCTCAAAACAAACAAATAAACAAAACCCCTCAGAAATCAAAACAACTCCCCCAACCCTGCTGGGGATAATACACGTAGCACTGGCTCCAGTACTTAAGGGGGAGTTCGGGCAGCTAAGATGCAGCCCAGGTGAGTGACTGTTACTTCACATTGCTGATAGAATGCTCGGTTTTGGGGGTCGGGCGGTGGCGCAGTGGGTTAAGCGCACGTGGCGCAAAGCGCAGGGACCGGCGTAAGGATCCCGGTTCGAGCCCCCGGCTCCCCACCTGCAGGGGAGTCGCCTCACGGGCGGTGAAGCGGGTCTGCAGGTGTCTATCTTTCTCTCCCCTCTCTCTCTGTCTTCCCCTCCTCTCTCCATTTCTCTCTGTCCTATCCAACAACAAAGCAACGTCAACAATGGCAATGATAACCGCAACTAGGGCAACAAAAGGGGGAAAAATGGCCTCCAGGAGCGGTGGATTCATGGTGCAGGCACCGAGCCCAGCAATAACCCTGGAGGGAAAAAAAAAAAGCTCGGTTTTATTTTTATTTTACATCATTATTATTACTACTATTGTTATTATTGTCACTAGGGTTGTTTCTGAGGCACACTACTAGCAGTATGAATCCACTGCTCCTGGTGGCCATTTTTTTCTTTCTCTCTCTCTGTCCCACCCTCTTCCTCCTTTCTCTTTCTCTCTTCCTATTTTATTTTATTTTATTTTATTTTATTTTATTTTATTTTATTTTTTTTTTGCCTCCAGGTTTGTTTGCTGGGGCTCAGTGCCTGCACCATGAATCCACTGCTCCTGGAGGCCATTTTTCCCCATTTTTGTTGCCCTTGTTGTTGTCATTATTGTTATTGTTGCTGTTGATGTTATTGTTGGATAGGTCAGACAGAAATCGAGAGAGGAGGGGATACAGAGAGGGGGAGAGAAAGATAGACACCTGCAGACCTGCTTCACTGCCTGTGAAGCGACTCCCTTGCAGGTGGGGAGCTGGGGGCTCAAACCAGGATCCTTGTACCAGTCCTTGCACTTTGTGCCATGTGAGCTTACCATGTGATGCACCACCGCCCCACCCCCTATCTTCCCATTTTATTTGAAAGGACACAGAAAAATTAAGAGAGAATGTGGAAGGAGAAAGAGAGATACCTACAGACCTGCTTTAGTGCTGTGAAGCTTTCCTTGCAAGTGGGGAGAGGAGACTGGAACCCAGGTCCTTGTGCATGATGGTGTGTATGTTCCACCAGGTGCACCACTGCCCGGCCCCCAAAATTCTGTGCTGTAGATTAATAATCCAGGACCAGGGAAAGAGTGCAAGGGTAACATGCAGAACTTGTTGTTAAAAGGTCACAGGTTTGATCCCCAGCAACACCGACAGTCTGATCTGGGCAGTGCTCTAATAAAAAAAAAGTCTAATTCCTTTGATTTTTTTTTTTTATTATCTTATGAGGAACATCAAGTTAAACATGAAAAGTCAGATCTCTAGTTAAACTCCACACATATGTTTTGTTCCCAGAGGGGTGTGTGGTACTCTTCGATGTAAAACAAAACATCGCATCTGTGAAGGGAAATTATGAAGCAAAGGTAAAGCCACTGAAAGATGTGAAATAGGAGGTGATTCGATTCAAGAAAATGAAAATAAAATGCCAAAACCACAAGGAACCAAAGAGAAAATAGGATACAGATCATAGAACTAGGGTCCATGAAAATGAAAAATAAGTGGATAAATGCAATAGAGATTTAAAAAAAAAAAAGGTCAGGGGGTGGAAAACAGTGCACTTATTATTAGTATGGATTCTCATGCCTGAAGGTCGGAGGTCCCAGGTTAAACCCTTTACCACCATAAGCCAGAGCTGAGTAGTGCTCTGGTAAAGAAGAAGGGGAAAAATGTCTAGAGAGAAACAGTGAGCACAGAACACACACACACACACACACACAGATACACACAGACACACACACACAGACACACACACACACACAGACACACACACACACACTGTTCCAAACGACAGATCTAAAATAACAAGCAAAAAAAAAAAAGGACTAGAATTTAAAAGATACAAGCTTCTGAGCTGATTTAATTCAACATCTTCATAGGGCACACCATTAGAAAGAAATTGTCTGGGGGCTGGGTGGTGGCGGTGCACCCGGTTAAGCATGCATATGAAAGGATATACACAAGGACCCAGGTTTGAGCCCCTGCTCCCCACCGGCAGGTGGGGGACACTTCACGAGCAGTGAAGCAGATCTGCAGGTATCTTTGTCTATCCCTCTCTAAATCTCTCTCCCTTCTCAATTGGTGGATTTGTAGTGCCAGCACCAAGCCTCAGCAACTGGAGGCAAAAAAAAAAAAAATCGTCTTAGCATAGTTCATATCAGAATAAAAAAACTTCTTTGACTATATGGTCAGAAAACAAAACAAAACAAAACAAAACAGTGGACTGGTAAGATCCTTCCTGGCAGCCAAGTTCAATGAGTGAGGACCATAGGACACATCTACCAGAGAAGTAAATAATAAATAAATAAATAAATGAC
This sequence comes from Erinaceus europaeus, assembly GCF_950295315.1. Taxonomy (NCBI): domain Eukaryota; kingdom Metazoa; phylum Chordata; class Mammalia; order Eulipotyphla; family Erinaceidae; genus Erinaceus; species Erinaceus europaeus. Next base: position 43,855,749 of record NC_080181.1, on the reverse strand, counting down.
TGTAGGCTAGGAAACAGTTACACTTATCTCGGCTACTTTTCATGGATAAAGGCTACAGATAAACCACATGGATAGCTTACATGTACAAAGGCAGGAAATGCTATTCAAATAGGACTTTCTTGAGAAAAACCACTAAAGGATGAGTGTCAACTGAGAGATGGTAGGGAGGGGGTGAGGGAGTTAGCACTGGTACAGTCAGACAGCAGGAAACATATGTATCTGCACATCTGAGGGAAAAACAAAGGGACAGATAGAAGAGACAGAGGAGAGGGCCAGGCCAGTTCTGCCAAAGCAAATATGGCGTCGTCGACCCAAATGGTGCAAAGTAGGAAGTGGAACCAGTGGACTCAATCACTTAGTGGTAGAGTGTGGGATGGCAAAATAATAAAGTCGAGAGGTCAACTGTAAATGCAAAAACACGTTTAATAGCACAAAGGTAAACTCTGAAAATAGGAGGTAAGCTACAGATAAAACTGGATGGTAGCGCAGCGGGATAAGCGCATGTGGCACAAAGCGCAAGGATCCGGGTCCGAGCCCCCGGCTCCCCACCTACAGGGGAGTCGCTTCACAAGCGGTGAAGCAGGTCTGCAGGTGTCTATCTTGCTCTCCTCCTCTCTGTCTTCCCCTCCTCTCTCCATTTCTCTCTGTCCTATCCAACAACAATGACATCAATAACTACAACAATAAAAAAGAGCAAAAAAGGGAATAAATACATAAATATTAAGAAAAAAAAGAAACAGGATGGTAGAAGTGACAGAGGAAGAATGAAATCCAAGAGAGTTTACTTGTCGAAGAGACACAAATGGTCATATTCACTGCAGAATCATACATAGTAGCCAGGAGTTGGAGACAAGCTCAGTGCCCACCCACAGATGAATGGGCGATGATGCCAGGGCATCAGACATACCCAGTGGAGTCTTCCTCAGCTATTAAAAAAAAAGATAGAATTGTGTCTGCAACATTTTGAATGGAGCTAGTGAAATAAGTCAGGCCAAAAAGGACAAACACCTGTGACTTCGTTCATATGTGATATGAAGAAACAGATGTATGAACTAAATAAAACAAAAATAAAGTTTAGACTCTAAACTCAAATTAGTAGGTTAAGAAGAGACAAGATGAATGAACCAGCTAAAAGGGGTCAAGTGATCAGTGAAGGATAGAATTGGGCTCTGCCCCCACCCCAATAGGGAAAGATAGAAACAGGCTGGGGGTATGGATAGACCTGACAACATCCATGTTCAGTGGAGAACCAATTACAGAAGCCAGAACTTCCCCCTTCTGCACCCCATAAAGAATTTTGATTTAGTCCATACTCCCAGAGGGGGTAGAAATATTAGGGGAGGATGACCAAAGGCCTTTGAACTCCAATTCCATCAGGACCCAGACAGAGAAGAGGAAAAAAGGAAGGACATCTGGAAGTCACAAATTAGTACGTGTGACTTAGAAAGGAAGAGGAGGAAGTACCACAGAAAAAGTGGGCAAGTCTATATAAATATAGGTAGTTATAGAAATAATAGCCCATATTTGTAACCTTGGGAGACCCACTGCAGTTTCCAATGGAGGAAACAGGGACACAGAACTCTGGGGGTGGAAAAGGTGTGGAATTATACCCCCTGTTATCTTATAATTTTGTGAATCAATATTAAATAATAAAATAAGCAAAAGACGGAATCTGTATGGTGAACTTATATAAGTATATACAGATGCCGATTTTTAATTATGTGCATGTGAAACTTATATAACCTGGTTATGCAATTTGACTTCAATGCATTTTTTTTTTTTTAAAGACACAAACTCATTTTATCAAGGCAGACCACAAAAGTCAATCAGCATGATGGGAATAGTGTGGAATTGGACCCGTTATTTATTTATTTTTTATTGTTGTTATTTATTGGATAGAGACAGCCAGAAATCGAGAGGGAAGGGTGTTGCTGAGGACTTATTCTGATGCAGTCTCCGCCCCCAGGTTTTCCTATGCTCCGCTAAATCCTAGAGTGCCCCCTTTCAACCAATCCTGGCTCTGCCCCCAGGTTTTTCTATGCTCCGCTATATCCTAGAGTGCAAAGACACCGGCAATACTGCTTCACCACTAGCAAAGCTTTTCCTTTGTAGGTGGGTACCAGGGGCTCTAACCTGGGTCCTTGTGCATTGTAACATGGGAGCTCAACCAGGTGTGCCACCAACCACCTCCCTGTTATTTCGGAAATCACTAATAAAAAAATTAGGAAAAAATGCCAAACAGTAATGTCTGAAGAAAAAAGGAAATGGGATATATGTAATATGTTTGTATTTACCTGAAGAATTTGAAAAAGTAATTGCTAGAAAAAAAAGCACAACTTTTCTTTCTCTTATTTGAAAGGGCGTAGGGGGGGATAGAGGGAGAGAGACAGAGAGACACCTGTAGACCTGCTTCACCACTCTTGAAACTTCCCTCCTGCAGGTGGGGAGTGTGGCTTGAACCCAGGTCCTTGGATATAGTACTGTGTGTGCTCAGCCACGTGTGCCACCACCTAGACCTGAAAAGCACAACTTTTCTAAAAATCACAAACATTTAAAAATAAAAAGCTAGAAGCATCCAATAGCACAGCTATATACAAGATACTGGATACTGTACAGCAAACCCTAACAAAGGGACTTTTCAAAGTTAACCCAATTAACAAATAATGTGATGATAATATTAACTATCGATTGTCTTGTTGAATCCTAAGACAGCAGGAACCTCACATCTCCACTATAGAGCCCCTAATTCCCCCAGTCCTGGAACCCTTGGATAGGGCCCACTTTCCCGTATGCATCTCCCAATCCAAACCAAATAATATTGCATCTGCCGATCACAACCTAACCAACGCAACGATTGCCACCTCAACATGCTTCACCTCAGACTGTGTCCAGAGACTTCACGTGTGGAATGACAACCCTTCAGCTTCATTACTTGGGTGAGACCTTTCCTTTTATAGTACACTCTAATTTCATCTCAGGTAGTTCACTTTCTAACAAAGTCCCATAACCTAGATATACACCAGTTTCTGTGAGAGAGAGCTTATGCGCACACGTATCCATAAACTACTGCAAAATATATACCTGAAAGCAGAAGTACACTAGAGTTTGCACTGAGTACCTCCCTAACACTTCCTCTTCACTATTCCAAGCTTGGGATCCATGATTGCTCAACAAATTGTTTGGCTTCATATGTTAACTCTCTTTTCAATCACCAGGTTCCAGATGCCACCAGGATGCTGGCCAGGCTTCCCTGGATTGAAGACCCCACCAATGTGTCCTGGAGCTCTGCTTCCCCAGAGACACACCTTACTAGGGAAAGAGAGAGGCAGACTGGGAGTATGGACCGACCAGTCAATGCCCATGTTCAGCGGGGAAGCAATTACAGAAGCCAGACCTTCTACCTTCTGCAACCCTCAACGACCCTGGGTCCATGCTCCCAGAGGGCTAGAGAATGGGAAAGCTATCATGGGAGGGGGTGGGTTATGGGGATTGGGTGGTGGGAATTGTGTGGAGTTGTACCCCTCCTACCTTATGTTTTTGTTCATTAATCCTTTCTTAAATAAAAAATTAAGAAAAAAAAGCTAGTAAAGATTATCCAGGGCACTCAAAATATTTATGTGTAAGAACTGAGTATCAAATATGACAGCTAACAAAAAATGAAAGCAAGGTATTGCACCAAAGTAAAAGACTCTGGGGTCAGGGGGAGGTTTCAGGCCCTAGAATGTGATGGCAAAGTAGGACCGACAAGGGGTGGGGGTTAGACTGTGATGGGGAAAACTAATAAATGTTACACATGTACCAACCACTGTATTTCACTGTCAGCTGTAAACCATTAATCTCTCTAGTAAAGAAAAAAAAAAAAAAGCAATGCATTTATAAACAGGCTTAACATAGTTACAGAAAGAAAAAAATGTTCACATCAGCTCAAAAAGCAATGATTCACAGTCAGAGGCAGAAGATATGCCATCCACGTGCGAGTCTCTGGGTTTAATCTGGCATCACGTGCGAACAGTGGGACAACTCCATGAGAGGTGAAATGGGACTCTGTTCTCCCTTTCCCTCTCTCCCACTCTCTATCTTTCCCATCATTTATGCCTCTCTCACTTTCTCTCATTCTACCAACAGAGACAAGGGGACCAGATGGTGGTTTTCCAAGTAGAGCATCCATGCTACCATGCCCAAGGACCAGGGTTCAAAAACCCAGTCTCCACTTGCAGGGGGGAAGCTTCATGAATGGTGGAGCAGTGCTGCAAGTGTCTCTCCATCTCTCTGAATACTTTCCTCTATCAAAAAGAAAGAAACAGAAAAAACAAAAATGGCCGCTGGGAACAGTGGAGCTGTGTAAGCAGTCAGCCCAGCTGTAACCCTGGTGGCAAAAAACAAAAACAAAAACCAACGTTTTCACATATATTTTTCCCCTTAGCTCACTAATATTCAGTGTGTATTTAAAAAAGTAAACAGAAAGAAAATTGGGCCAGGGAGGTAATTGAGCTCCACTGAATAAAGATAAAAGGAAAAAAAAAAACAAAAAACAAAGGAGGAAAAAAAGAAGGCGACTGTACATTGCTAGAAGATTTGATTCAAAGTGGAGATGTGTGATTCATGCTTTTTATTTTCTGTAATTTGGGGGAAGAGCCTGCCCCTCTGAGGGTTGTCTAATCCCTATGATTATTCCTTTCCTACCAACATCCCCCAAATCAGAGCCACTTCCTTTACTGGCTCTCCATTCTAGGCCAGTGTCCACTGGAATTCCCAGGCACCAACCACCAGGAACAGTCCTTCAGAACTTGCTGAAGCTTCTCAATCCAGCCACTCCTAGTACTGTTTACGTTGCCTGTCTGTTCCCTCCTGAGGGAACCACAGGGCAAGGTCTGCTTTTAAATTCTGCTTCTTCTAAGACCCCTTCTGTTGCATTGCTTGACTCTGGTCTATTGACATCATCATTGTTTTCATTGGTTTAGTCCCCACTGGTTCACACGCTATTTTCCTTCTCCCCACCCCCTATCCTACGTACTTCCTCTTCCTGACACTTCCGCCTCAGGAGACATAAAAGACAGGGCTTTCTAATGAAGAAAGATTAGATTATAAGAGATTAGATTGTTGAACTGCATCTCCGCTTGTCAATAAAGACTGAACTGCGTTCCCAGCTCAGCCATGAGTCCCTGGTCGTCTGTCTTCCTTCCATGAAGCTAGGCCGGAAAAATAAAAAGAAAGGGGGAGATGTTGGGCAGTATGCCAGCTTCCCCCTGCTTATCCCTGCAGTCTATTTACATAACCAGTTACCTAGGAACCGCCCTGCCTGCAGGGCACTGGTTTAATCCCCACTGGTTCATGATGTCTTTTTGCTCCGCCCCCTCTCATAGTCACCTTGATTTCCACCAGTCTCTTTTAGCTCCACCCTCTCTACATCACATCCTGTTTCCACCCTACTTGGCGAGTATATATACAGCTGCTCTTCTGTTTCAACACACTTGGGATTGCCTTCTGGCTCTGAGAGTTCCAGAGTCTATCTCCGCACGAGTTCCTGATCCCTCTCCCACACAGCAGCCTAGGTTGGCTCCAGTTGAGTTCTCTCCAATCCAGAGAGCACTTGCTCAGGAAGAAGCATCCTCAGGCTATCCTGGCACTTTCCCCCCCTTTTTTCAAAAAATATTTTTATTTATTAATGAGAAAGATAGGAGGAGAGAAAGAGAAAGAAAGAACCAGACATCACTTTGGTACATGTGCTGCTGGGGATTGAACTCAGAACCTCATGCTTGAGAGTCCCGCACCACCTCCCAAACCACACATGCTTTTTTTTTTTCAATCTTTTTATTTATTATTGGATAGAGACAGAGAGAAATTGAGAGGGGGTAGAGAAATGGAGGGAGAGAGACACCTGCAGCTCTGTTTCAGCACTTGTGAAGCTTTCCCTCTGCAGGTGGAGACCAAGGACTTGAACCCAGGTCCCTGAGCACTTTAATGTGTGTGCTTAACCAGATGAGCCAATGCCTGGCTGCAGGGCAAGTTCTTGCTCCCCCTCTGCCTCCTGATCCATCCCTGTGCCTCCCTGAAGCCTCGCCCAGCACCCCCTAGTTTCTAGGAAACCGTGAGCCTGAGCAGCCCCTCTGACAGTCATGTTCATGTCTGTGTGTAGCACATGTGGTTAAAACAAATCCAGGTACCCAGGAAGACAAAAGGCAGAAGAGGCTTGGAGACATGTATACTATGCAAAAGCAAAAACTTCTCAGAGGAGATAGTGCTGTTTAACCACGAGAGCAGATAGTAAGCTGTCAACCAGAGCCTGCCAGCCCAGATGAACAGCCTCCTACCTCCAGAGGTCACAAGGACAAAGGCTGGTGTGGTGCTTCTGCCGCCAGTCTGCTGTGGGCAACTGTAGCTGCTTTAAAGAACTGCCAGGCAGTATGTGAGTGGAACAAAACTCTCAGCGGCATTTCCTGCTAATGATCAAATACTTTGGTGCAGAAGTGAAAATTGTGAGCAGGTCATTGGGGCGGGGAAGGTGATGTTCCTGTGCGCCCGCTAGGAGGAAGCAGAGAGCAGGATACAGTGCAGGGAAGGGCACTGGTTAAGACAGCAGATTTGAAATCACATGCTCTCCAAATATCCTTCATACACAAACAAGTATCAGGAGACAGGATGGAAGAAAAGGTCTCAATTAAAGCTGCACCCGAAAGACACAGTACTGAGTGGTAAGCTTACAAGAAATGGATATGGAGGATGTATCAAATCCCTGAGAGGCACAAAAATAGAATTGCACACATCATCATCATTCATCATCATCTCCTCCCCCTCCTTCATTTAAAGACAGAGATAGAGAAGGGGAGAGGGAGACACTACAGCACTGAATCTTCCTTCAATGTGGTGGAGCCCAGCTCAAACCTGGGTCGTGCCCATGGCAAAGCAATGCACTGTGCGAGTGAGCTATTTCACCAGCCCCCACGTCATGCTCTCATGCTTGGGTCAGAATTTCTCAAGTGTCATTTCCGGTTAAGAAATAAGATCACTTCCTGTCAAGCTGACTTATACCTTTAATACAGTCGCAACAACAACAACAACAAAAAGGGTATAATATTTTCTTCTTGGACTTGGATATGCTGACTTCGGGTGGAGCACATGTTCCTGCATGCTAAATTCATGTCAAATAATATTGCATCCGTTGATCACAACCTAATCAATGCAATGATTGCCACCTCAACATGCTTCACTTCAGACTGTGTCCAGAGACTTCAGGTGTGGAATGACAACCCTTCAGCTTCATTACTCGGGTGAGACCTTTCCTTTCATAGTATTTTCTAATTCCATTCCAGGTGGTTCACTTCCTAACAAAGTCCCAAAACCTAGATATGGACCAGGTCCCCTGAGATAGAGCATATGTTCACACGTATCCATAAACTAGGGCAAAATATATACCTGAAAGCAGAAGTACACAATAGTCTGCAGTGAGTACCCCCCAACACTTCATCTGCACTATTCCAGCCTTTAGGCCCATAATTGTTCAACAATTTGTTTGGCTTTGTATGTTAACTCTCTTTTCAGCCACCAGGTTCCAGATGCCAGCAGGATGCTGACCAGACTTCCCTGGACAGACGACCCTACCAGTGTGTCCTGGAGCTCCGCTTCCCCAGAGACTCACCCTACTAGGGAAAGAGAGAGGCAGACTGGGAGTATGGATCGACCAGTCAACGCCCATGTTCAGCGGGAAGCAATTACAGAAGCCAGACCTTCCACCTTCTGCCACCCACAATGACCCTGGGTCCATACTCCCAGAGGGATAGAGAATGGGAAAGCTATCAGGGGAGGGGAGGGGATAAAGAGAGCTGGTGGTAGGAATTGTGTGGATCTGTACCCCTCCTATCCTACGGTTTTGTTCATGTCTCCTTTTTAAAATAAATAAATAAAAAAAAGAAAAACAGCAGCCTAATATATAAATATATATGCACACACGTGTGTGCGCATATACAAATAGCAGAAGTGTAAACAATCGCAACAAATGACCCCACATCCAGGGAAGCGTCGGGTAGAAGGTGTTTCTCTCCCTCTCTCTCTCTCTCTCCTCTTTCCTTCTTGATTTTGCTCTGTTCCTATCCAAATTCACAAACAAATAAATATCTTTAAAAAAAAAGAGCTGAAGGAAATCAAACAAAGCGCACTCATGTCCAGGGAATGTGGTGCCACCAAGGACCTAGGTCACCCAGAATGCCAGAACTTGTCCTTTGAACTATGACTTCCTGCCCGCACTACTCACTCCCACTCCCCCATGCCCCATGGAAGCAGGCCATTTTGCAGACTTGGAGAAGGAAGACAAGCAGGGTTCCAGTTGCCAGTTTGGACGACTTTTATGCACACACAAAATTCAGATTTTACATGGTATGTTTTGGACATTTCCCAAATTACCTGCCAGTATGGTAGAAAGAGACAAATTGGGGGCCGGGTGGTGGTGCACCAGGTTGAGCGCACACGTCACAATGCACAAGGACCAAGGTTCAAGCCCCTGGTCTCCACCTGCAGGGGGAAAGCTTTGCAAGTGGTGAAGCAGTGTTGCACGTGTCTCTCTGTCTCTCTCCCTCTGTATCACCCCCCCCTTGATTTCTGGCAGTCTCTATCCAATAAGTAAATAACGGTAATTAAAAAAAAAACTTTAAAAAGAGACAAATTCATTTCTGAATTTTCATAAGGAGCTTCATGTGAGCACAAAAATTATATGTTGTGCATATTGCATATCTCTATAGAGATATAAAATCTTCATTCCAGCGGAATCGTTTAAAACTGTTTCCATCCCCCACCCCCTCACATGCAGTGTCCCCCGGGGGTGTTTTAGGGGGCACAAAAGGGGCCAGTACAGAGGTTCTGAGGCCTTTGAAGGGGAAGAGGAGACAGTGGCCCACATGTGCACATGTGTTGGGGCTCAGGGCGTCTGTGTGGGTGATTATGTTGGGGTGGAGACGAGGCGCGTCTATGGCGCATGCGTGTGCAGTGAGTACACAAGGCGCGTGGGCTCTGTGTGCATTTGTGGTGGGTGGGGTATGTGTGTGTGTGTGTTCTGTACACATGGCTGCATGTGTGGTACGTGTGAGTGGCCCAAGCTATGCATGATGTATGTTGTGTGTGTGCAGGACGTGGTCTGCATGTGGGGCGTCTGGGTGCTTGATGGGTGAACATGTGTAACTTGTGCATGTATGAGGCAGTGCCGTGCATGGGAAAGGTGTGTTTGCAATGTCTTTGTGCACGTCTGTGATGCTGTGTGTGACAGGTGTTCAGGGTGAGCGGGTAGTGTGGGTGACTGAACTATGGTGGGTATGTGTGTAGCGGGTTTGCTGTGCGGGTGTCACAGATTCCCAAGGGCAGCCAAGACCTTTATTCCCAGACACCAGGGGCCGCTGACTCATGCAGGGTGAAAGGGACAAGCTGGGGACAGTGGGTCTGCACCCAGGCTTCTCTCCCCTGAGCCTGGATCCTGACTGGGCACCAAGAGGGGAAACGGGAAATGTCCACTTGGGGGCTTGCGGTGGGAAAGGGCTGCCACTGGTGTGGAGAGTGTCCTGCCAGGGAAAGCCAACAGGGGACGCCATGATGCTCCCTTAACCCACCCCTGACTGGCTCTGGGCTCTGGGGCCTGAAACCATGGACCCCACTGATTAAAGTTGAGAACCAGTTGTTTCTGGAATGGCTTAATCTGTGTTCCCAGGGCAAACATTCTCCTAATGTTGTCAGTACCAGAAGGAACTGCATTCCTGTGACAGTGCTACCTTGCTACAAGGTGAAAAACATCCCATAGGCCTCGGCTCTGGCCACCAGGGGGCAGACACCCAGCTGCCAGTGGCCAGGGGGCCGGGAAGGCCCAGGCTCACGTTCCCAGCAGCAAATTATCTGTTGGCACCATGGAGAGCCCATGAATATCCTTTCGAGGAATAGGCCCTTGTAGATCCTGAGTCCACTTCCCCTTGTAGGAGAGTTAAGTGGTTGAATTAATTAATTTACTTTTGCCACCAGGGTTATCTGGGCCTTGGTGCTTGCAAGACCTGGAGGCCATCTGTTTTCTTTTGCTAGAGAGAGACAGAGAGAGATAGAAAGGGAGAGAGGGTGAGAGACAGAGAGAGACACTCCAGTACTGTTCCACTGCTTGTGAGGCTTCCTCTCTCCAAGTGGAAACTGGGGGGCTTGAACCCAGGTCCTCACACCTGGTAATGAGTGGGTTCTGGTTAGTGAGTTGCAACCTGGCCTCAAGAATATTATTATGAAGGTTCCTTGGGGCCAGGCGGTGGTGCATCTGGCTAAGCACACATAATATCATGTACAAGGACCTGTGCAAGGATCTGGGTTCGAATCCCTGCTCCCTATTTGCAGCAGGGATGCTTCATGAGCAGTGAAGCAGGACTGCTGGTATCTATCTTTCTCTTTCTCTCTCTGTCTCCCTCCCCTCTCAATTTCTCTCTGTCTTATCAAATAAAATAGAAGAAAAAAAAAAGCAGAATTTGTAGTGTCATCTCTGAGCCCAAGAGATAACCCTGGAGGCAAAGAAAGAAAGAAAGAAAAGTAAACCAAGTCACAGTGAATACCTGGATGGCTTTCAATCAGTATCAATGGCTTGAATCTAGTGATCTCCACACATCCCAGCAGCCAGTTCTGAGCTTTGCTCTGCTACTGATGTTTGGTGCACACTACAAATGCAGAATAAACTAATAACTTACCTCTCACACACTCCTCTCTTGCTAGATTGAGGGTTGTTCTGAAACTCTGTTTCTTCATTTAAGAATAATAGTCATTTTCTGAAGATTTGGTTAGAAGAGAAGAGAGGAGGAGGAAGTGGAGGAGGAGGAGAGAGAGAGAGAGGGAGAGAGAGGGAGAGAGAAACGTGTCTATAGAGCACACGTTACCATTGTGAGGACCCAGGTTCAAGTCCATAGTCCCCACCTGTAGGGCGGAAAGCTTCCTGAGCCGTGGAGTAGCATTATAGGTGTTTCTCCTTCTCTCTCTCTCTCTTGCCTTCTAGTAACAAGAAATAAAAAAGAAAAAAGTGTTTGTGGGGGTGGTGGTACACTCAGTTAAATGTACATGCTACCATGCACAAGTACCCAGCTGAAGCCCCTGGTCCCCCCCCCCCCGAAGGGGGGATGCTTCACAAACAATGAAGCAGGGCTGCTGGTGTCTCTCTGTCTCTCTCCCTCTCTATTGCCCCTCCTCTCTCAATTTCTCTCTGTCCTATCAAATAAAAGGGGGAAGAAAAGGGATAAGTGGCCACTAGGAGCAGTGTATTTGTTATGTAGTCACCGAAAAAAAAGAAAAAAAAAAAAGGAAAAGGAAAAAATGGTCGATAAGAAGGGGAGTGGTATAGACACTGAGTCCTAGCAATCACCATGGTAGCAGAATAAGTAAGTAAATAAATGAAATCAAATACATTTTCCGGCACAATTAGCAAAATACACACCATAGCTGATAATCTGTGGCTATGATTTTGAAAAATTTCCTGCCCTGAAAAAAACAAAAAACCAAAAAACAAAAACATGTGAAGTCAGAGAGCAATGGATACCCTGTGCAAAATTCAGCCATGTGAGTTGCAACAGCACAAAGCTACAAAGTCAGTGTCAGCATAGGTGGCGTTTACTGTCTAATGCGTAGTGTAGGTTGTGGGAGTGAGTTGTCCATCGTTCAACTGGCAAACAGAAATACCATTTGGAGATGAAATAGATAATCTTTACAACCACTCTTTTCCACATGTGGGCTGCTGGGAGTATTTGGTTTTGAGACTGGTTATGTAGTGCTGAGATCAATCAGTCTGCGAAAGTAGATATCATACACAAAAGTACTACGTGCCTGTTTCAAGTGTTGAAGTATTTATTGGTGATATGGTACTATGTGAGTTCAAACCATACTTGGGAGCTTTTGCTTTTGGCAGTGGAGGATTAATGCTGTCTCAGACCATTGCTCAAGCAAGAGTAGCCAGAAAGCATGGCAAACTGTAAGAGAGCTGGCGAACGATACCGGGGAGTAAGAAGGCAGTGAGGAGTTTTGAAGGTAAGATTTGGAGAGGACTGGAGACGAGAGAGGTGAGTCCACATCGAGGGCCACATTTTTGTTAGTGGCTTAGAAGCTGAACATCAATTTCAATAATAATTTGAAAAATGGAGGCAAAAACTGGAGCTCAGGGCTCCACCAAGAAAAGATGTGTTCAACACCACAGGGTTTAATCTGGGAATCTAAAGGGCTACACTATACAACAAGAGTCAGTGCAACTAAAACTAGAGCACTCCTGGAACTGACAATAATTCCAATTTCAGATCACTTAAGTACCTGATTATCTTTTACCCCCCCTTTTTTTCTTCTTATCTGTCTGTCTGTCTACCTATCTATTTATCTATCTTAATTGCCACCAGGGTTATTGCTGGGGCTTGATATCTGCATGATGAATCCATTGTTCCTGGTGGTCATTTTTCCCCCCTTTTTATCTGACAGGACAGAGAGAAATTGAGAGAGGTGGGGGAGGTAGATAAGTAGATAGGGGCCAATAGACCTGCTTCATTGCTTATGAAACTTCCCTCCTGCAGGTGGGGACCGAGGACTTCAACCTGGGTCCTTGCACATGGTAATGTTCAGCTGGGTGGACCACCACCCTGTCCCCATGCCTGACTGAATTTAAATGATCTTGGATTGCTAATGACATCATTTCAGTTGCCTGAAATAACCAAAGATAATCTTTTTTTTTTGGAAAGACAAAATCTTTCAGAGTCTAAAATTGTACCTCAAAAGTTTAATATAGTACACTTAATTAAAAATGGACAGGATTATGAAAAGTCAGGACAGCGAAGAAAACTAAGAGAAAAGCATACAGCAGGAAGAGAAAAACTGGAGTTGGATTTGATACCATGGAGTTTGCTATCAAATTCACACCTGAAATAATTATGACTAGTAAGCTAAGCTAATATGGCAGAGAACTGGGAAATATAAAAGTAAGTTAAGTGGAAACTCTAGAATTGAAAGTCAGAATAACTAAACCTGAGAGTTCAGTGAGTGTTTTAAGAGCTGGCTTGATTCCCACAGGCAGAGAATTAGTAAACTAGAGGATAGGTTAGAAGAAATACTAGTCAGAACAGAGACACACATACATGGGAATGGCGGGCAATAAAATATATATGCTTAAAAGCACAAGTGTGAACACAGGAAAGGAGCATATAATAAAAGTGTGTGTCACTGCATCCCAGAAAGAATGCAAAGGAGATGACAGAAGTGGTATCTGAAAAGATAATGACTAAGAATTTCCTACAGTGAAGACATCAAGTCACAGATTCAGAAGGGTTGTGAATTCCTAAGGAAGAAAAGTAGAGTATTATAATGTGCCTATATCATAATAAAACCACTGAAAACTTAAGATGATGAACAAAATTTCAGAAACTGGAAGAGGAAAACAGACATTACCTTCAAATGAGCAATAAGAAGACAGACAGTTGACTCCTCAATGGGAATAATGAAGACCAGATGAAAATGGAATCTCTTCATAACGCTGAAAAAAAATAAATTCCAGTCTCGATTGCTTACTCAGATAAACATTATCCTTCAAAAGTAAAAGCAGAATAAAAACATTTCTAGACAATCAAAACACAAGAGTACTTATTACCAGTGAACAGAGCAAAGTTTCTTTAGACGGAAGAAAAGATTCTAAAATGAAACTCAGAGATGTAGGGAAGAATACAGAGGCATGGAACGTTTCTATATGTCTACAGATAAAGGTTTCTATAGGTTTACAGAAGAGAATAGATATTATAGCTTTTAAAATAGAATGAAATTATAGTGCAACACAGTACAGTAAAGCAGAAGAGGATAAATGGAGATCAGTTCTCACTTCCTTGAATTGTTGAGGTGTGGCGAAAGTACTAATTTAGGTAAAACTCTACTGTCAAAGATGCATGTTGTAATCTATATAGTAGCTACTAAAAGAATAGTGAAGACATGCGTACTGAAAGATCTAGTAGAGGGAAAATTAGATCACAGAATTTTAATTTCTACAAACTAAGAAAGATAAGAGGAGACAAAGGACAGAGTGGACAAATAGTGAGATAGTAAACTCTATAATCAAATATCTCACTTATCACATGTAGGTAAATATTCCATGCCAGAGATAGATTATCAGACTGCCTTAAAAAAAAAGCCCTAATTATATGTTGCTTAGAAGAACTAGATCTTAAATACAGGGTGTCAGCAAGGTTGAAAGCAAAAGGACAGAAAAAGATATTGTGCGAATGGGAACCAAAGGAAGGCTACTGTGGAAAACACATTAAGTGAGTGAGCTCTTAAGGGAAAAAATGAAACTTTCGTAATGGCAGGAAAACATGTATAGTGATGAAGGGACCAGGCAGAGAGAAAGGTGCAGTCAGATGAAGTGTACTTTTCCTCCAAATGTATAAAGAAAACACTGAAAGAAAAAGAAAGGGAACTATACAAGCACACAGTCAGAAGTGGCAGTTCTCATAAAGTAGCTGGCAGGACAGGCCAGAATCATTACAGATTCAAGTGCAGCCTCGACCTGACTCCTCAACCCTGGGGAAGCCCACACAGCTCCTGCTGCAAACAGCTGATTCCTGTGTACTGGTGCTCTCTGTTCAGGGCAGTGGGTCAACGGCCAGGGAGCTAGTTCCTCTGGCTTCAGTTCCTTTCAATGAAGACATAAGGAAAAAATGGAATGCCAAGGTGGCTTGTTATGTCTTTACCACCTGAATTAGTTAGGTTCTGTCCTTGACTTGTCTTCTGCAAGGGCTCGACAGAAATTACTTGCAGAAAGGCAACTGGAAAATCCTCACTAGGGTATTAAGGAGGAATTCAATATATAATTTCAATTATATAGTGAAATTCAATATACAAGCTTTCATTAGTTAACTTTTTTTTGTTTTTTTTATTTATGATCTTCAATTACTTATTGGAAAGAGACCATCAGAAATGGAGAGGGAAGGAGGTAATAGAGAGGGAAAGAGGCAGAGACATCTGCAGCCCTGCTTCACCACTTGCAAAGCTTTCCCCCCTGGAGTTGGGGACGGGTGCTTGAACCTGGGTCTTTGCACACTGTACTGCTGTATCCGGTTGGCTAGAATTTTGTTCAATATTTTCGCATCTATGTTCATCAGAGATATTGGTCTGTAGTTTTCTTTTTTGGTTGTGTCCCTGTCTGCTTTTGGTATCAGGGTGATGTTGGCTTCATAGAAGCTGGCAGGGAGTATTCCAGTGTCTTCAATCTTCTGGAAGACTTTTAAAAGTAGAGGTATTAGTTCTTCTTTGAAAGTTTTGTAGAATTCATTTGTAAAACCATCTGGTCCAGGACTTTTATTTTTGGGAAGATTTTTGATAACTGTTTCAATTTCATTAGCTGTTATGGGCCTGTTCATGTTATCCACTTCCTCTTTACTTAGTTTTGGAAGTTGGTAGGTATCTAGGAAATCATTCATTTCTTCCAGGTTCTCTAACTTGGTGGCATATAGTTGTTCATAGAAGCCTCGCATGATATGTTGAATTTCTGCAGTGTCTGTTGTGATATCTCCTCTTTCATTTACTATCCGATTTATTTGGGTCTTCTCCCTTTTTTGTTTTGTGAGTCTGGCTAAAGGTTTGTCGATTTTGTTTACTCTTTCGAAGAACCAACATTTACTTTCATTGATCTTTTGTATGGTTTTCCTATTCTCAATGTTATTTATTTCTGCCCTAACTTTAGTAATTTCTGTCCTTCTGGTTGCTTTAGGGTTCCTTTGTTGTTCTTCTTCTAGGTCTTTAAGATGTGCAATCAGGCTGTTTATTTGTGCCTTTTCTTGTTTCCTAATGTGTGCTTGTATAGCTATGAACTTCCCTCTTAGGACTGCTTTAGCTGTGTCCCAAATATTTTGATAGCTTGTGTCTTCATTTTCATTGAACTCTCGAAACATTTTGATTTCTTCCTTGATTTCCTCTTTGACCCAAAAGTTGTTAAGAAGTGTACTGTTGAGCTTCCACATTTTGGTACTGTTACTAATCTTTTGTTGATTGTTAAGTGTTAGTTTAATTCCACTGTGGTCTGAGAAGATGCTTGGGATGATTTCAGTGCTCTTGAATAGGCTGATGCTGTCTTTGTGGCCTAACATATGGTCTATCCTTGAGAATGATCCATGTGGATTTGAGTAAAATGTGTATTCCAGTTTCTTGGGATGAATGACTCTGAAAATGTCCAATAGTTCTAGTTTATCTATCTCTTCATTTAGCTCCCTTATGTCTTTACTGATTTTCTTCCTGGATGATCTGTCAAGTTGAGAGAGTGGGGTGTTGAAGTCCCCTACTATGATTGTGTTACTGTTAATATATTGCTGTAGCTCTTTCAATAGAAGTTTGATGTATTTAGATGGCTTCTCATTGGGTGCATAGATATTAATAATTGTTAAGTCCTCTTGATTGACTGATCCTCTGAGCATTAAGTAGTGTCCATTCCTATCTTTTTTAATCTTATCTATTTTAAAGTCTATCATGTCAGATATGAGAATAGCTGTTCCTGCCCTTTTTTGTGGGCCATTGGCTTGAATGATAGTTTTCCATCCTTTCACTTTAAGTCTGTGTTTGTCTTGTTGAGTTAGGTGAGTTTCCTGTAGACAACATATTGTTGGGTTGTGTTTTCTGATCCATCTTCCTACTCTGTGTCTTTTAATAGGTGAATTCAGGCCATTGACATTTATTGATATCAAAGATTGAAGATATTTTAACGCCATTCTTGTAGAGTTTTAGAGTGTTTTGATATATGTTCTATTTGTGGTGGTCTGGTTGTTTATAGGAAACCTTTCAGAACTTCTTTCAAGGCAGGCCTGGTGATGGTTGCTTCCTTCAACTGTTGCTTGTCTGAGAAGGTTTTGATGCTTCCATCTAGTCTGAATGACAATCTAGCAGGATATAGTATTCTTGGCTGAAAGCCTTTCTCATTGAGCACTTGATAGATATCTTGCCATTCTCTTCTGGCCTGTAGTGTTTGTATGGAGAAGTCTGCTGCTAATCTTATGGGTTTTCCTTTGTAGGTGACTCTTTGTTTTTCTCTTGCAGCCTTGAGGATCCTTTCTTTATCCTTATTCCTTTCCAATCTAAGTATGACATGTCTTGGTGTCTTTAGGTCTGGGTTAATTCTGTTTGGGACCCTCTGGGCTTCTTGAATCTTGATGTCTTTGGTGTTGTCTAGACTAGAGAAATTTTCAGCTATTATGGCCTGGAGAACGCTTTCTTCCTCCCCTTCTCTTTCTTCCTCTGGTAAGCCAATAATGCGTATATTGTTTCTTTTGAAGTCATCCCATAGGACTCTGTTGTTGTTTTCAGCATCTCTTAATCTCTTTTTGAGATCTCTTACTTCTTTTTTAGTTGTCTCTAATTCATCTTCAATTTTGCTAATTCTGTCTTCAGCCTCATTGATTCTATTCTCTCTGCCCTCTACTGCTTTCTGGAGTTCATCTATTTTGTTGCCCTGCTCTGATACTGTTTTAGCTTGTTCAGCTAGTTGCCTTCTTAGCTCAGCGATTTCAGCTTTCAGCTCTCTAATAACCATGAGATTATTAGAATTTTCTTCCATATTCTCATTTGTTGTTCCTGCAGTTCTGATTACAATTTTTTCAAATTCTTTACTCACTCCTGTTATTATTTCCTTAGCTAATGTTTGGATGTTGAACTCGTTGTTTTGTGCTTCGCCCTCTGGAGGACTTTTAGCTGGACTCTTGTCCTGGTTCGAGTCTCTATTATTTTTTCTTGTTGTTTTAACCATTTTATATAAGTTAACAGTTTTTTCAATCCCTGAGTTGGAGTTCAGTGGTGTAAAAGCCTTTTTTTTCTTTTTCCCCTGTAGGCTATGGTAGCCTGAGGGCTTTTAAACTATCAATAGGCTTCTTGGCTTAATCAATGACTCCTGACCAAGAGATAAAGCAGGGTGTGGCAGAGATAATCCAGTGGTTATGCAAAGAGACTTTCACAGCCCTTCAGCTATGCCACCGAGGTATAGGTCTTCTCCTGAGTTTCCCGGTTAGATCTCTGTGCCCTGGTGTCCCTCCCTGTTGCTGCTCCAGATTCTGGGGGTAGTAGCAATGGAGACTCAGAGTTGTACTTGGTGAGTCTCTGGGGAGTCCTCTCCTCCCTTCAGCTGTCCCCTTGTTGGTGGAGCAGACTGGAGGTGGTGTCTCCACTGACAAACTGTCGAACTGTTAGCAGTCACTTAATCTCTCCTTAGGCCCCTCTCTCCTCTCTGTCACCAGCCACGCGTGTTTGTACTCACGGGTGATTTACTGGGTTTCTGTGGTCATTCTAGTCCTGTCTTGTTTCGGTCCGGTGGTCTCCTTTGGTATTCCTAGTTGATCCAGGAGAGGAGAGGAGAGGAGAGAAAGCGATCTGCTGCTCGTAGCTCCGCCTCCGGAAGTCCGTCTTTGCACACTGGAATGTGTGTGCTTAACCAGGTGCACCACACCATCTGGCCCCCCTAGTGAATTAATTAATCAAATTTTCAAATAGAGACAGAGGCAGAATGAGAGAGAGCAGGTGGTAGTGGTTGGGGGAGTTAGCATAATGGTTATACTAAAGAGTCTCATGCTTGAGGCTTTGAGGTCCTGGCTTCAATTCTTGCCCTCCCTGCACTCCCGACCCTCAACTATCAGCCAGAGTGGAGCAGTGTTCTTGGAAAAAACAAAGACAAAACAACAACAACAACAACAACAACAACTGAGAGTGAAAGTGATCAAAGTGACCATAGCACCTAAGTGGTGGGGGTTGGGCTTGAACCTGGGTCGTGCACGTGGCATAGCAGCGCTCTGCCCCAATGAGCTATTTCACTCACCCTTCAATATAAATATTTTGACATATTCTGCCACTCAAGCAAGACTGGTCCTGAAATGAGTGCAGCCTAGAATGTTCCCAGTCCCAAGGACTGTGAGCTCAGACCGACAGGGGTGAAGAGGTTACAAAGGCTTCTATGCTGAATATGAACAGACAGAATAGACATAGGCCCTGGGTCAGATCAGTGGGGTTTACAGTTAACAGTATTTATACACTTTTCCCATGTTTGGATCCTTGGGGTGTGGGAGTCTCTTTGCTACTCTCTTCCCTGACTCAGCTTTCTAGTCCTGTTCCTAATTCTGACACCATCTCCCCAGACAATACTTTTAGTCTACCTGCATGTTATCTGTGGGGCTTAGACAAAAATTACTAAAGTCATGGGCCCCTTGGAATATACTTAAAATAGACTTCCTAGCTTCTTCCAACATAAATACCCCGCTATATATTTACTTTAGGTTCCTGATTATTAAACAAGTTTTCTGCTTTGTATCTTGATGCTTTTCAGACAAGTTGAAGATATCATAACGCCATCTCAACTTTCCTGGGCAGACGACCTCACCAATATGTCCTGGAACCTCACCTCCCCAGAGCCCTACCCCACTAGGGAAAGACAGAAACAGGCAGGGGGTATGGATTGACCTGCCAATGACCATCTCCAGCAGAGAAGCAATTACAGTAGCCAGATCTCTTACCTTCTGCACCCCATAAAAATCTTTGCGATAAAGACTAGGGACCCTTCCAGTAGAGGGGAAAGTATATGGAATGCTGCTGGTGGGAATTGTGTGGAATTGTACCCCTCTTATACCTCAATCTTGTCAATCATTATTAAATCACTAATAAAAAAGAAAAAAAATTAAATATTTTGACAGAAAAGGCTGAACTGGACATTAGTCATCTGAATTGAGGGTTTACTGGTCTGCCTGTCAATTCTAGCTTGTCCTTTTTTTTTTTTTTTGCCTCTAGGGTTATTGCTGGGGCTCAGTGCCTGCACCATGAATCCACTGCTCCTGAAGGCCACCCCCCCTTTGTTGCCCTTATTGTTGTAGCCTTGTTGTGGTGATTATTGATATTGTTGGTGTCCTTTGTTGTTGGATAGGACAGAGAGAAATGGAGAGAGAAGGGGAAGACAGAGAGAGGGAGAGAAAGACAGACACCTGCAGACCTGCTTCACTGCCTATGAAACGACTCCCCTGCAGGTGGGGAGCTGGGGGCTCGAACCAGGATCCTTACAATGCACAATGCACAAGGACCCAGGTTTGAGGCCTCAGTCCCCACCTGCAGAGGGAAAGCTTTGCGGGTGGTGAAGCAGTACTGCAGGTGTCTCTCTGTCTCTCCCCTTCTATGTCTCCCCCTCCTGTCAATTTCTGACTGTTCCTATCCAATAAATAAATAAATATAACAAAGTAGAGTTATGTAGTCTTATGCATTTGAATCTCTTCCATGAGTTTATTATGATTCACCTTTTGAAAAAAAAATAATGTCTTTTTTTTTTTTTTGTCATCAAGACTATCAGTGAGGCTTGGTACCTGCAATGACAAACCCACTGCTCTCAGTGGCCATTTCCCCCCTTGCTTTTCTTTCCTCCTTATACAGATAGAAATAAACAGAGAGGGAAAGTGTGGAGGAGAGACAGAGGGAGAGAGAGGGGGAGACATGCAGCACTGCTCTACCACTGGGGAAACCTTCTGCCTGCAGGTGAGGACAGGGGGCTTGAACCAGGGTCCTTGTGCACTGTAATGTGTGCACTCTACTGGGTGTGCCACTGCCCAACTGCTGTGATTCACTCTTAGTCTATAATTTAACACCAAGTTAAACACACTGCTATTTATTCTTTGTTAGGGTATTTAGTCTTAAATTTTTTTTATTATCTTTATTAATTTATTAGATAGAGACAGCCAGAAATGGAGAGGGAAGGCAATGATAGAGAGGGACAGAGACAGAGAGACACCTGCAGCACATTTGCAGGTGGGGAACCAGGGGCTCAAACCCAGGCTCTTGAGCATTGTAACATGTGTACCGAACCAGGTGCACCACCACCTGGCCCCTGGGTATTTATTCTTATAGTCCTGACCTTTGTGTTCTTGTGGGTGAAATGAGATTGCCCAATCAAGAAAGACCAAGGGTAGTTTGGAAGATGGAATGGTGGTGGTAGAGTGCTGACCTTGCAGTCATGAAGTCCAGGGAGGAATACATTTAAGTTAACACAGCTAGTTAGGATATCTTCGCCCACCCTGTCCAACGCTTGACGTCTCGTCACCCAATCTGGTCCCCTATGCCTACACTGAACTTCTCTGTTCCAGTCTCTTGGAAACAGAGTTGGCAGTCAGCTGAGGTAAAGAACAAACACCTCATCACAGACCCCTGCAAGCGTCAACCCGGCTTTGACCTAGCACGTTATGATTGGGCCCTCCTCAATCGCTATTGAACAGGCCATGGCTGGTGCACTGCTATGTTCCATCGCTGGGGAGCCAGAGATGATCCGAACTGCCCCTGCGGCTACAGACAGACTATGACCCACATAGTCAATGACTGCCACCTCTCGAGATTCAAAGGAGGTCTCGAAACTTTACATCAGGCTCAACCTGACGCTGTTGACTGGCTACAGAAGAAGGGCAAACGCTAGAAGAAGAAGCAAAAGCTAGAACTGGATATCAAGTAAATCCCAGCCTCAAATGCAAAAGCCTCTCTCCAGATTTACTTCTAATCCATAATACCACCAAGAGGGAAGGCAGTGAAGTTGAGGCAGAGGGCTCCTAACACTTCTCTGCCACCTGCCAGACCAGGGTTTGTGCTCCACGTGGACACCCAAGGGAGCAGCTACCACTGAACTTGACATTTAAAGAGGAGACTGAGACTTCTGGAGGTGGCCTATGGAGCAGCAGCAGCTGTGTCTCTCTCCTCTCCTCTCCCAGATCAACTAGGAATACTAAAGGAGACCAACTGGGATTGAAACAAGACAGGACTAGAACGACTTCAGGAACCCACCATATCACCGGTGAGTGCAAACACGTGTGGCTTGTGGACAGAGAGAAGCCTAGGGAGAGATTAAGTGGCTGGAGAGATTAAGTCCGGCAGTTTACCAGTTGAGACACCACCTCCAGTCTGTTTCAACAACAAAAAGATGGCTGATGGGAGGAAAGGAGTCCCCTTAGACTCACCAAATGCAACTGTGAGTCTCCATTGCTACTACCCTCAGAATCTGGAGCAGCGAGGGGGAGACCCTGTGCTGACACCAGAGGACAGAGAACTAACGAGGAAACTCTGGAGAACTTCTATACTCTGGTAGCCTAGCAGTGGGGCTGTGAAAGTCTCTTTGCATAATCACTGGATTATCTCTGCCCTACTCTCCTTTATCTCTTTGTCAGGAGTCAGTGATTAAGCTAAGAAGCCTACTTATAGTTTAAAAACCCTCAGGCTCCTATAGCCTACAGGGAAGAAAAAGAACAAAAGAGGCTTTTAAGCAACTGAGCTCCAACTCAGGGATTAAAATACTATTGAAACAACTCTCAATTTCCACAACTGTGAACCCTTTAATTACCTTACCTAAACACAAGTCAATCCTGGCAAGAGTGATCAGTAATTTGAAAAGTACTGAGAGGGGGACCTCATAACATACTATATAAATGGTTAAACCAAGAAGAAGAAATATTGGAGAAATGAACCAGGACAAGAGTCCAGCTAAAATCCCCCCAAAGGTTAAAGCACAAAATAATGAGGTCAACATCCAAACACTAGTTAAGGAAATAATCACAGGAGTGAGTAAAGAGTTTGAAAGAATTGTCATCAGAAATGCAAAAACAACAAATGAGACTCTGGAAGAAAACACTAATTATCTCAAGGTTATTAGATATCTGAAAGCTGAAATAGCTGAGCTAAGAACACAACTAGCTGAACAAGCTAAAACAGTATCAGAACAGGGTAACAAAATAGATCAACTCCAGAAAACAGTAGAGGGGAGAGAGAATAGAATCAATGAGGCTGAAGACAGAATTAGCAAGATGGAGGACGAATTAGAGACAACTAAAAAAGGAATAAGAGATCTCAAAAAGAGATTAAGACATACTGAAAACAACAACAGAGACCTATGGGATGACTGCAAAAGAAATAATATACACATTCCTGGCTTACCAGTGGAAGACAGAGAGGGAGGGGAAGAAAGCATTCTTCAGGACATAATAGCTGAGATCTTCTCTAGTCTAGACAACATAAAGACATAAAGGTTCAAGAATCCCAGAGGGGCCCAAACAGAATTAACCCAGACTTAAAGACACCAAGACACATCATATTTAAAATGGAAAGGAATGAAGATAAAGAAAGGATCCTGAAGGCTTCAAGAGAAAAACAGTCACCTACAGAGGAAAACTCATAAGATTAGAAGAAGACTTCTCCACACAAACACTACAGTCCAGAAGAGAATGGCAAAATATCTATCGAGTGCTCAATGAAAAAAGGCTTTCAACCAAGAATATTGTATCCTACTAGACTGTCATTCAGTCTAGATGGAGGCATAAAAACCTTCTCAGACAAGCAACAGTTGAAAGAATCAACTATCACCAGGCCTTCCCTGAAAGAAGTTCTAAAAGATCTCTAATAAACAGTCAGACCACCACAAATATACCATCTATCAGAACAATCTAAAACTCTACAAGAGTGACGTTAAAATATCTTCAATCTTTGATATCAATAAATGTCAATGGCCTGAATTCACCTATTAAAAGGCACAGAGTAGGAAGATGGATCGGAAAACAGAACCCAACAATATGCTGTCTACAGGAAACCCACCTAACTTAACAAGACAAACACAGACTAAAAGTGAAAGGATGGAAAATTATCATACAAGCCAATGGTCCATGAAGAAGGGCTGGAACAGCTATTCTCTTATCTGACATGATAGACTTTAAAATATATAAAATTAAAAAAGGGAAGGACACTACTTAATGCTCAGTGGATCAATTAAGAGGACTTAACAATTATTAACATCTATGCACCCAATGAGAAGCCATCTAGTTACATCAAACATCTACTGAAAGACCTATAGCAATATATTAACAGCAACACAGTCATAGTAGGAGACTTCAACACCCAACTCTCTCAACTTGACAGATCATCCAGGCAGAAAATCAATAAAGACATGAGGGAGTTAAATGAGGAGATGGATAAACTAGAACTACTGGACATTTTCAGAGTCACTCATCCCAAGAAACTGGAATACAGTTAATTTTACTCAAGAATATTTTACTCAAGTCCACATGGGTCATTCTCAAGGACAGACCATATGTTAGTCCACAAAGACAGCATCAGCAAATTCAAGGGGATTGAAATCATCCCGAACATCTTCTCAGACCACAGTGGAATTAAACTGACACTTAACAATCAACAAAAGATTAGTAATAGTCCCAAAATGTGGAAGCTCAACAGTACACTACTTAACCACTACTGGGTCAAAGAGGAAATAAAGGAAGAAATCAAAATGTTTCCAGAGTCCAATGAAAATGAAGACACAAGCTTCCAAAATATTTGGGACACAGCTAAGGCAATACTGAGAAGGAAGCTCATAGCCATACAAGCACACATCAGGAAACAAGAAAAACCACAAATAAACTTCTTGATTGCACATCTTAAAGACCTAGAAGAAGAACAAAGGAACACTAAAGCAACCAAAAGGACAGAAATCACTAAAGCTAGGGCAGAAATCAATAACTTTGAAAATAAGAAAACCATACAAAGGTCAACGAAAGTAAATGCTGGTTCTTCAAAAGAGTGAACAAAATCGACAAACCTTTAGCCAGACTCAAAAAACAAAGGGAGAAGACCCAAATAAGTCGGATCATAAATGAAACATGCAGAAGAATGAAATTGAACCACTTTATCTTGCCAGAAACAAAAATCAACTCTAGATGGATCAAAGACCTGGTTGTTAGACCAGAAACAATCAAATACTTAGAGGAAAACATTGGTAAAACACTTTCCCATCTAAACCTCAAGGACATCTTTGATGAAATAAACCCAATTGCAAGAAAGACTAAAGCAGAAACAAACCAATAGGACTACATCAAATTGAAAGGCTTCTGCACATCCAAAGAAACTATTAAACAAACAAAGAGACCCCTCAAAGAATGGGAGAAGATCTTCACATGCCATACATCAGACAAGAAACTAATCACCAAAATATATAAAGAGCTCAGCAAACTTAGCACCAAAAAAGCAAATGACCCTATCCAAAAGTGGGCAGAGGATATGAACAAAACATTCACCACAGACGAGATCCAAAAGGCTAACAAACATATGAAAAACTGCTCCAGGTCACTGATTGTCAGAGAAATGCAAATTAAGACAACATTGAGATACCACCTCACTCCTGTAAGAATGGCATACATCAAAAAGGACAGCAGCAACAAATGCTGGAGAGGCTGTGGGGACAGAGGAACCCTTTTGCATTGCTGGTGGGAATGTAAATTGGTTCAGCCTCTGTGGAGAGCAGTCTGGAAAACTCTCATAAGGCTAGACATGGACCTCCCAAATGATCCAGTAATTCCTCTCCTGGGGTTACACCCCAAGGACTCCATAACACCCAACCAAAAAAGAGGTGTGTACTCACATGTTCATAGCAGCACAATTCATAATAGCAACCCAGGTGCCCAACAACAGATGAGTGGCTGAGAAAGCTGTGGTATATATGGAATACTATACAGCTATCAAGAACAATGAACCCACCTTCTCTGACCCATCTTGGACAGAGCTAGAAGGAATTATGTTAAGTGAGCTAAGTCAGAAAGATAAAGATGAGTAGGGAATGATCCCCCTCATCAACAGAAACTGAGAAAGAAGATCTGAAAGGGAAACTAAAAGCAGGATCTGACTAAATTGAAAGTAGGGCACCAAAGTAAAAACCCTGTGGTGAGAGGTAGATATGCGGCTTCCTGGGCCGGTGGGGGGTGGGGGTGGATGGGTGGGATGGGACACAGTCTTTCGGTGGTGGGAATGGTGTTTATGTACACTCCTAGTAAAGTGTACTCATATAAATCACTAGTTAATGAATATGAGAGGGGGAAACTTAATTGTATGTCTCGAAGTTTTTTTAAACACAGACTGAGTCTTTTTAATATATAGGCTGTGTATTTGATATGTGGACTCTCTCAAAAGCCTAGACCAAGTAGATTAGAAGCAAACAGTGGCACAGCTACATAGAAGATACTGGGTACTATACAGCAAACCCTAACAAAAGGACTTTTCAAAGTTAACCCAATTACCAAATAATGTGATGATAACATTAACTATCCATTGTCTTTTTGAACCCTAAGACAGCAGGAACCTCACATCTCCACTATAGAGCCTATATTTTCCCCAGTCCTGGAACCTTAGGATGTGGCCCACTTTCCCGCATGCCTCTCCCAATCCATATCAAATAATATTGCATCAGCCGATCGCAACCTAATCAACGCAATGATTGCCACCTCAACATGCTTCAGCTCAGACTGTGTCCAGAGACTCCAGGTGTGGAATGACAACCCTTCAGCTTCATTACTCAGCCACTAGGTTCCAGATGACATCAGGATGCCAGCCAGGCTTCCCTGGACTGAAGACCCCACCAATGTGTCCTGGAGTTCCGCTTCCCCAGAGACCCACCCTACTAGGGAAAGAGAGAGGCAGACTGGGAGTATGGACCGACCAGTCAACGTCCATGTTCAGCAGGGAAGCAATTATAGAAGCCAGACCTTCCACCTTCTGCAACCCACAATGACCTTGGGTCCATGCTCCCAGAGGGATAGAGAATGGGAAAGCTATCAGGGGAGGGGATGGGATATGGAGATTGGGTGGTGGGAATTTTGTGGAGTTGTACCCCTCCTACCCTATGGTTTTGTTAATATATCCTTTCTTAAATAAAAAATAAATTAAAAAAAAGAAAGAGGATATATCATAACAGACACTGCAGAAATTCAACATATCATGTGAGGCTTCTATGAACAACTATATGCCACCAAGCTAGAGAACCTGGAAGAAATGGACGATTTCCTAGATAGCTACCAACTTCCAAAATTAAGTAAAGAGGATTTAGATAACAGGAACAGGCCCATCACAGCTGATGAAATTGAAACAGTTATCAAAAACCTTCCCAAGAATAAAAGTCCTGGACCAGATGGTTTTACAAATGAATTCTATAAAACCTTCAAAGAAGAACTAATACGTCTACTTTTAAAAGTCTTCCAGAAGACTGAAGACACTGGAGTACTCCCTTCCAGCTTCTATGACGCCAACATTACTTTGATACCAAAAGCAGACAGGGACACAACCAAAAAAGAAAACTACAGACCAGTATCTCTGATGAACATAGATGCAAAAATATTGAACAAAATTCTAGCCAACCGGATACAGCAGTATATTAAAAAGATTGTTCACCATAACCAAGTGTGGATGCAAGGTTGGTTTAATATACATAAATTAATTAACGTGATCCCCCACCTCAATAAAAGCAAGACCAAAAACCACATGGTCATATCAATAGATGCAGAGAAAGCCTTCGACAAAATACAACATCCCTTTATGATCAAAACACTACAAAAAATGAAATGGGAATAGATGGAAAATTCCTGAAGATAGTGGAGTCTATATATAGCAAACCTACAGCCAACATCATACTCAACGGTGAAAAACTGGAAGCATTCCCACTCAGATCAGGTACTAGACAGGACTGCCTACTATCACCATTACTATTCAACATAGTGTTGGAAGTTCTTGCCATAGCAATCAGGCAGGAGCAAGGAATTAAAGGCATACAGATTGGAAGGAAGTCAAACTCTTCCTATTTGCAGATGACATGATAGTATACATAGAAAAACCTAAGGAATCCAGCAAGAAGCTTTTGGAAATCATCAGGCAATACAATAAGGTGTCAGGCTACAAAATTAATATTCAGAAGTCAATGACATTCCTCTATGCAAACAATGAACTAGAAGAAGATGAAATCTAGAAATCAATTTCTTTTACTATAGCAACAAAAACAATAAAATATCTAGGAATAAACCTATCCAAAGAAGTGAAAGACTTGTATACTGAAAATTATGAGTCACTACTCAAAGAAATTGAAAAAGACACAAAGAAATGGAAAGATATTCCATGTTCATGGGTTGGAAGAATTAACATAATCAAAACGAATATACTACCCAGAGCCATCTACAAATTTAATGCTATCCCATTCAAGATCCCAAGCACATTTTTAAGGAGAATAGAACAAATGCTAAAATGTTTATCTGGAACCAAACGATACCTAGAATTGCCAAAACAATCTTGAGAAAAAAGAACAGAACTGGATGAATCACACTCCCAGATCTAAATTCTACTATACAGTCATTGTCATCAAAACTGCTTGGTACTGGAACATGAATAGACACACTGACCAGTGGAATAGAATTGAGAGCCCAGAAGTAAGCACCCACACCTATGGACATCTAATCTTTGACAAAGGGGCCCAGACTATTAAATGGGGAAATCAGTCTCTTCAACAAATGGTGTTGGAAACAATGGGTTGAAACATGCAAAAGAATGAAACTGAACCACTATATTTCACCAAATACAAAAGTAAATTCCAAGTGGATCAAGGACTTGATGTTAGACCAGAAACTATCAGATACTTAGAGGAAAATATTGGCAGAACTCTTTTCCGCATACATTTTAAAGACATCTTCAATGAAAGGAATCCAATTACAAAGAAGACTAAGGCAAGCATAAACCTACGGGACTACATCAAATTAAAAAGCTTCTGCACAGCAAAAGAAACCACTACCCAAACCAAGATACCCCTCACAGAATGGGAGAAGATCTTTACATGCCATACATCAGACAAAAGCTAATAACCAAGATATATAAAGAGCTTGCCAAACTCAACAACAAGAAAACAAATAACCCCATCCAAAAATGGGGGGAGGACATGGACAGAATATTCACCACAGAAAAGATCCAAAAGGCTGAGAGACACATGAAAAAAATGCTCCAAGTTATTGGCGTATTGCACTAAAGTAAAAGACTCTGGGGTGGGTGGGTAGGGAGAATACAGGTCCATGAAGGATGATAAATGACATAGTGGGGGTTGTATTGTTAAATGGGAAACTGGGGAATGTTATGCATGTACAAACTACTGTATTTACTGTTGAATGTAAAACATTAATTCCCCAATAAATAAATAAATTAAAAAAAATGACAGAAGAATTGAAAAAAAAATGCTCCAAGTCTCTGATTGTCCGAGAAATGCAAATAAAGACAACAATGAGATACCACTTCACTTCTGTGAGAATGTCATACATCAGAAAAGGTTGCAGCAGCAAATGCTGGAGAGGGTGTGGGGTCAAAGGAACTCTCCTGCACTGTTGGCAGGAATGTAAACTGGTCCAGCCTCTGTGGAGAACAGTCTGGAGAACTCTCAGAAGACTAGAAATGGACCTACCCTATGACCTTACAATTCTTCTCCTGGGGATATATCCTAAGCAACCCAACACACCCCTCCAAAAAGATCTGTGTACACATATGTTCTTAGCAGCACAATTTGTAATAGCCAAAACCTGGAACCAACCCAGGTGTCCAATAATAGATGAGTGGCTGAGCAAGTGGTGGTATACAGTCACAATGGAATATTACTCAGCTATAAAAAATGGTGACTTCACTGTTTCCAGCCGATCTTGGATGGACCTTGAAAAATTCATATTAAGTGAAATAAATCAGAAACAGAAGGATGAATACGGGATGATCTCACTCTGAGGCAGAAGTTGAAAAACAAGATCAGAAGAGAAAACACAAGTAGAACCTGAAATGGAATTTGCGTATCGCACCAAAGTAAAAGACTCTGGGGTGGGGGTGGGGGAGAATACACATCCAAGAAGGATTCAGAGAACTTATGAGATTCAATGAAGTCAGTTCTAGGAGGGAGCTTTCTAGTGATTGACCATGAAATTAACATAAAACAAAGATATCAAAGAATCCAATTTTATACCTTAAAAGGACTAGGTAAAGAATAAACACTAACCTAATGATTAGTAGAAGGAGAGAAATAACAAATACAAGTGGGCATAAACAGAGACCAGAAATATCATAGAAAAAGTTGGTGTCTTGAAAAGGCAAACAAAATAGAAAAATCTTTATGTAGACCAACAATCAGAAAAAGATAGAAAGGACCCAAGTTTAAAATCATAAATGAGGGAGTCGGGTGGTAGCCCAGCAGGTAAGTGCAGGTGGTGCAAAGCACTAGGACTGGTGAAAGGATCCTGGTTTGAGTCCCTCCCCCCCCCCCCCCCCCCGGCCCAGCCGGCTCCCCACCTGCAGGAGGGGTCGCTTCACAGGTGGTGAAGTAGGTCTGTAGGTGTCTATCTTTCTCTCCTCCTCACTGTCTTCCCCGCCTCTCTCCATTTCTCTCTGTCCTATCCAACAACAACAACATTAATAATGACTACAACAATAAAACAACAAGGGCAACAAAAGGGGATAAATAAATAAATATTAAAAAAAATCATAAATGAGGGTGGAGGGTGGTAGTGCAGTGGGTTACACACAGGTGGCGCAAAGCACAAGGATCCCGGTTTGAGCCCCTGTCTCCTCACTTGCAGGGGAGTCGCTTTACAAGTGTCGAAGCAGGTCTGCAGGTGTGTATCTTTCTCTGTCTTCCCCTCCTCTCTTAATTTCTCTCTGTCCTATATAACCACATCAATAGTAACAACAACAAAAATGGCAAAAAAAAAGGCTTCCAAGAGCAGTATAGGCACTAAGCCCTAGCAATAACCCTGGAAGCAAGAAAAAAACCAAAAAAAAAAAAAAAACCATAAATGAGGGGGCGTCAAGTGGTGGCGCACATAGTTGAATAGACACAGTATCATGAGTGAGGAAGGACCTGGGTTTGAGTCCCCACTCTCCACCTGCAGGTGGGACACCTCATGAATGAAGCAGGTCTGCAGATGTCTCTCTTTCTCCCTTTCTGTCTCCCCTTCTCCTCTTAACTTCTTTCTGTCCTATCCAAGAAAGTAGGGAAAAAAAAAACAAAAGAAAAAGAACTTTTTGTTGTTGTTGTTGTTAGGAGTGATGGACTCGTAGCGCCTGCACTAGGTCCTAGAAATAACCCTGGGGGAAATTTAAAAATAATCATAGGGTGAGGGTAGATAGCATAATAGTTCTTCTTCTTCTAGCGTTTGCCCAAATAATAGTTATGCAAAGAGACTCTCATGCTTGAGGCTCCAAAGTTTCAGGTTCAATCCCCTGCACCACCATAAACCTGAGATAAGCAATGCTCTGATAAGAAAAAAAAATAAATGAAAGGTAGATAATTTAGCAGGTATCACAGAAATACAAAGAGTCATGCGAGACTACTATGAAAAAAATTACAGAAAAAAAAAGACAAAAGACTGAACCCCTTGGAAGAAACAGAAAAAATTTTTTAGGAATACACAATTCACCAAAATATAATAATAATAATCATAAAAACCCAGACAAACAGACTAGTAAGGACACTGATTCTGTATAAAAGACAACAAAGAAGAAACCAAGACCATAATGGGTTTCCTTGTGAATTTTACCCTAAC
The DNA here is from genome assembly GCF_950295315.1 of Erinaceus europaeus. Classification (NCBI taxonomy): domain Eukaryota; kingdom Metazoa; phylum Chordata; class Mammalia; order Eulipotyphla; family Erinaceidae; genus Erinaceus; species Erinaceus europaeus. Next base: position 43,824,391 of record NC_080181.1, on the reverse strand, counting down.
TAGAAAGAACAAATACTCATTCTTCTCAAACTTTCCTAGTGGTCAAGGGAGAAGGAACACATTTAAATTGATGTTCTGAGGCCTGTTTTACTCTGATATATACACTCTGGAAATAATGTCCCCTGAATTGCAGAATAGCAAATATCCTCAGTAAAATGTTAGCAAAATAAATGAAGCATACTAAACAGATCAGACACAATGACCAGTGGTACCTACTCCAGGATTTTAGTATTGATTGCTACACATCTGCAGATCAAGACATGGGACTCTCCCTAGCAACAAAATGAAGCCTGGACAAGCATAGCAGCTTCCTCTGATGTGGTGGGTGGGGGCCTGGCTTGAACCTAGATTGAGCGGCTCAAACCTGCGCACTATTTAAGTGAGCTATTCTGCCAGCCTCAAGCCTTTTCACACTGAAATCCTTTTGGGGGGAGGAAAGTCTTTCCTCTCATTACTGATTCAGTCAGATGGTCATAGCAAGTGGTAGAAAACAGGGCAGGAAAAATATATGGTTATTTTTCCTTATTATTGTCTTGTTTTTTGTCTTTCAAAATTGAAGAGATGGTTCCTTAGTAACTTTGAAAAGTGATCCTGAGTTGAGGAGTAGTTGGTTCTAGTTTCATTATGAGTTCAGTTATGTTAACTGATGTGTTTCAGACGACTGTCATAAGCATGCTAATCACATAACCCTGTTAATCACACCTCTGGCTAGCAGGAGTCTCTCCAAGAGATAGACAATATGGCCTTCACCTCTTAGCTCCATGTGGCATTGGAGAGCTTTCTCACAGACTGGGATGACAGTGCTCCTGGCTCCTCTGATAGCCGGCCCAGACAGCTCTCCCAGGGGCCCTCCTGAGGAGTGATATCTGGCAGTCACATGGACACTGCAGTTGCTTTTTGCTATTGACTTGATGATTTCTAAGATTTCTAGTGGGAGGATCGAGGGAAGACCTACTTTTAAAATAACTGGAGGCTAGGCAGTGGTGTACTCAGCAGAGCACACATGTTACCATGCACTTGTGTTGGGCTGGCTTCCCGGGTGGGAGTCAGACGACTAGGGACTCATGGCTGTGTGGTACGCATTTCGGTCTTTATTCATGCAGAATGCAGCACAATCTAAGCCAAGCTCAGCTAAACTAAATTAAAACTAATATACTTGCCAAGTAGGGTGTAAACAGGATGTGATGTAGAGAGGGTGGAGCAAAAAGTGACTAGTGCAAATCAGGGTGTACTACGAGAGGGGATGGAGCAAAAAGACATCATGAACTAGTGGGGATTAAACCAATGCCCTGCAGGCAGGGTAGTGCTTAGTTAACAGTGGTTATGTAAATAGAATACAGTGTTAATCAGGGGGGATTAAACCAATGAAACAGAAGGGGTTTTAGAAGCATACCAACACACTTGGATCCCAGGTTCAAATCCCTGGTCTCCATCTGCAGGAATAAGAGGTAAAGCTTCACGTGCAGTGCTGTAGGTTTCTCTCTTTCGTTGTCCCTCTGTCTCTCCCCTTTATTTCTCTTTGTCTATAGAAACGAAAGAAAGAAGCCAGCCAACCACCAACCAGTTGCCAGGAGTGGTAGGTAAGTTGTGCAGGCCCTGAGCCCCACCGTTAACAAACAAACAAACAAACAAACAAAAAACCAAATTGCATCAGGGAGGTAGCTCAGCCTGTCAGAACTTCAACTGTCATGCTCAAGACTCCAGAAGCCCCAGGTTCAATCCCCATCACCACCTGAGCAGTGCTCTGGGGAACCTTCACTCTCACAGTAAGGAAGTACATCTTAAAAAAAAAGGGGGGGGGAGTTGGTGGTGCACCTGGTTGAGTGCACAAGTTACAATGTGCTAGGACCCAGGTTCAAGCCCTTGGTCCCCTTCTGTAGGGGGTAAGCTTTGCAAGTGGTGAAGCAGGGCTGCCGGTGCCTCTCTGTTTGTCTACCTCTCTATCAACTCCTTCCCTCTCAATTTCTGGCCGTCTCTATCCAATAAATAAAGATAATAAAACTTCTTTTTAAAGAGGGAAGGGGCGGGGATTGATGCACATGGTTGAGCACACATGTTACAGTCTTCAAGGATCCCAGTTCAAGCCCCTGGTCCCCACCTATTGGGGGGGTGCTTCACAAGTGGTGAAGCAGTACTGCAGGTCTCTTTCTCTCTCCCTCCCCCACTCTTCCTCTCTCTTCCTGCTTCCTCTCAATTTCTCTCTGTTTCTATCCAATAAATAAATTAAAAAAAAACCTATAGATCACTGACTACTACTGTTTATTATTCACAGGAAGAACTATGGTAGTAATCAACGTGGTGGCGGAATACAACATCTTTTTGTTATCATCTCTACTCTTGCCCCAACTCAACAGTTGGTAGCCACACAGGCGTATAAACACTTTTTTTGTGTGTAAATGGTGGGAGATAGCAACATGTTCTGAGGAACCAGGGAGGAGTCTCATATGTCCATCTAGCAGGCAACAAATAAAGAAGCTTCAACTCTGCCCCAGATGTGACTCCTGCAGTTCCATGGGAACTTGTTTTTTCTTTGCCTCCAGGGTTATTGTTGGGGCTTGGCGCCTGCACTATGAACCCACTGCTTCTGGAGGCCATTTTTCCCATTTTGTTGCCTTTGCTGTTATCCTTGTTGTTGTCATTGTTATTATTGTCGTTGGATAGGACAGAGAGAAATCGAGAAAGGAGGGGAGACAGAGAGAGAGAGAGAGAAAAACAGACACCTGCAGACCTGCTTCACCACTTATGAAGTGACCCTCCTGCTGGTGGGGACCCAGGGGCTTGAACCAGAATCCTTATGCTGTTCCTTGAGCTTTGCACCATGCTGTTAACCTGCTGCGCTACCGCCTGCCCCACCGTGGGAACTTCTTAGCCATGGTGTGGGGTGCCATGCCCTGACCGGGAACTTTGGTTCCTTATGACCATGATTATAGAGCTTGGGAGATGCATGAAGATTTCTCCTTGGACTTTCTGGAATCCCTCTCCCATGTTTCCCAAGGAGAAGGACTACATTTTGCTCTGGGCCACACTTTTGGTTCCTTATGACCGTGATCGTAGAGCTTGGAAGATGCATGTAGATTTTCCCTGGGACTTTCTGGATTTCCTCTTCCATGTTTCCCATGGAGAAGGACTACTCTAACTTGAAGAGCATTCTCCAGTACCCTGGCAGTCCCCAAGAATGGAGACACATGGTTAGTTCTACCCTCCTGATTCGATTCTTCCTTCGATAGGAAGACATTTTTAAAAATGGGTGCCTGCAGCAATCCAGCAGGAACCATCAGAAGCACCCTAAATGGAATTTCGAGGAGCTTTTTGGACTAGGACACCCTCCGGGGACTCATGATGCTACATGATGAGATCTGGATAATCTGGTTCAAGGTGAAAGAAGCAAAAACTGCCTACTGCTTTTCTCTCGATTCCCCCCTCGGTGTTCTCTCTGAATATCTTAAGTTTGCTGTCTGCTTTCAGTTGCATTTCATAAGAGAGTGATTTGAATGACTGAATTTTTGTATGACATTGACTTAAAAAAAATGCTGGACACAGCCATGATTTCTAGAGACATCCAGAAACAGTCCAAAAAATTGTTTTTTTCTCTTTTGATTTTTTACATCTTGGAAATGTTTAATCTTGAAAACTGTATGAGTATGGGTGGGGTGGATAACACAATGGTTATGCTAATGATTCTCATGCCTGAGGCTTCTAACCATGGTTCTTTTATTGGTTTAAACTGTTTAAACAACCTTAAAATCATACTAGAAAGGACTTCCAATTATAATGGAGTTATCAATTATAGTAAACTTCTAATCTGTTACAAGTTTTGCTTCACAAGTAAGTGAATTATAGCTGTCAAGTCTTCACATGAAAAAGCATCTGCTCATATGGAATCCCTGGAAATCCATTTGGACCCCTGTTCTCTGACGTCGCTAACAAAATGGCATGACTACAACACCCTCCCCCCGAAACCAATGATGTGACCTGGCACAACCTGAAGAAACAGATTCACAGACTCCAAAGCTCACTCTCTACAGAAAAGCGGAATTTCGGTGGCTGACCTTCCGCATCAAGACAGACATGCAGCATTTCATCCCCTGGCATTTCTTCCATGGTCATCTGCTTTGGACCGACACTTCTATCAAACTTACTGGTACACCTCTTGGACACTTTACACAACTTTACAGCAGTTTCCCTTTATGCTGCTGGGTTTCTCAAAGACTGACCACATCAGTCCATCGACTTTGCAGCCAAAGCCTTGGGACTCTATAGGTAATGTCCCCTCACCTGCAGGCTCTGTTCCCAGAGTCAGAAACCCCCCCTCCTTACTAGGTCCTGCCCCCAGAGGCAGGAAACGCCCTTTGAGACATGAGATGCCCCCAGAGGCAAGAGATGCCCACAGAGGCAGGAAATGCCCTTTGAGGCATGAAACGCCCCCAGAGGCAAGAGATGCCCCCAGAGGCAGGATATGCCTTTTCACCTGCTAGGACTTGCCCTTTGAGGCAGGAAACGCCTCCCCTCAGGCCTCCCCTTGACATCACACTGGTTCTTGCTGCTCTACTTGTTCCTCCATGTCTTGTGCCAGTTCTTTTGAAAATGCCTGTATGATATAGGTTTCTGTTCACCTCACACTCCTGATACTATGGCCATTAGTTAAAAAGAAAGGGGGAAATGTTGGTATGCTTCTAAATTCTGCTTCTTCTAAGACCCCTTCTGTTGCATTGCTTGAGGCTGTGGTCTATTTACATAATCATTGTTTAAATCTTTGGTTTAATCCCCACTGGTGCACTATTTTCCTTCTCCCCACTCCCTATCCTATGTACTTCCTTTTCCTGACACTTCTGCCTCAGGAGACATAAAAGACAGGGCTTTCGAATGAAGAAAGATTAGAAGAAATTAGGTTGTTGAACTATATCCCTGCTTGTCAATAAAGATTGAACTGCGTTCCCAGCTTAGCCATGAGTCCCTGGTCATCTGTCTCCTGCCTGCGAAGCTAGACTGGCAACTGGTGCCCCAAACTGGGACCGGCAAATGGTGCCCTGAACAGGGACCAGCATATGGCGTCCTGAACTGGGACTGGCAGATTCAACCATCTTACACAATCTGTCATGCACAGTCATCCACAGACAAGGGAGTCTTTGTGAAAGCCCAGCTTTCCAGCAGTGTGAATGCTGGCATGAATCTAAGGACCAGAGAGAGTGTACGCTTGAGAGAAGTGCTGCCTTGGGGAAAACAGAGAAGGGAGGCTATCAGCACTTGGCTTGGTGTATGGCAGAATGCAGAAGGCACAGAAGCTTCAGAATCCTGCCACTAGAGGAAGCAAGAAGGGTGGATCCATAGGTGATCTGTGAAAACTCCAGAATCCTTAGCTGGACTGGCAGAAGACATTTGTTGCCCACAGGGAGTTAGTAGAGACTGGAGGAGGTTGAACCGACTCAGAACTGAAGAAAGCTATACGAGGTCATGAAAAAAAAAATCAAGGAAAGTGGCTGGGCGGTGATGTATCTAGTTAAGTGCACACAGTATGAAGCACAAAGACCCTCGGAAGGATCTGGGTTCGAGTCCCCACTCTCTACCTGCAGGGGGATGCTTTCTCTCTCCCTCTCTATCTCCCATCCTCTCTCAATTTCTCTCTGTCCTATCCAATCAAATGGAAAAAAATGGCCTCCAGTAGCCGTGGATTCGTATTGCTGGCACCCCAGTGATAACCCTGGAGGCAAGAACAACAACAACAACAAAAAATCAAGGAAAGGTGTTATCCAGTGAGGCATCACAATTGTCTTCGGGTTGATGATCCTGAACACGTGATCTACAAGTCACTCAATAAATACTTCAAAATACCCATTTTTTTTTCTTTTTTTTTTTTTTTTCTTTGAGTAGTGACTCATAATTTTCAGTATACAAGTCTTTCACTTCTTTGGTTAGGTTTATTCCTAGATATTTTATAGTTTTTGTTGCTATAGAAAAAGGAACTGATTTCTGGATTTCAATTTCTTCTAACTTAGTGTTTGCATAGAGGAATGCCACTGACTTTTGAATGTTAATTTTATAGCCTGACACATTACTGTATTGCCTGATGATTTCCAAAAGCTTCTTGCTGGATTCCTTAGGTTTTTCCATGTATACTATCATGTCATCTGCAAATAAGGAGTTTGACTTTTTCTCTTCCAATCTGTATTCCTTTAATTCCTTGCTCCTGCCTGATTGCTATGGCAAGAACTTCCAACACTATGTTGAATAGTAATGGTGATAGTGGGCAGCCCTGTCTAGTACCTGATCTGAGGGGAAATGCTTCCAGTTTTTCACCATTGAGTATGATGTTGGCTGTAGGTTTGCTATATATAGACTCCACTATCTTCAGGAATTTTCCATCTATTCCTATTTTTTGTAGTGTTTTGATCATAAAGGGATGTTGTATTTTGTCAAAGGCTTTCTCTGCATCTATTGATATGACCATGTGGTTTTTGGTCTTGCTTTTGTTGATGTGGTGGATCACATTGATTGACTTACGTATATTAAACCAACCTTGCATGCCTGGGATAAACCCCACTTGGTCATGATGAACAATTTTTTGATATACTGCTGTATCCGGTTGGCTAGAATTTTGTTCAATATTTTCACATCTATGTTCATCAGAGATATTGGTCTATAGTTTTCTTTTTTGGTTGTGTCCCTGTCTGCTTTTGGTATCAGGGTGATGTTGGCTTCATAGAAGCTGGCAGGGAGTATTCCAGTGTCTTCAATCTTCTGGAAGACTTTTAAAAGTAGAGGTATTAGTTCTTCTTTGAAAGTTTTGTAGAATTCATTTGTAAAACCATCTGGTCCAGGACTTTTATTTTTGGGAAGATTTTTGATAACTGTTTCAATTTCATTAGCTGTTATGGGCCTGTTCATGTTATCCACTTCCTCTTTACTTAGTTTTGGAAGTTGGTAGGTATCTAGGAAATCATTCATTTCTTCCAGGTTCTCTAGCTTGGTGGCATATAGTTGTTCATAGAAGCCTCGCATGATATGTTGAATTTCTGCAGTGTCTGTTGTGATTTCTCCTCTTTCATTTACTATCCGATTTATTTGGGTCTTCTCCCTTTTTTGTTTTGTGAGTCTGGCTAAAGGTTTGTCGATTTTGTTTACTCTTTCGAAGAACCGACATTTACTTTCATTGATCTTTTGTATGGTTTTCCTATTCTCAATGTTATTTATTTCTGCCCTAACTTTAGTAATTTCTGTCCTTCTGGTTGCTTTAAGATTCCTTTGTTGTTCTTCTTCTAGGTCTTTGAGATGTGCAATCAGGCTGTTTATTTGTGCCTTTTCTTGTTTCCTAATGTGTGCTTGTATAGCTATGAACTTCCCTCTTAGGACTGCTTTAGCTGTGTCCCAAATATTTTGATAGCTTGTGTCTTCATTTTCATTGAACTCTCGAAACATTTTGATTTCTTCCTTGATTTCCTCTTTGACCCAGAAGTTGTTAAGAAGTGTACTGTTGAGCTTCCACATTTTGGTACTGTTACTATTCTTTTGTTGATTGTTAAGAGTTAGTTCAATTCCACTGTGGTCTGAGAAGATGCTTGGGATGATTTCAGTGCTCTTGAATAGGCTGATGCTGTCTTTGTGGCCTAACATATGGTCTATCCTTGAGAATGATCCATGTGGATTTGAGTAAAATGTGTATTCCAGTTTCTTGGGATGAATGACTCTGAAAATGTCCAATAGTTCTAGTTTATCTATCTCTTCATTTAGCTCCCTTATGTCTTTACTGATTTTCTTCCTGGATGATCTGTCAAGTTGAGATAGTGGGGTGTTGAAGTCCCCTACTATGATTGTGTTACTGTTAATATATTGCTGTAGCTCTTTCAGTAGAAGTTTGATGTATTTAGATGGCTTCTCATTGGGTGCATAGATATTAATAATTGTTAAGTCCTCTTGATTGACTGATCCTCTGAGCATTAAGTAGTGTCCATTCCTATCTTTTTTAATCTTATCTATTTTAAAGTCTATCATGTCAGATATGAGAATAGCTGTTCCTGCCCTTTTTTGTGGGCCATTGGCTTGAATGATAGTTTTCCATCCTTTCACTTTAAGTCTGTGTTTGTCTTGTTGCGTTAGGTGAGTTTCCTGTAGACAACATATTGTTGGGTTGTGTTTTCTGATCCATCTTCCTACTCTGTGTCTTTTAATAGGTGAATTCAGGCCATTGACATTTATTGATATCAAAGATTGAAGATATTTTAACGCCATTCTTGTAGAGTTTTAGAGTGTTTTGATATATGTTCTATTTGTGGTGGTCTGGTTGTTTATAGGAAACCTTTCAGAACTTCTTTCAAGGCAGGCTTGGTGATGGTTGCTTCCTTCAACTGTTGCTTGTCTGAGAAGGTTTTGATGCTTCCATCTAGTCTGAATGACAATCTAGCAGGATATAGTATTCTTGGCTGAAAGCCTTTCTCATTGAGCACTCGATAGATATCTTGCCATTCTCTTCTGGCCTGTAGTGTTTGTATGGAGAAGTCTGCTGCTAATCTTATGGGTTTTCCTTTGTAGGTGACTCTTTGTTTTTCTCTTGCAGCCTTGAGGATCCTTTCTTTATCCTTATTCCTTTCCAATCTAAGTATGACATGTCTTGGTGTCTTTAGGTCTGGGTTAATTCTGTTTGGGACCCTCTGGGCTTCTTGAATCTTGATGTCTTTGGTGTTGTCTAGACTAGAGAAATTTTCAGCTATTATGGCCTGGAGAATGCTTTCTTCCTCCCCTTCTCTTTCTTCCTCTGGTAAGCCAATAATGCATATATTGTTTCTTTTGAAGTCATCCCATAGGACTCTGTTGTTGTTTTCAGCATCTCTTAATCTCTTTTTGAGATCTCTTACTTCTTTTTTAGTTGTCTCTAATTCATCCTCAATCTTGCTAATTCTGTCTTCAGCCTCATTGATTCTATTCTCTCTGCCCTCTACTGCTTTCTGGAGTTCATCTATTTTGTTGCCCTGCTCTGATACTGTTTTAGCTTGTTCAGCTAGTTGCCTTCTTAGCTCAGCGATTTCAGCTTTCAGCTCTCTAATAACCATGAGATTATTAGAATTTTCTTCCATATTCTCATTTGTTGTTCCTGCAGTTCTGATTACAATTTTTTCAAATTCTTTACTCACTCCTGTTATTATTTCCTTAGCTAATGTTTGGATGTTGAACTCGTTGTTTTGTGCTTCGCCCTCTGGAGGACTTTTAGCTGGACTCTTGTCCTGGTTCAAGTCTCCATTATTTTTTCTTGTTGTTTTAACCATTTTATATAAGTTAACAGTTTTTTCAATCCCTGAGTTGGAGTTCAGTGGTGTAAAAGCCTTTTTTTTTTTCCCCTGTAGGCTATGGTAGCCTGAGGGCTTTTAAACTATCAATAGGCTTCTTGGCTTAATCAATGACTCCTGACCAAGAGATAAAGCAGGGTGTGGCAGAGATAATCCAGTGGTTATGCAAAGAGACTTTCACAGCCCTTCAGCTATGCCACCGAGGTATAGGTCTTCTCCTGAGTTTTCCGGTTAGATCTCTGTGCCCTGGTGTCCCTCCCTGTTGCTGCTCCAGATTCTGGGGGTAGTAGCAATGGAGACTCAGAGTTGTACTTGGTGAGTCTCTGGGGAGTCCTTTCCTCCCTTCAGCTGTCCCCTTGTTGGTGGAGCAGACTGGAGGTGGTGTCTCCACTGACAAACTGTCGAACTGTTAGCAGTCACTTAATCTCTCCTTAGGCCCCTCTCTCCTCTCTGTCACCAGCCACGCGTGTTTGTACTCACGGGTGATTTACTGGGTTTCTGTGGTCATTCTAGTCCTGTCTTGTTTCGGTCCGGGTGGTCTCCTTTGGTATTCCTAGTTGATCCAGGAGAGGAGAGGAGAGGAGAGAAAGCGATCTGCTGCTCGTAGCTCCGCCTCCCCAAAATACCCATTTTAAGAAAACCCAAAGGAGTGATGAGAAAACACAGAAATACAACAACATCAAGAGAATGACATACACATAAAATGAGAAGTTAAGCAAAGAGGTCACAATTATTAAGAGAGGGAGAAAAAAAAAATCAAAACAAAACAGAAGCTCTGAGGCTGAAGAATAAATACAATGAATGAAACTGAAACAAAAAAATGGTGGTCCGGGAGATGGCTCAGTACATAAAGCCTTGGACTCTCAAGCATGAGGTGCTGAGTTCAATCCCTGGCAGCACATAAATAAAATCTTAAAATAAATGCAAAGAACATCTATAGCCAAGTGAGCCTAGTAAAAAGAAGAATCTTTGAGATTGAAGACAGCAACTCTGAAGTTACCCCGGAAGAGCAGTACAAACAATAAGTTGTTGAAAATAGGATACTGCTGTGTCTGACTATGACTACTATTGTATGGTATTGTTGTCACTTCTACCTTCAGCTATGTGAGTGTGAAGATGTTCATTCAGCATACTGTGTTCTGTGTTGTGGCTACACATATATTAATGATTATTATATGTTCTTCTTTTTTTCCCCCCATTGCCACTGGGGTTATCACAGTGCTACTAATCCTTAGTTCCTGGCAGCCATTTATTTTCTTTTCCTTTTTTTTTTTTTTTTTTAATTTCTTTATTGGGGGATTAATGTTTTACAGTCGACAGTAAATACAATAGTTTGCACATGCATAAAATTTTTCCTTTCTTTTTTATTGGATAGGACAGAGAGAAATTGAGAGGGTAGGGGCAGATAGAGTAGGGGAGAGAAAGAGACACCTGTAGACCTGCTTCAGTGCTCACGAAGTGTCCCCCCTGCAGGTGGAGTACGGAGACTCGAACCTGGGTTCCTGAGGATGGTGATAAGTGCACTTAACTGGATGCGCCACCATTTGGCCCCCTATTATATGCTTTTAATGACTTGATTTCTCTGTTGTTCTGTAATGGCCTTTTGTTCTCATAATCATTTTTTTGGCTTAAGTTTATACTGTCAACTGCCCACTTTCAGCAATACATACCTATGTCATCCAGATAAAAGTGAAATACAAATGCTAGACATGAACTATATTTTAGACCCCAAATTCCTAAGAGACACGTACAGAATATTCTTCTTCTTCTTTTTTTTTTTTTTTTTTGCCTCCAGGGTTATCGCTGGGGCTCGGTGTCTGCACTACGAACTCACTGCTCCTGGAGGCCATTTTTCCCATTTTGTTGCCCTTGTTGTTGCACTTGTTGTAGTTGTTATTGCTGTTGTTGTTGGATAGAACAGAGAGAAATGGAGAGAGGAGTGAAAGAAAGACATAGAGGAGGAGAGAAAGACAGATACCTGCAAACCTGCTTCACCGCTTGCGAAGCAACCCTCTACAGGCGGGGAGCTGGGGGCTCGAACTGAGATCCTTATGCCAGTCCTTGCGTTTCGCGCCATGTGCACTTAACCTGCTGTGTTACCACCCAGCTCCCTGTACAGAATATCCTACCTGACAACAGTGGGATACACACTCCTCACAACACCTTTCTCTGGGGTAGACACATGTTAAATCCTAATAAATTGTAGAAGATTAAAATCACAATGGTGATTTTTTCCCCCTAAGGTAAGAAACTAGAAATCAGTGACATGACATGAGCTAGAAAATCTACAAATAGGTGAAAGTTAAGCAACATGTTACTAAGTAACCAGCAGGTCAAAGAAGAAACAGAAGGGATATTAAAACATCTCTTGAAATAAATGAAAACAGAAATGCAAGATATTAGAACCTATAAGATATCATTCATTCATATATATATATATATATAGTATATATATATATATATAGTATATATATATACTATATATATAGTATATATATATACTATATATATACTATATATATATACTATATATATATATATATATATAGTATATATATATACTATATATATAGTATATATATATAGTATATATATATAGTATATATATAGTATATATATATAGTATATATAGTATATATATATATTTATATATATATTTATATATATATTTATATATATATTTATATATATTTATATATACTATATATATATACTATATATATATATATAGTATATATATATAGTATATATAAATATATAGTATATATTTATTTATATGCAGTTGTTTGTAGGGGCCAGGCAGTGGCACACCTGGTTAAGTGCACACATTACAGTTTCAAGGACTTGGGTCCAAGCCCCTTGTCCCCACCTGCAGGGGGAAAATTTCACGAATGGTGAAGCAGGGCTGCAGGTGTCTCTTTGCCTCTTTCCTTCTCTATCTCCCCCTCCCCTCTCAACTTCTCTCTGTCTCTATCCAATAATAAATAAGCAAAATATTTTTAAAAACAGTTGTAAGGAAGGGATAGATTTATAGTAATGATAACTGCATACATAGGGCTGGGTGTGGGTGCGCCCAGTAGAGTGCACACTTTCCCATGTGCAAGGACCAGGGTTCAAGACCCCCTAGTTCCAACCTGCAAGGGGGAAGTTTTATGAGAGGAGGAGTGCTACAATGTTGCTTCTTCTGTCTCTCTCTCTCTCTCTACTTGCTCTCTGTCAAAGAAAAAGAAAAAAAAAAGGCTATTGGGAAGTGTTGGAGTTGTGATTCAGGCACTGAATCCTAGCGATAACCCTGGTGGCAAAAACAAACAAACAAACAAATAACAATAACTGTCTACATTACACAAAAAGAGATCTCAAATTAACAATGTCAATTTATACCTGAGAGGAAATGAACCAGATAAGCCTACAGCTATCAGAAGATAATGAATGTGGTGCAAAGAACAAGGATCGGCTTAAGGATCCCGGTTCGAGCCCCCAGCTCCCCACCTGCAGGGGAGTCACTTCACAGGCGGTGAAGCAGGTCTGCAGGTGTCTATCTCTCATCCTCTCTGTCTTCCCCTCCTCTCTCCATTTCTCTCTGTCCTATCCAACAACGACGACATCAATAACAACAACAGACTATAGCAATAAAAAAACAAGGGCACCCAACACCTATGGGCATCTAATCTTTGATAAGGGGCCCAAAGGATTAAATGGAAAAAGGAGGCTCTCTTCAATAAATGGTGCTGGGAAAACTGGGTTGAAACATGCAGAAGAATGAAATTGAATCACTTTATCTCACCAGAAACAAAAATCAACTCCAAATAGATCAAAGACCTAGATGTCAGACCAGAAACAATCAAATACTTAGAGGAAAACATTGGTAAAACACTTTCCCACATACACCTCAAGGACATCTTTGATGAATCAAACCCAATTGTAAGGAAGACTAAAGCAGAAACAAACCAATGGGACTACATCAAATTGAAAAGCTTCTGCACATCCAAAGAAACTATTAAACAAACAGAGAGACCCCTCACAGAATGGGAGAAGATCTTCACATGCCATACATCAGACAAGAAACTAATCACCAAAATATATAAAGAGCTCAGCAAACTTAGCACCAAAAAAGCAAATGACCCCATCCAAAAATGGGCAGAGGATATGAACAAAACATTCACCTCAGAGGAGATCCAAAAGGCTAACAAACATATGAAAAACTGCTCTAGGTCACTGATTGTCAGAGAAATGCAAATTGAGACAACACTAAGATACCACCTCACTCCTGTAAGAATGGCATACATCAAAAAGGACAGCAGCAACAAATGCTGGAGAGGCTGTGGGGACAGAGGAACCCTTTTACATTGCTGGTGGGAATGTAAATTGGTTCAGCCTCTGTGGAGAGCAGTCTGGAAAACTCTCAGAAGGCTAGACATGGACCTTCCATATGATCCAGTAATTCCTCTCCTGGGGTTATACCCCAAGGACTCCATAACACCCAACCAAAAAGAGGTGTGTACTCCTATGTTCATAGCAGCACAATTCATAATAGCTAAAACCTGGAAGCAACCCAGGTGCCCAACAACAGATGAGTGGCTGAGAAAGCTGTGGTATATATACACAATGGAATACTATGCAGCTATCAAGAACAATGAACCCACCTTCTCTGACCCATCTTGGACAGAGCTAGAAGGAATTATGTTAAGTGAACTAAGTCAGAAAGATAAAGATGAGTATGGGATGATCCCACTCATCAACAGAAGCTGACTAAGAAGATCTGAAAGGGAAACTAAAAGCAGGACCTGATCAAATTGTAAGTAGGGCACCAAAGTAAAAACCCTGTGGTGAGGGGTAGACATGCAGCTTCCTGGGCCAGTGGGGGGTGGGAGTGGGCGGGAGGGATGAGTCACAGTCTTTTGGTGGTGGGAATGGTGTTTATGTACACTCCTAGCAAAATGTAGACATATAAATCAGTAGTTAATTAATATGAGAGGGGGAAAATCAATTGTATGTCTCAAAGTTTCTCAAAACACAAACTGAATCTTTTTAATATATAGGCTGTGTATTTGATATGCAGACTCTCTCAAAAGCCTAGACCAAGTAGATTAGAAGCATCCAATAGCACAGCTATATACAAGATACTGGATACTGTACAGCAAACCATAACAAAAGGACTTTTCAAAGTTAACCCAATTAACAAATAATGTGATGATAACATTAACTATCGATTGTCTTTTTGAACCCTAAGACAGCAGAAACCTCACATCTCCACTATAGAGCCCCTACTTCCCCCAGTCCTGGAACCCTTGGATAGGACCCACTTTCCCGTATGCATCTCCCAATCCAAACCAAATAATATTGCATCTGCCGATCACAACCTAACCAACGCAACGATTGCCACCTCAACATGCTTCACCTCAGACTGTGTCCAGAGACTTCACATGTGGAATGACAACCCTTCAGCTTCATTACTCGGGTGAGACCTTTCCTTTTATAGTACACTCTAATTTCATCTCAGGTAGTTCACTTTCTAACAAAGTCCCATAACCTAGATATACACCAATTTCTGTGAGAGAGAGCTTATGTTCACACGTATCCATAAACTACTGCAAAATATATACCTGAAAGCAGAAGCACACTAGAGTTTGCAATGAGTACCTCCCTAACACTTCCTCTTCACTATTCCAAGCTTGGGATCCATGATTGCTCAACAAATTGTTTGGCTTCGTATGTTAATTCTCTTTTCAATCACCAGGTTCCAGATGCCACCAGGATGCTGGCCAGGCTTCCCTGGATTGAAGACCCCACCAATGTGTCCTGGAGCTCTGCTTCCCCAGAGACACACCTTACTAGGGAAAGAGAGAGGCAGACTGGGAGTATGGACTGACCAGTCAACGCCCATGTTCAGCGGGGAAGCAATTACAGAAGCCAGACATTCTACCTTCTGCAACCTTCAACGACCCTGGTTCCATGCTCCCAGAGGGCTAGAGAATGGGAAAGCTATCAGGGGAGGGGGTGGGGTATGGAGATTGGGTGGTGGGAATTGTGTGGAGTTGTACCCCTCCTACCTTATGTTTTTGTTCATTAATCCTTTCTTAAATAAAAAATTTAAAAAAACAAGGGCAACAAAAGGGAATAAATAAATAAATATAAAAAAATTTTAAAAAGAAGATAATGAATGCCAGAGAAGAAAGAGAACAGATATCAGAGAAACATGAAATATGAACGAAAAATGAGAATTCTGTTTCTCAAAGATGGACCAGAAAAAGGGCAGAATTTCATAGCCAGATATATCAAAAGAAAATAACCAAATGACAAAAGGAGAGCAAGAGAAGCCCTGGGGGGAGGGTTGCACAGCTGGTAGAATGCACATTTCAGTGTGCAAGGACCTGGGTTTGAGCACTGGTTCCCACCTGCTGGGGGGAAGCTTCACAAGGGGGAACAGGGCTGTAGGTATCTCTCTCTTTTGCCTTCTCTATATCTCCCTCCCCTCTCACATTCTCTCTGTCTCTACTCAAAACAATCATGTAAATAAAAGAAAAAACAAGAACTATCAAATGATGTCAGAAATGAAAGAAGGCATCCCAGTTGGAACCACAGAAATAAGTACAAAGGACCACAAGAAACTGTATGAGCAATTACATGTCAATTAACTAGAAATCCAGAAGCGAATAAATTCCTAGAAACATAGAATCTACTGAGTGAACTGTGAAAAATGAGAACGTCTGGATAGACTAATTACAAGTAAGGATGTTCAATTGGGAATCAAAAATGTTCCAGCAAAGGAAAGCCCAGAGCCAGATGGTTTCATCTGTAGATTCTACCAAGCATTTAAAGAAACTTAAGACCAACTATTCAGAAAAACTCTCCCAAAGAGATGAAGAGGAAGGTTTATTTCTAAAACCTTCTTTTTTTTTTTAAAAAAATTATTTCTGTTTTGTTTTTAATTCATTCATTTATTTATTGGATAGATGGTGAGAAACCGAGATGGAAGCAGGAGATAGAGAGGGAGAGAGACAGAGAGAGACACCTGCAGCCCTGCTTCATCCTTACGAAGCTTTCTCCTTGCAGGTGGGAACAGGGGGCTTGAACCTGGGTCCTCGCACATTGTAACATGTGCCACTGCCTGGACTCACCTTATCAAACTTATTTTATGAGACCGGTACTTCCCTCTTAGCAAATTCAGATAAGGAAACTTAAAAAAAAAAAAGAAAATTATAGGCCAAGATCCCTGATGAATATGGATGCAAGAAATTCAACAAAATATTAGTAAAATAATTTCAGTAGATCCTTAATAGAATTATGCCTTATAATTAACTGGGACTTACCCTTGGATAGCCAAGGCTGGTCCAACATACATTCACACACACACACACAAACACACATAATTAAATATGATACCCTACACTAACAGAATGAAAGATGAAATCACAGGATTATCTCAGTAGATACAGAAAGAGAATTTGATAAAACATAACATCTTTCTATCATAAAGGCTTTAAGAAAGGAGCACACCTCATTGGAAGAAAGATCTTATACAACAAGCACACAGAACTAATATAATACTCAACATGAAATGATGAACACCCTCTGTGTGATTAAGAACAAGAAAATAATGCCCACTCTCATTACCTCTATTCAACATAGTCCTGGAAGCCTTCATCAGAGCCATTAAACAAGAGAATCAAAACAAAAACAAAAGGCCTCTGAGTTGCAAAGGAAGAGAAAGAACTGGCTTTGTTTGCAGATGATATAATCGTAGATTCTGAAAACCCTGAGGACTCCATCGAAACTCTTTCAGAACTAATCAACAAACTGAAGAAAGGTGCAGACGCAAAACAGTATGTGAAATCCAGCTGTCTTTCTAGACTCTTAAGAACAAAATATCTGTAAAGGAGAAAAAAAAAATCCATAAAGGTTCCTATCCATGAGAGCACTGAAACAATGAAATGCTTGGGAATAAATTTAGCTGAGAAGGTATATGATCTGAACACTAAAAACTTTGTAGTTATTTATTTATTTTACCAGAGCACTGCTCAGCTCTGGCTTATTGTGATTGGGGGGGGGGGAATTGAACATGGGACTTCGTAGCCTTAGGCATGAGAGTTTCCTTGCATAATCACTATGCTAAATATCCCCCACAAAACTAAGACAACTTAGTATCATTAAAATGTTTACCTCAATAGATTAGAGTTCCAATCTAAACGACATGGGCTGTTTTTCCATTTACTTATGCTTTCTCCATTTTCTGTGATAATATCTTAGTTGTTAGTTTTACCATGACAAGGACCCAAATTCAAGTTCCTGCAACCCATCTGCAGGAGGGAAGTTTATGACTGATGGAGCAGTGTTATTGGTCTCTCTCTCTCTCCCTCCCGACCTCCACTCCATTCTTAATTGGTGCTATCAAATTAAAAAATAATAAATATTTGAATTGCCACTAGGTTATCACTGGGGCCGGATGTCTGCATGATGAATCTCCTCCTTCAGGTGGCCAGTTCCCCCCCTTTTTTTCTTTTGATATGACAGGGAGAAATTGAGGGATTGAGGGGAGAAGAGAGATTGAGAGGTAAAGAAAGACAGACACCAGTAACAATGTTTCACTATTCGTGAAGCTTCCCCCTTGCAGGTGGGGACCATGGGCTTAAACCCAGATCCTTGTGCATGATACGATGCACACTCAGCTGGTGGCACCACAGCCTAACCTTACGTCCTTCCCTCCTTCCTTTTCATATTTATTTATTTTGCCATTGGGGTTACTGCTGGGGCTTGGTGCAGGTACTATGAACCCACCACTCATTTTTTCTTTCTATTTTTTAATTTAATTTTTTTTAATTATTGGATAGGGATAGAAATAGGAGAGGGGGAGACAGAGAGGGAGAGAGACAGAGAGACACCCGCAGCCCTGCTTCACCACTTGTGAAGATTTCCCCCAGCAGGTTAGGACCAGGGACTTAGAACCTGGGTCCTTGCACACTTGGGTGTGTGTGCGCTTAACCAGGTGTGCCACTGCCTAGCTCCATCCTTTCTATTTTTATTAGATAGTATAGATAAAAATTGAGATGGGAAGGTCTGGGCGAAGGTGCAGTGGACAAAGCCTCAGACGCTCAAGCACAAGGTCCTGAGTTCAGTCCCTGGCAGCACATATAGCAGAGTGATATCTGGTTCTTTCTCTCCTCCTTTCTTTCTCATTAATAAATAAACAAATAAATGAATAAAAAATATTTAAAAAATAAACTAATCATGGTCATTATTGGAGCTGTTGGTGGAACACCTGGTTGACTGCACATGTCACCAAGCACAAAGACCGAGGTTCCAGCCCCTGATCCCCACCTGTAGGGGGAAAGCTTTGCGACTGGTGAAGCAGGGCTGCAGGTCTCTCTCTCTCTCTCTCCTTTCTCTGCCCCTCTCTCTCTCTCTCCCCTTCCCCTCTTCTCTCTCTCTCTCTCTTTCTCCCTTTCTGTATAAGCACCGCATGCTAACTGATTTTGCCACTCCAATCTCTCTCCTTTTCTTTTTTTTTAATATTTTATTTTATTTATTTATTCCCTTTTGTTGCCCTTGTTGTTTTATTGTTGTAGTTATTATTGTCGTCGTTGTTGGATAGGACAGAAAGAAACGGAGAGAGGAGGGGAAGACAGAGAGGGGGATAGAAAGATAGACACCTGCAGACCTGCTTCACCGCCTGTGAAGCGACTCCCCTGCAGGTGGGGAGCCGGGGTTTGAACCGGGATCCTTATGCCGGTCCTTGTGCTTTGCGCCACCTGCGCTTAACCCACTGCGCTATAGCCCGACTCCCTCTCTCTCCTTTTCTATCTCCCCCTTCCATTTCAATTTCTCTCTGTGCTATCAAACCAATAAATAAAATAAAAAAACAGAGATGGGAAAAGGTAGGGAGGGAAAGAGAGAGAGAGAGAGAGAGAGAGAGAGAGAGAAAGAGAGAGAGACCTGTAGTCCTGGTTCAGTTCTCATGAACCGCCCCCACTGCAGGTGAGGAGCGGGGACTTGAGCCCAGGGCCTTGCACGTGGTAATATGTATGTTTAACCAGATGTATCACTACCCAGTTCCCTGCCTCTATTTATTATTATTAATTAATAATTAATTAATTAATTAATTTTACCAGAGCACTGCTCAGCTCTGACTTGTGGCAGTGCTGGGGATTGACCCTGGGACCACTGGTGCTGTAGGCATCAAAGTCTTTTTGCAGAACCACTGTGTTGTTTCTCCAGCTTTTTATGTACTTGTAAAAAAAAAAAAAAATTCCACAGTGAGTTAGTGAGCTAGCTCACCTGGCAGGCTGTCTTCCTTGCTATAAATGGAGCCCAGGTTTGAGCCCCTGACATACCACAAGGGAGCAGTGCGGCACTAGGAGACACTGCTGTGATGTTTCCCTCTCCCCAGCCCAGGGTGTTGAGGCCTAATAGTTGCACAAAAATATCTGCATGGTTTCAAGCCCTCTGGTTCAAGCAATGTATTATCCAAAGAACTGCAGCGTTTATTCCTGTTACTCTTATTTCCTTTCATTTCCCTTCTGTTGTCCTTATATAAGCAAATACTTATGGATAGTCACATTCCTCCATTTCTTTCATGAGTAGTAGCACAAGGTAAGATCCTCCCTCCACCCCCTTTTCTCTCCATAATAGCTTTGTTCCCCTTGGCAATATAATCTGGAAAATTTTCATAGTAGCATATGAATCTGCCTCTCATCTCTTTTGGTGGCTGCACAGAATGGCGTGAGAAGTCTGGTCTCACCTTCCCACCAACTCAGCGCTCAGAAATGGAGCCCCAGACCTGAGGCAGACATGAGGGTGACATTCTGAAGACATCGCACAGGAGGGAGGGGAGCCCAGCAACCACCCCACTGTCCTTCTCAATACTTGGATGTCACTCAGTACTTGGATTCATGGAACCTAGAGCCAAGGTCTGGGGAGCATAGGAAATAGCTCAAAAAGTGAGCGAGTTTATTATTTCCACAGGGAAGATGAGTTTCAAAGCAGAAACTATTTGGACTGAAGACAGCGAAGAAATTGTACCTCTCTTCCACCTGATCTGAAAAAAAATTGAGAATCCTACCTATTGTCTTTATTTAAGTGGTGATTCATTATTTTTTTAGATTATTTATTTATTTGTCACCAGATTATCACTGGGGCTTAGTGAGGACACTATGAATCCACCTCTCCTGGAAGTTTCCTCCCTCCCTTCCTTCCTTCCTTCCTTCCTTCCTTCCTTCCTCCCTTCCTTCCTTCCTTCCTTCCCTTCTCCTTTCCTTTCCTTTCCTTTCCTTTCCTTTCCTTTCCTTTCCTTTCCTTTCCTTTCCTTTCCTTTCCTTCCCTTCCCTTCCCTTCCCTTCCCTTCCCTTCCCTTCCCTTCCCTTCCCTTCCCTTCCCTTCCCTTCCCTTCCCTTCCTTTTCCCTCCCCCCTCCACCCTTCCTTTCCCTTTTTTCTTTTCTTTTCACCAGACCTCTGATCAGCTCTGGTTTATACTGGTGGGGGATTGAACCTGGGACATCAGAGCCTCAGATATGAAAGTCTCTTTGCATAACCATTATGCTATCTACCCCAATTCTCTTCTTTCCTTCTTAATTATTATTTTTTTCATTAGACAGGACAGAGAGAAACTGAGAGAGGAGGGGGAAATAAGAAGAGAGAAAGAGAGACACCTATTACTTCACGGCTCATGAAGCTCCTCCCCACTGCAAGTGGGGATGGAGGCTCACACCTGGGTCCTTGTGCATGGTAACATATGCATTCAACTGAGTGCACTACCACCCGACTCACCGATTTATTATTTGTTTTTTATGAGACAGAAACAGAGCTGAGTGCACTGTCAAGCTCTGGCCTATGTAGTTCTGGGGATCAAACTTGGGACCTATGCCTCGCACTTGTGAATTATTATTATTATTATTTATTTATTTTTATTTATTTATTTCCTTTTGTTGCTTTATTGTTGTAGTTATTGTTGTTACTGATGTCGTCGTTGTTGGATAGGACAGAGAGAAATGGAGAGAGGAGGGGAAGACAGAAAAGGGGAAAGAAAGACAGACATCTGCAGACCTGCGCTTCACCACCTGTGAAGTGACTCCCCTGCAGGTGGGGAGTTGGGGGGCTCAAACCAGGATCCTTACGCCGGTCCTTGTGCTTTGCGCCACGTGCGCTTAACCTGCTGCGCTACCGCCTGGCTCCCTTATTATTATTATTATTATTATTACTTATTAATTTTTTTTTAACCAGAGCACTGTTCAGCTCTGGCTTATAGTGGTACAGGGGATTGAACCTGGGACTTTGGAGTCTCAGGCATGAGAGTCTGTTTGCATAACCATTATGCTATGTGAATTATTATTTTTATTTTAAGTTTATTTTTTAGGTAGAAGCAGAGATAGCCAGAGCGGAGGTCGGGGGGGGGGGTGACTGAAACCAGGCAGTGGCACACCTAATTAAGTGCACACATTACAGTGCTCAAGGATTTGGGTTCAAGCCCCCAGTCCTCACCTGCAGGGCGAAGCTTCATAAGTGGTGAAGCAGAGCTGCAGGTGTCTCTTTGACTCTTTCCCTCTCTATCTCTCCCTTACTTATCAATTTCTCTGTTTCTAGCCAATAATAAATACATAAAATAAAAAGATTACATAGAGGGAGAGGGAGAGAGAAAGGGAGGGGGAGAGGGAGAGGGAGAGGGAGAGGGAGAGAGAGAGAGAGAGAGAGAGAGAGAGAGAGAGAGAGAGAACAAGAGCACCTAAGCTTCCTTCAGTGTAATGGGGCCTGGGCTCAAACCTGGGCCTACACGTGGCAAAGCAGTGCATTTCCAAGAGAGCTATTTTGCTGACCTTGTGCATTATTTTTGATGGTCTTTCTTTTTCACCTTACTGCAAAGATGCCATTAAAGTCACTCTATATCTACTCTCTTGTACATGGCAGAACTTAAAAGTCGCTGGTAAAGAAAGAAGTGATGATGGGGTCTGTTAACTAGATGAATGTGTCCATTATACTATGAGTCTCACTGTGCTTTGCTCAGCTGTTTATAAGCAGAATGGCAGGTCCCTAAGAGTGCGGACTGTCCCTTGTATCTTTATCTTCCTGGCCCTATGAATTCTGGGTACCCAGAGAGTACCAGAAAGTTTTTTTTTTTTCCTGACAGGGCTTCCTGTGGCTTTGTTTGTGCATTCACCACCATGCCAGTGAACTCTTTTGTCCCCCTCAGATAGTGGGTAGAAGGCAGAGAGGGAGAAACGAGAGGAGGGAGAGAGACACTGTAGCATGACTTCACTGTTCCTGAAATTTCCCTTTGGTGTGGTGGCCAGGGCCTTGAACCTGGGCACTCAAGCATGATAAGGTGTGCACTCTGCCACACGAGCTGTCTCCCAACTCCCGTTTTGTGTATCCAAACGGCTGACTGAAGATTGAATATCTCATTCTGTACCCAGGCTCTAGGCTACCTGTGAAACTATTCTATTTATTTCTTCTTTCCTTCTCCTTCTCCTCCCCCTTTTTTCCTTTCTTCTTTTGATAGGTCAGAGAGAAACTGAGAGGTGAGAGGGAGATGGAGAGGGAGACAGAAAGAGACACCAGCACTACTTGCTTCACCACTCATGAGGTGTTCCTCCTTATAGGTGGGGAGTATGGGCTTGAACCTGGATCCTTGTGCAAAGTACTGTGTGGGCTTAGACACGTGCACCACTGCCTAGCCTCCACCTGTAAAGCTTCTGCTTCAGAAGAACATGAAAAATCAAGGTAAAAAAATTTTTTTTTTGCTACTTGAGTTATTTCTGGGACTTGGCAGCTCCACAGCTCCCTCATCTCCAGTAACCATTTTTCTTATTTATTTATTTATTCTTTTTTTGATGGCAGGTGGGAGACGGAAAAATATAGAGGGAGAAGTCAGTGACAAATGGAAGAAGAGACACCTGCAGTACTGTTCCCCCAACTTGTGAAGCTCCCCCCTCTGCAGGTGGAGACCCAGGGGCTCGAACCAGGATCCTTATGTCGGTCCTTGCACTTCGCGCCACATACACTTAATCTGCTGCCCTACCGCCTGACTCCTGGGGTCAAGTTTGTACATGCATAACATTCCCCAGTTTCCCATTTAACAATACAACCCCCACTATGTCATTTATAATCCTTCATGGACCTGTATTCTCCCCACCCACCCACCCCAGAGTCTTTTACTTGGGTGCAATATTCTAATTCCATTTCAGGTTCTACTTGTGTTTTCTTTTCTAATCTTGTTTTTCAACTTCTGCCTGAGAGTGAGATCATCCCATATTCATCCTTCTGTTTCTGACTTATTTCACTCAACATGAATTTTTCAAGGTCCATCCAAGATCGACTGAAAACGGTGAAGTCACCATTTTTTACAGCTGAGTAGTATTCCATTGTGTATATATACCACAACTTACTCAGCCACTCATCTGTTGTTGGACACCTGGGTTGCTTCCAGGTTTTGGCTATTACAAATTGTGCTGCCAAGAACATATGTGTACACAGATCTTTTTGGATGGATGTGTTGGGTTCCTCAGGATATATCCCCAGGAGAGGAATTGCAGGGTCATAGGGTAGGTCCATTTCTAGCCTTCTGAGAGTTCTCCAGACTGTTCTCCACAGAGGTTGGACCAATTGACATTCCCACCAGCAGTGTAGGAGGGTTCCTTTGACCCCACAACCTCTCCAGCATGTGCTGCTGTTACATTTTCTGATGTATGACATTCTCACAGGAGTGAAGTGATATCTCATTGTTGTCTTTATTTGCATTTCTCTGACAATCAGAGACTTGAAGAATTTTTTCATGCGTTTCTCTGCCTTCTGGATCTCTTCTGTGGTGAATATTTTGTCCAAGGATGGCATTATTTGTTGTCTTGTTGTTGAGTTTGGCAAGCTCTTTATATAAGTTGGTTATTAAACTCTTATCAGATGTATGACATGTAAAGATCTTCTCCCATTCTGTGAGGGGTCTCTTGGTTTGGGCAGTGGTTTCTTTTGCTGTGAAGAAGCTTTTAATTTGATGTAGTCCCATAGGTTTATACTTGCCTTAGTCTTCTTTGTAATTGGATTCGTTTCATTGAAAATGTCTTTAAAATTTATGCAGAAAAGAGTTCTGCCAATATTTTCCTCTAAGTATTTGATAGTTTGTGGTCTAACATCCAAGTCCTTGATCCACTTGGCATTTACTTTTGTATTTGGTGAAGTATAGTGATTCAGTTTCATTCTTCTGCATGTTTCAACCCATTGTTTCCAACACCATTTGTTGAAGAGACTCTGCTTTCCCCATGTAATAAATAGTCTGGGCCCCTTTGTCAAAGATTAGATGTCCATAGGTGTGGGGCCTCATTTCTGAGAGTCCAAAGTCTTATCCACTGCACCACCTCCCAGACCACTCAAAGTATGTTCTTGAATGTGCTATTGGTTTTTTTGTTTGTTTGTTTTATTGAACATCTTTTCTTCTGATAAATTTTGACTTGGTAACTATAAGCTTGAATGCAAAGTCACATCCAATCAGTGTTTTGTGCAGTTTGACTATAGACAGCACTGTGATCTCCTCCATGACCAAAATAGTGAAGAAACACAATAAATATCTCTATCAACACTTCCCATTGCTTTTAGGTATTATTATTATTATTTTATTGTCATCAGAGTTATTGTTGTGGCTCAGTGCTGAATCCACCACTCTTGGAGACCATTTTTTAAAAAAATATTGTTTATTTATTTATTTATTTTTATTTGATGGTACAAAGAAACTGAGAGACAAAGGGGATAGAGATGAAGAGAAAGAAAGACAGAAAGACACCTGTAGCACTGTTTCACTGCTTGTGAAACTTCACCTCTGCAGGTAGGGACCAGGGGCTTGAAGCTGGGTCCTTGTGCATGGTAGCATGTATACTTAATTGGGTATGCCACTACTCAACATTTTCCTTTCTTTTTTTCTTTTTGATATAATCAGAAATAAATTGAGAGGAGAAGAGGAGACAGACAGAGAGAGAGAGAGAGAGAGATCTGCAGCATTACTCCGCCAACTGTGAAGAAGCTTCCTCCCTGCAGATGGGGACTGGAGACTTGAACTGGGTCTTTGAACCTAGTAACATATGAGCTCTTCCAGATGCACCACTGCTCAGGCCTCACCTTCTGTTTTTTAAAGAGTTCAAGGGAGGCATGGCCATGGAGTAACATCGGGCATGGAAACGCTTCCCCAAAACAAGGGTTGACAACTACTGAACTTAGCAAACCTCATCAGACTACAGCTAAGACACCCCACAGGAAGCACCGTAGCCTCAACCACCAAGTTACTGTTGATTATATGACTCTATCCTAACCTTCCTGAACAGATGACCTCATCAATGTGTCCTGGAACCTCCCTTCTCCAGTCCTACCCCACCAGGGAAAGATAGAAACAGGCTGGGGGTATGGATCAACTTGTCAATGCCCATGTCCAGCAGAGAAGCAAATACAGAAGACATAAATCCTTCCTTCTGCACCCCACAAAAGAATCCTGGTCCATATTCCCAGAGCAGGGGGATATTAGGGGCAGATGACCAGATGGCTCTGAACCCCACCTAGTTCCAATGGAACCTGGAACTTTTGTGATAAGGAACCTTGGTTTTTTGCACCATCACGAAGAGGGAACAGATTCTGGAGAACACCTGAGGAAGTCAGACCTTTCTTTCTTTCTTTCTTTCTTTCTTTCTTTCTTTCTTTCTTCTTATAGACCTAGAGGCTCACAAATATCTTGCATTCTTTTTAAGTAGTTGCAAAATTCTCATTTGTATTTTATGACTTTTCTCCCAGCTGTTGGGAGGTCCCTCTCCTATATTGCCCCAAAGACATGCAAAGTTGCAAATGCATATTTTGAGTCAGGATAAATATTCAGCCTCTTTCTTTTTCTAGTGGGAGTGCCTTAATTAATGTTCAGAGTTCTGCCCATTGTGCTGGCAACCCTGGAAGAAGCCTGCTTGTCATTCACCAAGCTGCTAGAAAAGACATTTTAATGCCTCTTCACAGTCATGGGTCAGATACTTTTTTTTTTTTTTTATCTGAGAGGGAAGAGGAAAAAGAAAGGATAACTATGGGATGATTTCACCCATTAATGGAATATAAAGCGTTGGAATATGAGCACCAGGTGGTGGTGCACGTTGTTAAGCACACACATTACAGTGTGTAAGGACTGAGGTTCTAGCCCCTGACCCCCACCTGCAGGGGGAAAGCTTCATGAGTGGTGAAGCAGGCTTCAGGTGACTCTGTCTCTTTCCCTCTCTACCTCCTCCTCCCCTCTCAATTTCTCTCTGTCTCTATCTAATAATCAATCAATAAAAATATAATTACAAATTTAAAAAAATAATTAAAATATACGAACTTGGAAAAAGAAGGAAAAGATATAGTCAGCTCCTAATTACAGTCTTGGATAAACTATGGTGGTTACCATTTGGGGGTGTGGTGGGGACACATACATACACACAACTTTGGTGGTGAGGCTGTTGTGGAACTATACCCCTATTATCTTATAATCTTAGTTAAGATAATAAAAGAAAAATCATCAGCAGACAAAAAAAAAAAACCCACAGAAATTAAAAAGAAAAGTTCAAGTACCCCAGTTGTTAGGACTGGAGGTCTTTATGTCAAGTGAACACTGTGTGGGACTGGAGAAAGGGATCCGCTTACCTTCTAGCAGGTCTCTGGCCAGACCAGGTTCTGCCCCCGTGGACCGAACAAAGTCTGACAGGACTGCGTCCATATCAAGCGTCATAGGATCATGTAGGAGGGCTGCCCAGCACTCAGCCGAGGTGGGGTTGGGGAGCAGACTAGAAACCATCCATCTGCAGGACAGAAGAGAGAAACAGCTCACCACTGGAAAGGCAGTGACGAGAGAGAGACACAGCTTTGAGCTGGTTGGGGTTGCCTGTTTGACTGTGTGCTCACAGCATTGGATTAGCAAAGTCAAATCGGGACTGGGCCGCGGTGCACCAGTTTAAACTCAGGACTGGGCTGCGGTGCACCAGGTTAAGTGCACATGCTATATCATGTGCAAAGACCCCGGTTCGAGCGCCCACTCCCCACCTGCAGGGGGGATGCTTCACAAGCAGTGAAGCAGGTCTGCAGGTGTTTCTCTTTCTCTCTCCCTTTCTATCTCCCTTCTTCCTCTCACTTTCTCTTTGTCCTATCAAATAAAGAGGCCAAAAAAAAAAAAGACAAAAAAAAAAAAAAAAGCTGGGAGTGGTGGATTTGTACTGAAGGCACCAAGCCCCAGTGAAAACCCTGGTGGAAAAAAAAAAAGAAATTCAAACCCAAGCATTATCCTTCTGACTATACCACACCACAGAAGGTGCCCCAGCCAACTCTACTGCTTCCAAATTGACATTTTGTCAATTAGATTTTCACTAATTGAAAAGACAGACAAAATTATCATTTTTTAAAATGCAACACTTGAGTTCACTTAGATTATTTTGCAGTCACTTGATTCTTGATTTCTTTCCCTCTCTCTTCCCTCCCCCCCTCCCTTCCTTCATTCCTTCCGTCCTTCCTTCCTTCTACCACCCGGGTTATTGCTGGGGCTTGGTGCCTGCCTGACTCTATCAGACTCAGCGGCCATTTTTTCTTTTTCACTTATTAATTAATTTTTTCTTATTGCCTCCAGTTACTGGGGCTCAGTGTCAGCACTACAAATCCACTGCTTCTGGTGGTGGCCTTTCTTTCTTTTTTTTTTTTTTCATTCAATAGGACAGAGAGAAATTGAGAGGGGCGGGGGAGATAAAGAGAGGGAGAGAAAGATAAACACCTGCAGACCTGCTTCAGTGCTTGTGAAACATCCCTGCTGCAGGTGGGGAGCCAGGGCTTGAACCAGGGTCCTTGCAAGTATCCTTGTGCACAGTACCATTTATGCTTAACCAGGTAAGCCAACGCTTGGCCCCCTCTTTTTTTCCTTCTTATTCATAGAAGATAAGAGATACAGTGGGAAAGACAGAGAGAAGGAAATACACCTGAAGCCCAGCTCCACTGCTTATGAAGCTTCCCCCGCTGTAGGTGGGCACTGGAGACTTGAACTTTCTGCATGGCAACATGTGTGCTCTCCTGGGCTGAGCCACCACCTGGCCCCATCACTCAATTTGCAGTCTTCTTCCCAGCCAGACCAGATGTATAATACTTTCACAGTGGACTATGTTCCTTCTATGTTCCAGTGATGAGCTGGGGAGATAGCATTGTGGCTATGCAAATAACTTTCATGTTCTAGAGCGATCCCTAGATCGATCCCCAGCTCCACCATAAGCCAGAGCTGAGCAGTGCTTTGGTGAAAGGTAAACACAACCCTCTAAAAGAACAAACAAACAAAAACAAAAACTAAGGCTGGGCAATTGTGTACCTAGTAGAGAGCACATATATAATTATAATGCACAAGGATCCAGGTTCAAGCCCTCAGTCCCCACGTGAAGGGAAAGCTTTATGAGCAGTGAAGCAGGTCTGCAGGTATCTCTCTTGTTCTCTCTTTCTCTTTCCCCTCTCAGTTTCTGTCTCTAAAAATGACTAAATAAAATAAGATATAAAAATTAAGAAAATCAAAATCAAACCAAAATCCAAACCAATGATTCCTTATGAGTGAGCCAAGCCCGGTGCTTCTGCTTTCAGGTCTTACTTGGCTCTCAGGAGAGCCTCCACGCCAACCCAGAGTCTTCCAGGTGTACCCACCACGCTGAAGGGGACCTCTTAGCTCTCTGCCACCCCTCCAAGAAATGCCACAGACACAGGACTCATGGTTTCTTTGGCCAAATCATCTCTGCTTGATCCTGTGGGTCTGACCACAAGCAGAGGTGGCCATTTTGGAGGGAAAGCAATCAGCATGTGGCCAGCGCTGGGCTGCTGGTGGCCATCCTGCCATGGCTAAGGTAGTGCAAATGCAGTTTTAAGCGTATTGATTTATTTTATATGATAGGACAGAGAGAAATAGCGAGGGAATGGGGAGAGACAGAGAGAGAGGGAAGTAGGGAGAGAGAAAGAGAGAGACCTGCAGCACTGTTTCTTCAATCATGACATTTTCCTCCCTGTAGATGGGGTCTGGGGGCTTGAACCCAGTTTCCTGCACACTGTAACTCCTGCATGTAACCAGGTTGTGTGCGCATGATTTTTTTTTTTTGTTACAGCACTGGAGCTTCAGACTACAAGTGAATTATTTTGCCAACCCCACCATATATTTGTTAAGTGCCTCCTACACAGCAGCTATTGTACTCAATCTTGAAGAAAGAGAAAACAGAGATTCTCTTTCTCTTTATTTTTTTTTAAATTATCTTTATTTCTTGGATAGAGGCAGCCAGAAATCCAGAGGGTAGGGGAAGATAGAGAGGGAAAGAGAGATACCTGCAACACTCACAAAGATTTTCCCCTGGAAAGCTATCAGGGAAGGGGGTGGGATATGGAGATTGGGTGGTGGGAATTGTGTGGAATTGTACCCCTCCTACCCTATGGTTTTGTTAATTAATCCTTTCTTAAATAAAAAATAAAAAAAAAAGAAAGAGCAAAAAAAAAAAAGATTTTCCCCTGGCAGGTGGAGACTGGGGGCTTGAACTTGGGTCCTTGAGCATTTTAACATGGGCACTTAACCAGGCGCGCCACCACCCAGCCCCTGCAAATGAATTTTTGTGTTCACATTCACTGGTGAAAAGCGGTCATCAAATTCTGGCCCGTGGACCATGCATGCTGCATCATTAACGGGTTTTTCTAAAGTGAAACCACCCCTGAACACAACTGCAGGCTGGCTTTTATGTGTCGTCTGTAGCTGCTTCTGCACATGGCTGAGCTGAACAGTCAAAACAGAAATCATCAGACTTATTAAATCCCACTTTTACAAAAACTATCTGGACCTTTCCAGAAGGTGTGCTGAGCCCAGCACTGGCAGAGGAGAACTGTCCAGCAGCGAGCATGTAACTGGCGTTTCACGCTGTGGGTGAGTTCAACCCCACGCTGCTGTGGACTGTCTGCTGTCTGTTTTGAGCTAATTGCTGGGCTAGGGGTTTAGGATCTGAGATGACCGCTGGTTCGCTGGCCCATTCTCTGACTATCTGACCCCTCTGAGGAGCTGTGACCTGCTGTGGCTTCTCTCTGGGCCCAACTGTGCACCTATGAGAAGGGAGCAATGAGCCCCTGCCAGATGACAGGGCCAGAGAGAGAGGCCTGGGGCCTCAGAGACATTCACTGTCATCGTTGTCACCCTACTGCCTTGTACACAATGGGGCTTTCAGTTGGTGGGGTGAGAAAAGCAGAAAAGTGACTGACCTGATGTATGTGGGACCAATTAGGAGACGGTTTCTTCCTCCTCTTCTCCACGTGCTGGGGCCTCTGCCCAGACGGTCTTCGTGTGTCACTTCCACCTGGTAGACAAAGTGGGGAACAAGAGTTTGTTACTTGATGGACCCTTAGACAGTGTGGCTGGGCATGTGGAGAGACTGTGCAGGCAAGGCCAAGTGTCCGGGGCCAAAAGGCTGCCTCTCTGGGGCCTCTGGGCATCTGAGGCCACTGATACCCATGTCAGGGGGCTCCTGTAAGGGAGACTATGACAATTTTCTCATGTTAGCAGACACATCTCTCTTTCTTTCTCTCTTTCTTTCCTTCTTCCTTGAGATGAAATTTACACACTATACAATTCTCCCATTGTCAGTGTATAATCCAGTGGTTTAGAGGCACCCCTTGCCCTCTTGTCCCCAGGTTGGGGTGTGGTCTATAGTCCCTAGGTTGAGAGGTGGTCTGCAGGTTTGGTCTCCTGCACTGTCTTCCTTAGACCTTAGCCCACGGTCTGGGACCTGGCTTGGAATCATAAAGGTATATATGCCCATTGCCTGGCAGGTTGGTGGTGGGGGTTGGGGGCATTCTTCCCAATACCAAAAGAAGGTTTTTAAAATTTATTCTTATTAGTGATTTTATAGTGAGTTGTAAAGTTCTAAGATAATAGCGGTATAATTCCACACCACTCCTACCATTCTGTTCCCCACCCCCATAGTTCTCCCAAGGTCATAGTTATGGGTTGACTATATATAATTTTTTCCTTCTTCTTTCCAAGTTAATGTATTTCAATTCTCTAAATTTTACTTATGAGTAAAATCACCCCATAGCTGTCCTTCCTTTGCCCTCTGTCTTCTCAGATTAGAGAAACAGCACCTGATTTCCTCAGGTCCTCTCCAGAATCTCTTCCCTTTCAGTGATGGTGCAAAAACAAAGCTTCCTTGTCACAGAAGTCTGAGAGAGTGGCTTTCATTGCTCATTCAAGCAACAAGCATGTGCAGAGCTGCTGTTCTTCTTGAGCTGCTGTTGTGGGGACTGAGACCTAAATACCAGTAACGATAAACTCCTGGGGGCCCCCTTCCCCCAACCTCCAGAAACTCACTGGCAGACAGAGAGAGGAGAAAGAGGTGTGGACAGCTGGATTTGGATACTGGAATTGATGGGGGCAGAGAGAGCAAAACTGCAGAAGAGAGGTCCAGGAAAAAGAGGGAAGTTGCACTAGGATCTGCTTTCCTTTAACACCTGTTTCAATGGTGCCGAAATCAAGCACACCTATATTGTACTTGTCAGTCAGTATCACTGCCAGAGGTTGGGAGGTGATGAGTCAGGTGGCTGGTGACAGAGTTTGGGAGCTGGAAGCACAGGCTATATGTATGAGCTCTGGGGACAGATGGAGGGTGACCATGGGGACCAGTGACACAGGCTGTGCTGTACCCTCAGAGCAGCACGGCTGCTGACAGATGCCATGAGCTGAAAAGTGCAGAACATCTGTCTGTGAGCTCACCTCCTATTTTATTTTATTTTATTTATTAGATAATTTATTTATTAAAAATATTTATTCATTTTTATTTGGCTAGACAGGGATTAACTGAGGGGAAGGGAAAATAGAAAGAGAGTGAGAGAAAGGGAGAGAAGAGAGAAACATATAGCAATGCTATACTGCTTGTGAAGCTTCCCCCTTGCAGGTGGGGACTAGGGGCTTGAACCTTGTTGGTCTTTGCTCATGGTAATGTGTGTGCTCAACCAGGTGTTCTATCAGTCGGCCCCTTAGTGTATTTATTTTAATGAGAGAGATCCAGGGAGAAAGAGCGAGAGAAAGTGGGCGAGAAAGACAGAGGCCAGAGCACTACTCAGCTCTGGCTTCTGGTGGTGCTGGTGACTGAACCAGGGACCTCAGAGCCTCAGGCATGAAAGTCTTTTTGCAGAAACTTTAATCTATCTTTCCCAGACCTATTTATTTACTTTTTAAAGATATATACAGAACTGAAGATAGAGAGGGAAGAGACCACAGTACCAAAGCTTCCTTCAGTTCAGTGGAGGCCAGGCTTGAACCTTTGTCACACACATGGCAAAGCAATGCACTTATCCAAGCGAGCTATTTCCCTAGTCTACAGGAGGCTGTTTTATTCTCTCTTCTACTTTCCCCAAATCACAGGGCCATGAGTGGGGGGAGGGGTGAGTATGCCAGGCACTGGCTGCAGGTGCAAATTTATGAGGCTGCGAAAGTCTCAGCAATCAAGAGAAACGACATCTTACTAGCAGGTGGAGTTTAAGAAAAAAGCAACAGAAGGGGAAAATAGGGTGAAATTTGGATTGGGTGTGGTGCAAAGGACTCTGGAGGAGGAGTAGAAGGGGATCAAGAAGCTTTGGAAACCCAGTGAATGATGGTGGAGGGGGACTTGAGTTGGTGGTGGGAGTGGTGTGCAGATGTCTATCACAGGGAGATAAGAAATTGTACTCAGGTGTCAACAACTGTCCTGGGGACTGAACCTGCGACCTTTAAGCCTCAGGCATAGAAGACTCTTTGGATAACCACTATGCTATCTCCCCAACACTGTTAACAATTGTCCTAGAGGTCATTGTTTCCCTCAATAAAAATGACTTGGAAAAAAACTATTCTGTATTAAAAAAATTCTCTATAAAGAGAGTAACGTCATTTTGTTGTTGTTATCTCTGGAGCTTCACAGCTCCAGGGTGACATTTTATTTTATTTTCAAGAGCATTATATTTATACTACCACATCATTCTTTGACTTTTCTCAGTGGCTTGTCATATGCTAAGAGTTGTTCTAATGAATTGAACAAAAAAAGGTAGTGACAAATAGGAGACTGTGGACTAATATTGTGGTATGGGAAATTCCTGGTTAGAAGTTTTTTTTTTTAATTGGGGGGGATTAATGGTTTACAGTAAATACAGTTGTTGGCATATGCGTGAAATTTCTCAGTTTTCTGCAAAAACACTCTTACCCCAAGCCCCAGTCCTCCTCCACCATCATGCATCAGGACCTGAATGCCCTTCCTTCCCCAGGCTGACTTTTTTAAACACAGAAACAGAGAGAGGAAAGGAAAGAAAACACAGCATGGAAGCTTCCTTCAGTGCAGTGGGACACAGGCAGGGACCTGGATCAGAGAAGCGCACTCTCCAGTGAGCTATTTTGCCAGTCTGAAAAGGATCAACGTTTTCGATGAAGGCAGACCCAGCCTCATGGAGCTCAGGCTCTGTGTGGCGGGCAGGTGCTGACATGTACCTAGAGTCTGCCACCCGAGCCTGCTCTCTCTCTCTCTCTCTTTCTCTCTCTCTCTCTCCAAAGACAGAACCATGGTCCTATGGTCACTGGCTAACAAACATTCCTGAATGTCATTCCCAGCTATTCAATGGACAGCCATCAGGTTGCTAATAACTACAGAAAGCAATACATTGATATGTTTGGAATATCCCAGTTTATTTGAACCAGGATGCAGATAGAGCCCTTGTACTGTCACTGGTTAATATGCCTTTCAAAAAAAATGATTTTTCCCCCCCAGGCCTGGCAGCGGTGTACCTGGTTGAGCATATATGTTACAATGCTCAAGGATCCAGGTTCAAGACCCTAGTCCCCATCTTCAGGGGGAAAGCTTCACAAGTGGTAAAGTAGCGCTGCAGGTCTCTCTCCCCCTTCCTCTCAATTTCTGTCTCTATGCAATAAGTACATAAATAAATAAATAAAATATAAATAGTATTTTTTCTGCAGCACTGGGAAATGATCTCAGGGTTTTGTGTATGCATGATGTCATGGAATGGCCATCTCACACCAATTTTGTCTCATTATGTGGGGGAGAGGCAGAGACAGACAGACAGATGGTGGAGAGAGATCCCAATACTGCTGTTAGTCACGGGGATTCCTTGGTGTTAGGGTTCCAACCCGGGGCCTGGCACAGAGTTAGGGGCACACTCTGTCAGCTGAGCTGTCTCCCGGCCCTATTTCATCCATTTTTTTAATGAGAAAGTGAGACAGAGAACATAATGCACTGTTCTACCACTCAGGAATTCCATTCATTTTTGTCTAGGTTGCTCCCACGAGAGGCTAGGGTGGAACTCAGGGGCATCACACATGCAAAAACTATTGGGAACAGGTCCCAAAAGGACCCAAGAAATCATTACGGCTTTGATGTCTTCCATTGAGATGTGCAGTTATGAAAGGCTGTGAGCTGTCAACTCCACCCTAGTTCTAATGACTTGAAGCAAGGCACTGCATGTTGTTTTGTCTCAGAAAGAAAGGTCTGAAGCAGGGTGGAGGAGACAGCATAATGGTTATGCAAACAGACTCTCATGCCTGAGGCTCCTAAGTCCCAGGTTCAATCCCCCGCACCACCATAAGCCTGAGCTGAGCAGTGCTCTGGTGTTTCTCTCTCTCTCTCTGCATCTCTCAAAAATAAAATTAATTAAAAAATTAAGAAAGGTCTGAAGCAAAAGCTTCCTATAGACAAGAGTCTGATCTAAATCCTTCCAATCCTAACCCTGCCTCGCAGAGCAAAGGGTTATGACAGTTAAGATGGACATAAATATGAAAGTATGACACAGTGCTATGTGGAAGAACCCAGGTTCAAGCCCCTGCTCCCCACATGCAGAGGGGATGTGTTTCATGAGCAGAGAAACAGGTCTGCAGATAGCACTCTCTCCTTTTTCTTTCTTTTTTTTTTGCCTCCAGGGTTATTGTTGGGGTGCGGTGCCTGCACTATGAATCCACTGCTCCTGGAGGTCATTTTTTCTGATTTTGTTGCCCTTGTGGTCGTTATTGTTGCCATTGATGTTGTCATTGTTGGGTAGGACAGAGAGAAATTGAGAGAAGAGGGGAGACAGAAAGGGGGAGAGAAAGAGAGACACTGGCAGACCTGCTTCGCCACTTGTGAAATGACCCCCCTGCAGGTGGGGAGCCAGGGACTCAAACCGGGATCCTTACACCGGTCCTTGTGCTTTGTGCCACCTGTGCGCTTAACCTGCTGCACCACCACCTGATCCCCCAGGTATCTCTCTATCTCCCTCTCTATCTCCCCCTGTCCTTTCAATTTCTCTCTGTCTTATCCAATAAAATAGAAAGGGGAAGGGGCCGGGTGGTAGTGCACCTGGTTGAGTACACATGTTCCAATGTGCAAGGAACCTGGGTTCAAGCCCCCAGTCTCCACCTGCAGGAGGAAAAGCTTTGAAAGTGGTGAAGCAGTGCTGCAGATCTCTCTCTCTCTCCCACTCTACCTCCCCCTTCCCTCTCGAGTTCTGGCTGTCTCTATTCAATAAAGATAATAAAAATAAAAAAAATAGAAAGGGGGAAAAAGGGAAAAAAAATGACCGCTGGGAGTGGTAGATTTGTAGTGCTGGTACTAAGCCCCAGTGATAACCCTGGTGACAGAAAAAAAAAAAAAGAAGAAGGAAGTATGATGTAATGTCTGTACAGGAGTGTTCCGGGGGTACAGGGTGAAAGCCATGTATCACACACTCCATGGAAGTCACAATCAGCATACCTACCTTGAATTGTTTGTTCTTGCTTTCTATGATGTAATTGTACTAAGTGCCAATTAAAAAAAAAAAAAGAGCCCAAGGTTTTAGACTGGGGCTGCATCCTGGGACTCCCTGTCTGTGGGGAAAACTTTCTGAGCTGCAGTCACTCTGGGCACAGTTGCTTACTATGTGATGTGATGTGTGAGTTTTGTAAGTGCTAGGCTTGCATCCTCTTTTTTTTTTAAACCAGAGCAATGATCAGCTCTGGCTTTTGATGGTGTGGGGGGATTGAAACCTGGAACTTCAGAGGCTCAGGCATGAAAGTCTCTCTCTCTCTCTCTGCATAACCATTATGCCATCTACCTCACCCCCATCTTTTTCTCCTCCTTCTTCTTCTTCTTCTTCTTCTTCTTCTTCTTCTTCTTCTTCTTCTTCTTCTTCTTCTTCTTCTTCTTCTTCTTCTTCTTCTTCTCCTCCTCCTCCTCCTCCTCCTCCTCCTCCTCCTCCTCCTCCTCCTCCTCCTCCTCCTCCTTCTTCTTCAGTTTTCTGAAAAATTGTGGTCATTTTTCTCATAGATATTTCTACCATCTGGCATTGGCTGACTGCTTTAGTGCTACCAGGTGTTCAGCGCTTCTCTGTCCATTGTGTCTTCCTCTGAATTGGCTCTTGGAGGGGAAGCCTTAATCAAACTCAGGCAAAACCACATTGCAGGTGGTGCTGTCTCCCACCGGC
Source organism: Erinaceus europaeus (assembly GCF_950295315.1). Taxonomy (NCBI): domain Eukaryota; kingdom Metazoa; phylum Chordata; class Mammalia; order Eulipotyphla; family Erinaceidae; genus Erinaceus; species Erinaceus europaeus. The sequence continues at coordinate 43,787,686 of NC_080181.1, read as the reverse complement.
ACCGGGCAGATAAAGTCTGTGTGCCTTTGCTCGAGGAGGTAGCAGCCTCCTGGGATGGCTGCCCAAACCCAGCAATCTACTCAAGACTGCACCTGCTGACAGTTCATTCATTCTTTCCTTCTTCACTCCTTAGCTTCTTTACTTCAAGGGAAACTTCCATTTCCTACTATTTGGCTTACCCAGTGGTAGGCTTCCAATTGGAACAGCAAGCAAGCTGGTTAGTTTTCTGCTTGTCAACTTGTTGTTTAATTGGATGAGTTATTAATTGTGTGTTAGCTTCCACCACTGGCAATCAATTAATCTAATTTACTTTTAGGCATCGTCTTGTACATGTGGATCTAAACACATTGGATGTATCTGAATCATCCTGTAGAGACCGCAATGCTCACCTTCACTGCCACTCAAGATGTCCCAGTTTTGGCCAGCGGGAGCCTTCTGAGTTGGCTCTTGAGTCCTGAGTCATCAATTACGTCCTTGTTCTCCATCAGGAATGACAAACTGTTTCTGGTCCATCTTGTCCATTTCTGGCCTCAGACCTAGATGCAGGTATTTCTCCCAGGGGATCATGGATTTTTTTTTTTTGGGAGGGTGGCGGGGTGTGAATGGTTACTTCAGACTACACTCTGGGTGCTTGATGCACTCATTGTTTGTGAGATAGTCACTGTTCAAGAGACTGTTTAGTGGACAGAACCAGGACATAAGTCTGCTTTGTTTGTTGTTTGAAGACAAAATATATTTTAAATTCGCTCTAGTCATTTCTGATCTGAACTGAGAATGCCAGTGTTTTTATTTACTTTACATATTTTTTAAACTTTATTTTTTGATTTATTTATTGGATAGAGATAGCAAGAAATTGAGAGGGAGGGGAGACATACACACACACACACACACACACACAGAGCTAGAGAAACACCAACAGCACTGCTTCACCACTCTCCCGCAGGTGGGGACTAGGGGATTCAATCCAGGTCCTTGCACACTGTAATGTGTGCACTCAATCAGGTGTATTTTTATTTAACTTCTCCTATTTTGTGTATGAACTCCTCTGTTCTACCCCAACAGAGGTTCTTATTAATGCCAGGAATCAGGGGGCCAGGCAGTGGCGCACCTGTTTAAGCGCACATGTTAGCATGTATCAGGACCCAAGTTTGAGTCCAGGCTTCTCCTCTGCAGGGGGAAAGCTTCACAAGCAGTGAAGCAACACTTCAGGTGCCTCACACTCTCTCTCCCTCCTTCCTCTCTCAAATTATCCCTGTCATATCGAATAAAAAAGTTTAATATCATTATTTTTATTACTGGCTAGAGACAGAGAAAAATTGAGAGAAGGGGAGATAGAGAGGGAGAGAGACAGAGAGACACCTGCAGCCCTGTTCTACCACCTGTGAAGCTTTCCCCCTGCAGGTGGAGAGCAGGGGCTTGAACCCGGGTCCATGTGCATGTTAATGTGTGCACTCAACCAGGTGTACCACTGCCTGTACCCAAAAGTTTTTTTTAAAAAAGGGGAAAAATGGGGACCGGATGGTGGTGCACCTGGTTGAGTGCTGCAGGTGTCTTTTTCTTTCTCTCTCCCTATCACCCCCTTCCCTCTTGATTTCTGGCTGTCTCAATCCAGTAAATAAAGATAACAAAAAATTTAAAAAAGGAAAAATGGCTGTCAGGAGCTGTAGATTCATTGTGTAGGCACTGACCCCCAGTGAGAACCCTGGTGGCAATTAAAAAAATAATACAGGGAGTCGGGCGGTAGTGTTGTGGGTTAAGCGCACATGACGCAAAGCACAAGGGCTAGAGTAAGGATCCTGGCTCGAGCTCCCGGCTCCCCACCTGCAGGAGAGTCGCTTCGCAAGCAGTGAAGCAGGTCTGCAAGTGTCTATCTTTCTCTCCTCCTCTCTGTTTTCCCCTCCTCTTTCCATTTCTCTCTGTCCTATCCAACAACAACAACAGCTATGACAACAATAACAACTCCAACAAGCAACACAGTGGGAAAAATAGCCTCTAGGAGCAGTGGATTCGTAGTGCAGACACTGAGCCCCAGCAATAACCCTGGAGGTAAATAATAATAATAATAATAATAATAATAATAATAATGATGATGATGATGTCAGGAATTATACAATATGTCACAGTTATTCAATTACTTGTACAGTATACACACGAGCCTCAGAATACTAGAAAAACTCAAATGACCACTGGCACTAAATTCCCAGAACAGCTTTAGTTGTATTTACTTAGTGGTAACTTTGATTTTAGGTCACACCTGGGCAGTCTAATAATTGGGAAAATTGTCTACAAGATTCCAAAGCCACATCTCAAAATGTAGGTCCAGGTGACCCTTGAACAATACGGGTTTATACTCGGAGGCTCCACTTAGACATGGATCGGTGACGTTCTCTGACAGATCTGTTCATTTTATCTTGCTTGGGTTTCAAATACATTTGAGAGGAGCTGGACAATGAAAAAAATTCTTCCCATGAGGCTGAATCCTCTCAATCTCTAAATGAAGAAAATGGCCATTGCTTGCTGAACACTATGATGCTGTGACTGCAAAGTGACTCTATGGACAGATGGAGAACGAGTGACAGTACCACCAGGCAGATGGCTTTGTGTTTTGTGACTGGACGCAGAGGGTTCCCATACATAACTACCCTGATCTGAAGGCCACCATTCACTGTTGCTTTACAGAGGCACAAAGTTTACAGAGCTCTTCCAAAGTTCTCAGGTCAAAACATCTGGTGCCTTTGAAACCTGTTACGAGCATAGATATAGGAGAAGTCAAACACCTCCTTAGCTGACAATCTTGCCTTTTAATGCTTTGCTCTTAGTATGGAAAGATGGGATAAAAGACTCTCCTCAAATTTTGGGAATAGCAGTGATAGTATGATGTTCCATGACTCTCTCTCTCTCACCTCCCTCTTTAAGTTTATTAATCATTAAAGCTGATTTACAAAATTACAAGATAACAGTGGTACAGCTCCACACCGTTCGCACCACCAGAGTTCTGTATCCCTAATTCCCTCCACTGGAAGCTACAGCAGTTCTCCTAAGGTTGCAGTTATGGGTTAACTATTATTTCTACAACTGTCTGTCTTTATTTGTATATATTTGCCCGTTTGTTTTCCATGGTCCCATCTTCTCTTCCTTTCCAAGTCACATATACACCTATTACCACATCCAAATGTCCCTCCCTTTTTTTTCTCCTCCCTCTCTGGATCCTGATGGAGTTGGAGTTCAGAGCCATCTGGTCATCTTCCCCCCCCCCCCCGTCATTTCTCCCCTACTGGGAGTATGGATCCAAATTCTTTTTGGGGGTGTAAAAGGTGGAAGGCCTGGCTTCTATAATTACTTCTCTTCTGGATATGGATGTTGGCAGGGTGATCCATCCCTCAAGCCTGTTTCTATCTTTCCCTAGTGGGGTAGGGCTCTGGAAAAGTGAGGTTTCTCTCTCTCTATCCCTCTTATTATTTATTAACTAATGAGAGAGAGGACCAGAGCATCTGTCTAACATATGCAATGCTGGAGATCAAACTTGGAACCTCATGCTTGAGAGTCTAACGCTCTCTCCACTGCACCACCTCCCAGGCCACTGCTCTAGACTTTTCTACTGGGTGCACTGAAATGATCTATTAATGTTAGAAACAGGTTATTTGCCCCAAATAAAGAAGCACAATATGCGAGTTAGGAATTTAATAAGGCAATTTATTATCTTTCTGTACAAAAGGGTGTCCAGACCTACCAAGAATCTAGCAGGTCGGTACATGTCTGGCAGGAAAATCTGCCTAGTTTTTAAAATTCTTAACAGGTTTGAAACTGCCTTGTTCTCCATAGATTGGATATATAGACTCACAATCTTATCACAATTGGCTAAGAGAAGGGGTGGAGAGTTCTTTCAAGGTTAGGGACCTGGTTTAGAGCACAAAATCTTGTGAAGATATGACCTGGGGGTCTGAGAGAAGCAGCTGGGGGGATGTTTATATTAACTACTGGTATCCTCTGGCTGGCAGGCACCAACCAACAGCAGGCACCCAGGAATGAATGGTTCTTTTTTTTTTTTTTAAATTATCTTTATTTATCTTATAGAGACAGCCAGAAATCAAGAGGGAAGGGGGAGACATAGAGGGAGAGAAACAGAGAGAGACACCGGCAGCACTGCTTCACCACTTATAAAACATCCCCCCCCCCGCAGGTGGAGAATGGGGGTTCAAATCTGGGTCTGTATGCATTGGAGCATGTGCACTCAACCAGGTGCACCACAGTCTGGCTCCAAGACTAGTTCCTAGAACCACTCTATTTATTTATTTATTTATTTAATTTTCCCTGTTGTTGCCCTTGTTGTTTTTTATTGCAGAGAGAAATGGAGAGAGGAGGGGAAGACAGAGAGGGAGGAGAGAAAGATAGACACCTGCAGACCTGCTTCACCATCTGTGAAGTAACCCCCTGCAGGTGGTGAGCAGGGGGCTCAAACTGGGATCCTTAAGCTGGTCCTTGCGCTTTGCACCACCTGCGCTTAACCCACTGTGCTACCACCTGACTCCCATAGAACCACTCTTTGAATAAAAAGATCATCTCTTCTCACAGTAATGAGATGCTCAACTCCTTCAGGGCCCTTATTATGAGAGCAGGTATATAGCCATTGGTACACTTGAGGGTTCTTGATCCCCAAAGATTTATAAATTGTTCTTTCCATGCTGGCTCTTGCCTTGAACTACTTGCATTAGAGATGAGATGACTTTTACATAGCGTGGTCAGAGCTGGAAGGCCTCATGCTGAGTGAGGCAAGCCAGAAAGAGAAAGACCAATACTGAATGATCTCACTTACAGGGGGAACTTACGAATGAAGGACAGAAGACCGCACACTGATTTGAAGGGATCTCTGCACCCCCATGTTCCCAGTGGCTTTATTATTCCCAATAGCAAAAACCTGCAAACAAACCAAAATGCCCTTCAACAGATGACTGGATAAAAGTGATGGGACATCTACTCAACAGAGTTTTATGCAGCAATAAAATGGGATGATTTTGTGTCCTCTGGGATAAAGTGGATGGAACTGGAGAAGATGATGCTCAGTGAAGCAAGTAAGGAGGCGATGGACAATGACAGGATGGTTTCACTCAGATGCGGAATATAGACAACTGAATATACGGATGTGAAAAAACCAAGATGTCAACCTATCTTCAAGACTGTGGGAGAACCATTGTGGTGGTTATCTATGGGGGTGGGGACGGAGACAGAGTGTTGGTGACAGGAATGGTAAAAAAAAAAAAAAAGGACAGGGGATTGAGTGGTGACACACATGTTACAATGTGCAAGGACCTGGGTTCAAGACCCCCATCCCTACCTGCAGAGGGTCGGGGGGGAAAGCTCTGTAAGTGGTGAATCAGGGCTGCAGGTGTCTCTTTCTCTCTCTCCTTCTTTATTTTCCCTTGTCTGCTTGATTTCTGGTTGTCTCTCGCCAATAAATGAAGGTAATTAAAATAATTTAATAAATAATAACAATAATAAAATTAAGAAAAAGAATAAAGGACAGTAAGGAAAAATGTAGGGTCAGACTTGGACTGGGTATGGTGTATTGCATCAAAGCAAAAGACTCTGGGGAAGGAGAAAAAGGGACAGGGTGAAGGGACACTTGGGGACACCAGTTAAGGGGAGATGAGAGGTTGTGCTGTTAAATGCTATACTGTAAACCATTAACCCTCCAATTAATAAAGAAATAAAGCTTGGAAGAGAAAAATCGTCACTTATTTTGAAGTTAAGACTTGAACACAGAAGTAAAAATTTAAGGTTGTGGGGAGGAGGAGACAGCGTGACAGTTATTATGCAAAAAGACTTTGATGCGTGAGGCTCTGAAGTCCTAGGTTCAATCTCCTGTATCACTTTACGCTAGAGCTGAGCAGTGCTCTGGATAATAATAATGATGATGATGATAATAATAGTAATAATTAAGGCTACACAACCTGCTTAGATCTGTAGAATACAACCACACCCTTTCAACTGTGTGACATGCCCACATGTTGGAATGATCACCTTCCGAGGGAACGAGGACATCAAAGGCATTCTCTCACCCTCGCCCGCCCGTCTGCAGCAGAGCTGCCCTGCACCATTCCAAGCCTGGAGCCCTGAGATGCTTAGAAAACTCTTTTGTTTGGAAAGACTGACGCTCTATTTCTCCAGGCTCACAAATCTCACTGTGACACCAGCACCAAATACACATCTGGACTAGAGCAATACGCCACCAGAGAACACAGAGATGATCCAAACAACTCACTGAGGACGTTCCTGCTTCTGTTACTGAACTCGATCCCTGCATTCATCTCCCCTTCTGGGAAAATGAACCTTCCTCATCAGGTAAAGAAAGGCCCTAATGGGCTACGTTCTACCATAATGATCAAGTGCCCAGAGCTTCAGGCACGGGGCCTGGGCTGCACTCCTAGACCTGTGTATCTCTCTCTCTCAGCTATGCTGGAGGGCAGGGCTCATATTTCACTTGCTTTCACATCACATCAAGATGAGCTGGAAACAACCAGCTACTAAAATATAAAACCGCTGGGTGAACAACTGAAAATAAAAATGCAAACATTAAACCCAAGTCCCTACTTCATCTTGATGGATAGACATGAAAATATCCAGAACCAAGGGCCAGGTGGTGCTGTCCTGGTTGAGAGTACTATATGCAAGGACCTGGGTTCAAGCCCCTACTCCCCACCTGCAGGGGATGGGCGGGGTTTCACAAGCAGTGAAGCAGGTTTGCAAATCTCTCTCTTTCTCTCTTTAAATTTTTTAAATTATCTTTATTGGACAGAGATAGCCAGAAATCAAGAGGGAAGGGGGAGATAGAGAGGGAGACAGAGACACACCTGCAGGACTGCTTCACCACTTGGAAAGCTTTCCCCCTGCAGGTGGAGACTGGGGGAGTTGAACCTGGGTCCTTGTGCATTGTAACATGTGTGCTCAGCCAGGTGCATCACCACCCAGCACCCCTTTCTCTCTCTCTCTCTCTCTCCCCCCCAACCCTCATCAATTTCTCTCTGTCCTGTCAAATAAAAGAGAGGGAAAAAAAAAAAGAAAGAGAGGCCTGGCGGTGGCACACCTAGTTAAGTGTACACACTAAAATAATCAAGGATCTGGGTTCGAGCCCCCTTCCCTGCCTACAGGGGGGAAGCTTCATGAGTGGTGAAGCAGGGCTGCATGTGTCTCTCTGTTTCTCTCCCTCTACATCTCCTTCTCCTCTCTCAATTTCTCTCTCTATTCAATAATAAATAAATAAAAATATTTTAAAAAAGAAAGAAGGAAAATAAAAGGCTGCCAGGTGTGGTGGACTCATAGTGCTGGCACTGAGACCCAGTGATAACCATGGTGAAATTAAAACAACAACAACAAAAAACAGGGGGTTGGGTGGTGGCACAGCGGGTTAAACACACATGGCGCGAAGTGCAAGGACTGGCGTAAGGATCCTGGTTTGATCCTGGTGGAGAGCCTCTGGCTCTCCACCTGCGGTGTGTGTGGGGGGTCACCAGTGAAGTGTCTGCAGGTGTCTTTCTCTCCTCTGTCTTCCCCTGCTCTCTTGGTTTCTCTCTGCCCTATCCAACAACAGCAATGGCAACTATAACAATAACAACAACAACAAGGGCAACAAGATGGGAAAAATGGCCTCCAGAAGCAATGGATTCATATTGCAGGGACTGAACCCCAGCAATAACCCTGGAGACAACACAAAAACAAAAACAAAAACCCACCCACTTTTCACCTGCTGCAGGGATGTTTCACAAGCAGCAAAGCAGGTCTGCAGGTGTCTATTTTTCTCTTTCCCTCTCTATCTCCCCCTCTGTTCAACCCAACAAACTGGAAGAAATGGCCACAAAGAGCAGTGGATTTTTAGTTCCGGCATCATCCCCAGTGATAATCCTGGAGGAAAAACCAAACAGACAAACAAAAACAACAACAACCTAGACTTCAAATCAGATTGAAATAAATACCATGAGACTGGTTAGATGCAGGTCCATAAACAGGCTAGAAAGGGGACAGCGTGGTCCTGGAGGTGGTGCAGTGGATGAAGCGTTGGACTCTCAAGCATGAGGTCCTGAGTTCAATCCCCAGCAGCACATGTACCAGAGTGATGTCTGGTTCTCTCTCTCTCTCTCTCTCCTTCTATCTTCATGAATAAATAAATAAAATCTTTAAAAAAGAAAAGAAAGGGGACAGCTCATGTGCCTGGGAGAATGAAGAAGGCTACACGTAGGATGAGTGTCTGAAGAGCATTTAGGAAGGCTCAAAAGAGGCCACAAGCAGAGGCCAGGAATCACTTCTCCTTTGCAAAGCAAGGACAAGGGACAAGGAGCAGGAGTAGTGGTGGGCGCACACGCTATAGGCCAAGGTCAGGGAAGACCCTGTGGGCTGTCTGGGGGAGTGACTGAACATGTGGCCCGGAAGTAGTCCTGAGGGTTTTCTCATAAGAGAACCACAAGAGACTTTAGGAAAGCAGAGACTTGGCAGATGGTTGAAAAATGGTTCCTCATGTTTGGGAGCTACTCTCTCCCCTGATCCAACTTTCTAGTCCTTTTTCCTACTATGACACCATTTCCCTAGATAATAACTTGGCTCAGGTCATGGGCCCCCTTGGAATATACCTAAAATACACCTACAAGCTTTTTCCAAAATGGAGATCCCAAATCTTCATCTGTAATATTCCTGGATTTAGGTTCATGATTAGTCAACAATTTGTTCTGCTTTACATCTTTTATTTTTTTCCTCTAAGGTTATGGCTAGGGCTCAGTGCCTGCACTACGAATCCACTGCTCCTGGAGGCTATTTTTTCCCCTTTTGTTGCCCTTGTTATTTATCATTGTTGTGGTTATTGCTGTCATTGTTGGATAGGACAGAGAGAAATTGAGGAAGGGGAAGACAGAGAGAGGGACAGAAAGACAGACACCTGCAGATTTGCTTCACCGCTTTCAGGTGGGGAGCTGGGGGATTGAACTGGGTCCTTGTGCTTCGTGCTACGTGTGCTTAACCCACTGCACTACTCAAGCCCCCCCCCCCCCCCCCCCCCCGCTTTATATCTTAACTCTTTTTCAGCCACCAGGTTCCAGATGCTGTCATGATGCCAACCTGACTTCCCTGGGCAAAAGACCCTATCATCTGTCCTCGAGCTTACCTTCTCAGAGCACTGTCCTACTAGGGAAAGAGAGAGACAGGCTGGGAGTATGGATCAACCTGTCAATGTCCATGTTCAGCAGGGAAGTAAGTACAGAAGTCAAATCTTCCACCTTCTGCACCCCCACAATGATCCTGGGTCTATACTCCCAGAGGGATAAAGAATAGGAAAGCTTTCAAGGGAGCGGATGGGACACAGAGCTCTGGTGGTGGGAATTGTGTGGAATTGTACCTCTCTTATCCTATGGTCTTGTCAATATTTCCATTTTATAAGTAAAAAATTTAAAAAATGGTTCCTGCGCATAGGAAGAGATGGGAAGGTACTCAATTCTCCTACGTGATGCCTACCCTATATTGTGCACCTGCTACTTGCTGACGAGTGTTGGTTTCCAAGGTAGCAGCAGGAAACCCTTAGTTACAAAGATTGACAGCATTTCCCAGCACTGCTGGATGAATCATCACAGGTTAAAGCTCACCTCTTCTCCCTGACCCGGGATGCACTGATGTGGTAGCCAGGTGAGATAAATTCAGTCAACATTTTGAGAAAAGAAATCAGCAGGGTGGGCATAGAGAACTTTTTCCTACCTGAGGGAAGGAAAAAGTTAGCTGGGATAGTCCTTTAACAATTTATTCTCCTTTTTGTCTTCAATAATGTAATGGGATCTGAAAATACATCCATGGTCTGGGGACTATGGAACAGGAAACAGGAGGACAAGAAGAAAAAAAACCCCTTTTAAAAAATATTTATTTATTTCCTTTTTTGTTGACCTTGTTTTTATTGTTGTAGTTATTATTGTTGTTGATGTCCTTGTTGTTGGATAGGACAGAGAGAAATGGAGAGAGGAGGGGAAGACAGAGAGGGGGAGAGAAAGATAGATTACCTGAAGACCTGCTTCAACGCCTGTGAAGGCACTCCCCTGCAGGTGGGGAGCCGGGGGCTTGAACCGGGATCCTTAGGCTGGTCCTTTCGCTTTGTACCATGTGCGCTTAACCTGCTGTGCTACCGCCCAACTCCCCTCAAATCCTTTTTATTAGTAATTTAATATTGACTTACAAAATTTTGAGATAACAAGGGTATAATTCCACACTGTTCCCACTACCAGAGTTCTGTGTCTCCATTCCCTCCACTGGAAACTACAGTAGTTCTCCCAAGGTCACAGATATGGGTTGACTGTTATTTCCATAACTATCTATCTCTATATCTATCTATCCATCTCTCTCTCTCTCTCTCTCTCTCTCTTTGCCCATTATTTTCTATGGTCCTGACTTCCTTTCTAAGTCACACCTCCTACTTCCAAGTGTCCTTCCTTTTAAAAAAAATTTTTATATATGGGATGATCTCACTCATAGAATTTGAGAAATAAGAGTAGAAGGGAAAACACAGTGCAGAACTTGGACTGGAATAGGTTTGGAACATTTCACCAAAGTTAAAGACTCTTGTGGGGGGATAGAGGGAAGGGCTTTAAGGTCCACTACAGAGGGGTAGGGGTGAGGACCCAGACTTTTGGTGGTGGGAATGGTGTGAAACTATACTCCTATTAACTTATAATCTTATAAATCACTAACAATTTAATATGTCAGGGGAAAAATAGATTGAATGTTTCAAGTTCCATAACTGCCTAGATTTTAGTTCTGAGTATATATATATATTTTTTAGTCTAAGCATTTAATGCTTCAAATTTGTGAACTGATTGAATCCTGACACTGGGCTTAAATTGTTTAAACAATTCTAACAATAACTTTTTTTAAAAAAAGAAAACATACTGTTACCTACAACCTTAGACTAGATAGGTCAGAATCATCTAGTCCTGTCAGCATCTAAGATATAGTTATAAAGTTATTAATAGGTAGCATTAAATGACATAAAACATGGTGAGGTCAAGTGTAGTATGGTAAGCCCCAACCAAGGGATTTTTCAAAGAAAACCACATTCCCGAGTAACTTGGTTATAACAATAATTATCTTCTGCTTTTTAAACTCTAAGACTGCAAGCAACTTTCCCCATTCTCTTTTTTTTAAAAAAATTATTTATAAAAAGGAAACATTAACTAAACCATAGGATAAGAGGGGTACAACTCCACACAATTCCCACCACCAGAACTCTGTATTCCATTCACTCCTCTGATAGCTTTCCTATTCTTTAACCCTCAGGGAGCATGGACCCAAGGTCATTGTGGGATGCAGAAGGTGGAAGGTCTGTGCACTCAACCAGGAGCGTTACCACCGGCCTCCGAATTTTTTTGGCTTTTTTGTATGCCTGTGGTTGTTGAATATTTACATGATACTGGCTGGTAATATTCAGTATTTAAGTGTCTGTCTCTCCAAATAATATAGGCCAATATATATATATTTTTTTCCCCACCAGGGTGATACCTGGGGTTTAGTGTCTGCACTACTCCACCACTCCTGGTGGCTATTTCTTTTCCTTTATAGCCTTTAGGTCCATGATTGTTCAACAATTTGGCTTTGTATGTTAACTCTCTTTTCAGCCACCAGGTTCCAGGTGCTGGCATGATGCTGAACAGACTTCCCTGGACAGATGACCCCACCAATATGTCCTGGAGCTCTGATTCCCCAGAGCCCCACCCTACTAGGGAAAGAGAAAGGCAGGCTGGGAGTATGGATCGACTTGTCAACGCCCATGTTCAGCGGGGAAGCCATTACAGAAACCAGACCTTCCACCTTCTGCATCTCACAATGACCCTGGGTCCATACTCCCAGAGGGATAAAGAATAGGAAAGCTATCAGGGGAGGGGATGGGATACAGAGTTCTGGTGGTGGGAATTGTGTGGAGTTGTACCCCTCTTATCTTATGGTTTTGTTAATGTGTTCTTTTTAAAATAAATTAAATAAAAATAAAAAAAGAAGCAGAGAGAGAGAGAGAGAGAGGGGGGGGGGATTGGGAAAGAGAGACACCTGAAGCACTGCTCCACCGCTCATGAAGCTTCCCTCCTGCAGGTGGGGACCAGGGACAAGAATCTGGGTCCTTGTACATGGCAACATGTGCTCTATTGGGATGCCATAGCCTGGCTACAGCAGAGGTCCGTTTAATGAACCCAGGAAAAAAAATAAAAAAGATACACCTATGGATGGCATCATCATCCTAGAAAGTTCAGACAGTTTTAAATACTTTTATTTATTTATTTATTTTGAATAGAGACAGAGAAATTGAGAAGGAAAGGGGAGATAAGGAGAGAGAGAGAGAGAGAGAGAGAGAGAGAGAGTGTTACCTGCGCGCTGCTTCACCACTTGTGAAGCTTCCCCCTTGCAGGTGGGGAGTGAGGTTTGAACCCAGGTCCTTGTGCACTATAATGAGTATATTCAACAAGGTGCACCACCACCTGACCCCCAGTCCTGACATCTTTAAATAGTTGGCACTAAGATAGATGAGTTTTGAAGAACCTACCTAGCTCTCCTTAATGACCTGGCAACTTAATGACCTAATGGATTCACTTCCTAATTGTGCTCTTTTTCAGTTACCTGGGCTTTAGCCTTTAGTCACTAGAAACACCTTAAAAGTACACATCTGGGAGTCGGGCGGTAGCGCAGCGGTTAAGCACAGGTGGCACCAAGCACAAGGACCAGCTTAAGGATCCCAGTTTGAGCCCCCGGCTCCCCACCTGCAGGGGAGTCGCTTCACAGGTGGTGAAGCAGGTCTGCAGGTGTCAAAAAAAAATACACAGCTACTCAGACAGGCAAACAAAAATCGGCCTGTTTTGCTTCCAGTCCCCAGTTCTCAACACCTCACCTCTGGAATGAGGGCAGCTGTTCTTATTTAACATGGCGATTAGGTAAAAACAATACTCACCCTGAGTGCCGAGAAAGGTCAGGTCTGGGGACTATCATTATCTCCCTGTGTATTTATTTGCCATTATTACTACAAAATGAGCACCTCTGGAGAGACAATCCAAAGCTTTAGAGTCCCATTCTCTTGTAAGATTTGCTTTTGGCAACTTTTGGCTCCTAACAAAACAACTTACTGTTTCTAAAGGTTGTTTTCACACTGAAATTGATGATGTGAAGTTCATGTCCACAGCATCAGCTGTTTGAGTCAAAAAGGAAATCACATTTGAGTGAACTTCACTCAAACACTAGGCAGTTGCTTAGGACAAAATGAGAAGCACTGTGGTTCCAGAGGTTTAAGAGTCACAGTGAGTTTGGAGCAATTGATTTCGACACAGCAGTTTTTTGTTAATTGGTGAAAGATAGAGTGTTTTAATTAAGTTAATTAATTAATTTTATTTTATTGCTACCAGGGATATTGGGGCTTGGTGCCTGTATGATGAATCTACTGTTCCCCGTGGTCATTTTTTCCTCCCCCTTCTTTTATTTGATAGGACAGAGAGAAATTCAGAGAGGAGATTGAGATAGAGAGAGAAAGAATGACATACCTGCAACACTGCTTCATCACTCATGAAGCTTCCCCCCTGCAGGTGGAGACTGGGAGGCTTGAATCCAGATCCTTATACATGGTAATGTGTATGCTCAACCTGATGTGCTACCACCAATCCCCACAGGTCAAGTTTATTTGTTTGTTTAGTTTAACTGCAGAGTCCTCACAAAGGAACTGTCTCTGAGTTCAAGATGTCAACCAAAGGTACAAGCATACTTGCCAGAGAAGGGGATTCCAAATGGAATTGGAAACAAAAAAGAGACTTGTTCTTTTTATTTATTTATTTTTAATTTTTTAAATTTTTTTTTTGAGACTTGTTCTTAAAGATAATTTGAGCCTGAGGAGGAGGGTAGGAGAGCAGCAGCAGGGAGATGAGAGGAGCAGAGGAAGAGACAGATGGGAGTTCTGTGGAGAAGCACAGCTCCTAGTGTAACCAACACTCTACATTCCAAGGTGCTGTATTATCTGTAGACTGCTAAGAAAAAAATTACCCTCAAATTTAGTGACTTAGGACAACGCCTATTTAATGTAGCACAGTTTCTGTGGATTAGGTACCAGCTGTAGCTTAGTTGGGTTAACAGACCACAAAGGTTTCTCACAGGCTGCAAGCAAAGTGTTGACTGGGGGCTGTCATTTCATCTGGAGGTCTAAGTAGGGAAGGATCCCCTTTTCAAACTCACCCATGTGGTTGTGATAGGTTGTTTCTTGGGGGCTGTTGAAGTGAGAACCATAGTTTCCTGTGATTCTGGCTTATCTATTGGTGAGACCATAAAATGATATGACAAGTGACCTCATCAGAGCAACCACAGGAGAAGAGTGAATGTGAAGAAGAGGAACGTCACTGTCTTTTGACCTTGGAAGCCACAGCCTGTCACTTGGCTCTAGTTCATTCCAAGAGCATGTTAATAGGTTCCACCCAGTCCCCAGGGGCAAGGGACAACATTAAGTATGAAGTGTCAGGAGGATCACAAAAAGAAAAGAAACTTCCCCAAAGTCTGGAAACTAAACAACATGTTTCTGAATAACACATGGGTCATTGAGGAAATAAAAAAATATTTACCTTGATACCAATGAAAATGAAGAAACCAGCTATCTGATCCTATGGGATGCAGCAAAAGCAGTCCTGAGAGGAAAATTCATAGCAATGCAGGCCCACATTGATAAAGAGGAGAAATCACTAACAAATCATCTAACAACCCAACTGAACCAACAAGAAATGGAACAACAAAGAGATGAAGTAGGTAGAAGGATTGGGAAGCTGCCTGCTAGAGCTGCACTAACAGCATCTACTGGAGGTCTTGAAGATGAGAGACCGCACTTCAAGGTGATGTCAATCATGCATAATCATTCAGGTACTTTATTTTTTTATGAGCCAGAACACTGCTCAAGTATGGCTTGTCGTGATGCTGGACACCTCTGTTTTTTTTTGCAAAGCCATTATGATACACCCCAGCCCACCCCCTCCTTATTGTTTAAAGTGAAGTGTGATAGAAACTTTATCCAAAATATGAAAAAAGAGGAAAATCAACATTTGGATTCTTGATATCCTAACAGAACACCACCTGATAAAGCTATTTGGACTTATTCTGAAACTCTTGGGAAGTGTCATTGGTCTTTCTCTAACAACACATTGGTCTTTCTCTAACAACACACAAATGATAAAAATGCAGAGCTTTTTTTATCAAGTTCCCAGGATGACCTGCAGAGACTGAGAACTCAGTGTAATTTTTATTACACACTTGTGAAAAAGATAACCCCAGAGAGGGGAGCATTTTTATGGCTCTATGGAAACCTAGCTTATCTTGGCATTTCATTTTTTTTTTTTTAAATACTCCCTTCCCAACCGACATTATAAATTTTAGTTACTTGAAGGTTCTGGGAGCCAGACCCTGTCTTCTCTCTGGCTGCCTTATCAATGAGTTACATCACTGGCACGTGCTAATAGATGATTTGGTCTGAAAGCAGAGTGCTGTGTGCTGGGCAAGCACACAAAGTAAAGAAAGAACTCAGCAAAGTGCTGAGCAATGACCTGTCAGCCTCCAGTGCCCACCTGCAGGGGGAAGCTCCATGAGTGGTGAAGCAGTGTTTCAGGTCTCTCTCTCTTCTCTCGGGCTTGGTACAAGCACTATGAATCCACTGCTCCTGGCAGCCATTTTTTTCCATTTTATTGGAAAGACAGAGAGAAATTGAGAGGGGAGGGGGGAGAGGGGAGGGAGGGGAAGGAGGAGGAGAGAGAAAGAGAGAGAGAGGGAGGGTGGGAGGGAGAGAGAAGGAAGGAGGGAGGGAGGGAGGGAGAGAGAGAGAGAGAGAGAGAGAGAGAGAGAGAGAGAGATGGAGAGAGCTGTAGCCCCTGGTCCCCACCTGCGGGGGGAAAGCTACGCAAGTGGTGAGTCAGTGCTGCAGGTGTCTCTCTCTCTCTCTCTCTCTCTCTCCCTCTATCTCTCCCTACCCTCTCAATTTCTGGCTGTCCCTATCCAATAAATAAATATAATAAAAGTAATTTAAGAAACTAAAAAGGAAAAAGGAACTCTCTACACTGTTGGTAGGAAAGAAAATGGTCGGTCCCTTTGGAAGACTGTATGGAGAGTCTTTAAACAAATAAAAATGGATCCAGGGATACCTCTCTTAGACATTTATCCAAAGGACACTCAAACACTAATTCAAAGGGAAATATGCAGCCCTATGTTCATAGCTGCATTATTCACAATAGCCCAAGATTGGAAGCAGCCTCGATGCTGATCAATAGATGACTGGCTAATGAAGTCATAGGATATACTCCATGGACTACTATTCTGCAATCAAAAAAGATGATATTGTGTCCTCTGGGACAAAATGGATGGAACTGGAGGTGATTATGTTTAGCGAAATAAGTAAAGAGATGAAAGACAGCTACTGGATGGGATTCACTCATATGTGGAATCTAGAGATCTGATACACATGAACTTGCAAAGCAAACAAAAAAACAAAGAAAAACAAGAAGCAAGAAAATTGTTTCTATGACTTGTGGGAACTATAGTATTTGTCTTTGGAATGTGGGAGAGTGGGGATATGGAACTTTGGTGGTGTGCATGGTGTAGAACTACACACTGTAATCTTACAATCTTGTAACCTACTATTAATCACAAATAATAAAATAAAATACTGCCATACACACATACACACACACGATGGAATACTACTCAGCTGCTGAAAATGATGGTTATCTCCACATCATTTTGAATGGAACTTGAAGACATAGTTTTAATTGAAATAAGCCAAAAAGAGAAGGACTACTACCAAATGATCTCACTTGTAAGTGGGAGTTAATAAACAGAGACAAGGAGAGAGAACACAAAGTGAAACATGGGCTAGGCATGGTGTATTGCATCAAAGCAAAGGATTCTGGGGGAGGGGGAAAGGAGCAACAAGAGAACTTTGGGGTCCTGTTGCATAATGAAATAGTAACCATGTGGTGGTCCGGGAGGTGGTGTAGTGATAAGGCTTTGGACTCTCAAGCATGAGGTCCTGAGTTCGATTCCCAGTAGCACATGTGCCAGAGTGTTGTCTGGTTCTTTCTCTCTCCTCCTATCTTTCTCATAAATAAAATTAAAAAAAAATGTAACCACGTGTTAATACCCTGTAAACCATTACCCACCCCCTTTAAGATTAAAAATAAAAAAGGAAAATTCAGATTCACAGCTTTGGACAAAATAACTCACTTGAATGGTGCACTGCTTTGCCATGTGCAAGACCCAACTTTGAGCCCATCCCCTACTGCACTGACGGAAGCTTTGATGCTGCAGTCTCTTTAACTCTCTGTGTCTATCTTAAAAAAAATCAGATTCAGGGGCCAGTGAAATAGTTCACCTGGGAGTGGACATGCTTTACCATTCATACAAGCCAGGCTCCATCTCCCAGTACTGTGGAGTCTCTACCATCCATCTCTCTCTCTCTCTCTGTATTTCTGTCTCTCTGAATGTTGGCCCAGGGGAATAAAGCTTTTTCAGTGACAGGAAGTACATAAAGAAATGTAAAAATAAGATTCACTCTAATCCCTGTCCATGTGTAGCTTCTGAACTAGAATGTTAGTTGAAAACATGGAGACTTGCTCTAAAAAGAAAGAAGCCTAATAATTCTCCAGTGAAAAGTCCAGCTGGTATACCACTGAGTGGCAGGAAACCAGGGGGATCCAGTGCAGTGAGGGGAGGGAGGGAGATGGCTGGAGTCTAAGACCAAGTCAGACGGCAGAGAGCCCGCTTCCATAGGACACTGTTTGCTGCGAAGTGTTTCCTGTCATGGCGATTTTGCTTCTCTCCCCAACCATCTAACTACAAGGACACACAAATGTGACCACACAGATCCCAGAGGGCCTTTGCCCTGCCACTCTGGTATATCAGCTTTCAGACCAAAGGGCTAATTCAGTCTTTACTGCTTAATTCAAGAGAATGAAAGATCTCAGCAGAGAAGCAGCACCTCATCACACTCAATCCACCCCCCCCCCAAAAAAAAAAAAACCCGGAAATAACAGCTAACACTTAAGTGAGACCCAACCATGAGCTCTACCCCAACATGATACTCTGGTTAACATAGGAGCTTCCGTTAGCGTTCCAGGGATATAGTTTGAAACTTTGGTGAATGCTTATTCTGGGGGCTGGGAGGTGGCTCATCAGGTAGACCAGCATACAAGTAACCATGCATGAGGACCTGGGTTCGAGCTCTGGCCATCATATGAGAGTGCCTGGGAGAATTTCATAAGTGATGGGATGGTGTTGTGATGTTTTCCCTCTCTCTCTTTCTCTCTTAATTTTTTTTATAATTATCTTTCTTTGTTTATTGGACAGAGACAGCCAGAAATTGAGAGGGAAGGGGGAGATAGAGAGGGTACTGGACAGGGCTGTACCTGCTTAAACGCATATAGTATGAAGCACAAGGACCTGCTCAAGGATCCAGGTTCGAGCCCCTGGCTCACCACCTGCAGGGAGGACACTTCATGAGTGCAAAGCAGATCTGCAAGTGTCTTTCGCTCACCTTCTCTATCTCCCCCTCCTCTCTCAATTTCTCTCTGTCTTATCCAATAAAATGGAAAAGATGGCTGCCAGGAGCAGTGGATTTGTAGTGCTGGCACCAAGCTGCAGCAATGAGCGAGGCGGGGGGGAGAAGGAGAGAGAGAGGGAGAGGGAGAGGGAGAGGGAGAGGGAGAGGGAGACACCTGTAGCCCTGCAGCCCTGTTCCACCACTTGTAAAGCTTTCCTCCCTGCAGGTGGGGACTGGCTCAAACCCGGGTCCCTTTGCATTGTAATGTGCACTCAACCAGGTGCACCACCACCCGACCCCCTTATTTATTTATTTTTCTATTATCTATGTTTTTCCTCTCTCTGCTTCTCTCTCCTTCTCTCTTTCTGTCTCTCGCCCTCTATCTAGAAGGGAAAAAAAAAGTGTCCACCACTAAGCTCCAGCAATAACTCTAGTGTCAAAGATCAAAGTGTTCACTCCACTACTCAGCTATTAAAAATGGTGATTTCAAGGCTAGACTTGGACCTTCCATATGACCCAGTAATACCTCTCCTAGGGCTATACCCCAAGGTCACCATAACACCCAATCAAAAAGATATGTGTATACCGATGTTCATAACAGCACAATTTGTTAATAGCTAAAACCTGGAAGCAAACCAGGTGCCCAACAACAGATAAGTGGCTGAGAAAGCTGTGGTATATATACACAATGGAATACTACGCAGCTGTTAAGAACAATGAACCCACCTTCTCTGACCCATCTTGGATGGAGCTAGAAGGAACTGTGTTAAGTGAGCTAAGTCAGAAAGATAAAGATGAGTATGGGATGATCCCACTCATCAACAGAAGTTGAGAAAGAAGAACAGGAAGGGGAACTCAAAGGAAGATCTGACTGAATTTGGAGTAGGGCACCAAAGTAAAAATCTCCGGGTGGAGGGTAAGAGTAGATGTTCAGCTTCACGGGGTGGTGGTGGTGGGAGGGCCAAACAGTCCTTTGGTGGTGGGAAAGGTGTTGATGTACACTCTTATTAAATTTTAGTCTCATAAAACACCATTTAATTAATATGAGAGGGGGAAAATTTGATTGAACGTTTCAAACCTTTTAATGCACAGACCATAGGCTGAGTATAGTTCCTTCAATCTAAGCACTTAAGACTTCAAACGTGTAATCAGACTGAATTTTAATAGTGGTCTCAAACTGTTAATACATGTCTAATAATGACTTGTTCTTTGAAATGTTGACTCTTATAAAAACTTAGACCTGGGAGAAAAGAAGCAACCAGTGGTGTTACTGTATAAGACACAGCTACACATAAATAATGTCAAAGGACATAAATTATGGTGATGTCTGGAAAAAGGACCAGAAAGTTGGATCAGGGAAAAAGAGTAGCTCCAATTATGGGAAAGGTGTATAAATATTGTTGACTGTAAACCCCATCGATTTGATGTGATCTGGGGCTCATATTCAGCTTAGGAGCCCATGTGACCTCTGCATCCCTGTAGATCTGAGCTCTCATTCTGTGATCATGAGTATGGACGTTCCAAGCTGCCTCAATTTTAGGACCCATCTTCCTCAGGTGGAACATAGAGTATGTTGTCCAGCCTCCCTTCAGAGGATGGAACATTCTCTACCGTTATTGATCCAAGTTGAGGGCAAGGTCCTATGGGGGCCCACAAAGGGATCTATTGTGTTGTTCCTGATGGAGATGACCAGTAACAATGGAGAGAGGGATTTATTCGAGGTCTAGGCCCATCATATCTGCTTGGGAATCTCAGGACTCCCCAACTAGGGCCCCATGTTTTTTGTCAGTGTCTCCTTTTTATAAATATAAATAAAAATAAATATATATATAATAAAAATTATGGTGATGTCGTGTATGATACAGCAAATACTAACAATGGGATTTTCAAAGTTAACACAATTGCCAAATAATTTGATTATAGTAATAATTATCTATTGCCTTTTAAAACCCTAAGACAGCAGGAACCTCTTGATTCCTCTATAAAGCCTGTATTTCCCCCAGTCCTGGAACCTCTAGGCTGGGGCTCACTTTCCTGCATGCGAGAATTCTCTCAATTCATATCAAATGCTGCTGCATCTGCTGATCCCAACTTAATCAATGCAACGCGTACCACCTTAGCATGCTTCACTTCGGACTGTGTCCAGAGATGTCAGGCATAGAATATCAACCCTTCAGCCTCATTACTTGGGTGAGAGCTTTCCTTTCTCATAGGATTCTCTAGTTCCATTTCGGGTGGTTCATTTCCTAACAAAGTCCCAAAACCTAGATATAGACCAGGTCCCATGAAATAGAGCATATGTTCACATTTATCCATAAATTAGGGCAAAATATATACCTGAAAGCAAAAGTGCACAATAGTCTGCACTGAGTCAGTATATGCAGCAAGCAAGTAGAAAGACCTAAAAAGACATCATAAAGTACCCAATGAAATAGTTTCTACTTAGACTTAGATACCCTCCTCTCCTACTTCATATTACACTTCCCTCAGTCACTCCAAAGCTACCCTTATCAAAGTAAGGACTGCAAAAGCTGAATAGGGATAAGAGACTGGCATACTTTAATGATGACTCTTTAGTCACTATCAGGCCACCCCATCATCTGGGGCCCTAGTTAGGGAGTCCTGAGAGTACCAAAAAGACATGATGGGCCTAGACCTTGAATAGATAGATCCCTCTCCATTGTTACTGGTCATCTCTATCAGGAACAACACAATAGATCCCTTTGTGGGCCCCTATAGGACCTTGCCCTCAATGTGGATCAACAACGGTAAAGAATGTTCCATCCTCCGAAGGGAGGCTGGACAACATACTTTATGTTCCACCTGAGGAAGATGGGTCCTAAAATTGGGGCAGCTTGGAACGTCCCTACTCATGACCACAGAATGAGAGCTCAGATCTACAGGGATGCAGAGGTCACACAGGCTCCTAAACTGAATATGAGCCCCAGATCACATCAAATCGATGGGGTTTATAGTCAACAATATTTATACACCTTTCCCATATTTGGGAGCTACTCTTTTCCCTGATCCAGCTTTCTGGTTCTTTTTCTAGCCATGATATCATCTCCCCAGACAATAACTTGGGTCCATCTACATATCAGATGTCAGGCTCAGAAAAAAGAAAAAAACTAGTATAGTCATGGGCTCTTTGAAATATAACTAAAACAGGCCTACTAGCTATCTACAAAATGGAGATCCCCAAATCTCCATCTGCACTATTTCAGCCTTTAGGTTCGTGATTAGTCAACAATTTGTTTGGCTTTCTACGTTAACTCTTTTTTTCAACCACCAGGTTCCAGATGTTAACATGATGCCAACCAGACTTCCCAGGGCACAGGACCCCACCAATATGTCCTGGATCCCCGCTTCCCTAGAGCCCCACCCCACTAGGGAAAGAGAGAGATAGGCTGGGAGTATGGATTGACTAACCAACGCCCATGTTCAGCAGGGAAGCAATTACAGAAGCCATACTTTCCACCTTCTGCACTCCATAATGTCCCTTAGTCCATGCTCCCAGAGGGATAAAGAATAGGAAAGCTATCAGGGGAGGAGATGGGATATGGAGTTCTGGTGGTGGGAATTGTGGGAGTTGTACCCCTATTATCCTATTTTTTTTGTCAGTGTTTCCTTTTTATAAATAAAATTTTTTTTAAAAAAGGTGATTTTTACCATTTTCAGCCCATCTTGGATGGAGCTTGAAGAAATCATGTTAAGTGAAATAAGTCAGAAATAGTACGATGAATATGGGATGATCTCAATCACAGACAGAAGTTGAAAAGCAGGATCAGAAGAGAAAACACTAAGCAGAACTTGAAACGGAGGAATTCGACTTCCAGAGGCGGAGCTACAAGCAGCAGATCGCTTTCTCTCCTCTCCTCTCCTCTCCTCTCCTCTCCTCTCCTCTCCTCTCCTCTCCTCTCCTCTCCTCTCCTCTCCTCTCCTCTCCTCTCCTCACCTCTCCTCTCCTCTCCCGGATCAACTAGGAATACCAAAGGAGACCACCCGGACCGAAACAAGACAGGACTAGAATGACCACAGGAATCCAGTAAATCACCCGTGAGTACAAACACGTGTGGCTGGTGACAGAGAGGAGAGAGGGGCCTAAGGAGAGATTAAGTGACTGCTAACAGTTCAATAGTTTAGCAGTGGAGACACCACCTCCAGTCTGCTCCACAACAAGGGGACAGCCGAAGGGAGGAAAGGACTCCCCAGAGACTCAAGAAGCCTATTGAGAGTTTAAAAGCCCTCAGGCTCCCATAGCCTATAGGGAAGAAAAAAAAAGAGGCTTTTACACCACTGAGCTCCAACTCAGGGATTGAAAAAACTGTTAACTTCCACCACAGTAAACCCTTTAATTAAATTACTTAGACACAAGTCAATCCAGGCAATAGTGATCAATAATTTGAAAAGTACTGATAAAGGGAACTCATAACATAATATATAAAATGGTTAAAACAACAAGAAAAAATATTGGAGACTCAAACCAGGACAAGAGTCCAGCTAAAAGTCCTCCAGAGGGTGAAGCACAAAACAACAAGTTCAACATCCAAACATTAGCTAAGGAAATAATAACAGGAGTGAGTAAAGAATTTGAAAAAATTGTAATCAGAAATGCAGGAACAACAAATGAGAATATGAAAGAAAATTCTAATTATCTCATGGTTATTAGAGAGCTGAAAGCTGAAATCGCTAAGCTAAGAAGGCAACTAGCTGAACAAGCTAAAACAGTATCAGAGCAGGGCAACAAAATAGATGAACTCCAGAAAGCAGTAGAGGGCAGAGAGAACAGAATCTATGAGGCTGAAGACAGAATTAGCAAGATTGAGGATGAATTAGAGACAACTAAAAAAGAAGTAAGAGATCTCAAAAAGAGATTAAGAGATGCTGAAAACAACAACAGAGTCCTATGGGATGACTTCAAAAGAAACAATATACGCATTATTGGCTTACCAGAGGAAGAAAGAGAAGGAGAGGAAGAAAGCATTCTCCAGGCCATAATAGCTGAAAATTTCTCTAGTCTAGACAACACCAAAGACATCAAGATTCAAGAAGCCCAGAGGGTCCCAAACAGAATTAACCCAGACCTAAAGACACCAAGACATGTCATACTTAGAATGGAAAGGAATAAGGATAAAGAAAGGATCCTCAAGGCTGCAAGAGAAAAACAAAGAGTCACCTACAAAGGAAAACCCATAAGATTAGCAGCAGACTTCTCCATACAAACACTACAGGCCAGAAGAGAATGGCAAGAAATCTATCGAGTGCTCAATGAGAAAGGCTTTCAGCCAAGAATACTATATCCTGCTAGACTGTCATTCAGACTAGATGGAAGCATCAAAACCTTCTCAGACAAGCAACAGTTGAAGGAATCAACCATCACCAAGCCTGCCCTGAAAGAAGTTCTGAAAGGTCTCCTATAAACAACCAGACCACCACAAATAGGACATATATCAAAACACTCTAAAACTCTACAAGAATGGCGTTAAAATATCTTCAATCTTTGATATCAATAAATGTGAATGGCCTGAATTCACCTATTAAAAGACACAGAGTAGGAAGATGGATCAGAAAACACAACCCAACAATATGTTGTCTACAGGAAACTCACCTAACTCAACAAGACAAACACAGACTTAAAGTGAAAGGATGGAAAACTATCATACAAGCCAATGGCCCACAAAAAAGGGCAGGAACAGCTATTCTCATATCTGACATGATAGACTTTAAAATAGATAAGATTAAAAAAGATAGGAATGGACACTACTTAATGCTCAGAGGATCAGTCAATCAAGAGGACTTAACAATTATTAATATCTATGCACCCAATGAGAAGCCATCTAAATACATCAAACTTCTACTGAAAGAGCTACAGCAATATATTAACAGTAACACAATCATAGTAGGGGACTTCAACACCCCACTATCTCAACTTGACAGATCATCCAGGAAGAAAATCAGTAAAGACATAAGGGAGCTAAATGAAGAGATAGATAAACTAGAACTATTGGACATTTTCAGAGTCATTCATCCCAAGAAACTGGAATACACATTTTACTCAAATCCACATGGATCATTCTCAAGGATAGACCATATGTTAGGCCACAAAGACAGCATCAGCCAATTCAAGAGCATTGAAATCATCCCAAGCATTTTCTCAGACCACAGTGGAATTAAACTAACACTTAACAATCAACAAAAGATTAGTAACAGTCCCAAAATGTGGAAGCTCAACAGTACACTTCTTAACAACTTCTGGGTCAAAGAGGAAATCAAGGAAGAAATCAAAATGTTTCGAGAGTTCAATGAAAATGAAGACACAAGCTATCAAAATATTTGGGACACAGCTAAAGCAGTCCTAAGAGTTCATAGCTATACAAGCACACATTAGGAAACAAGAAAAGGCACAAATAAACAGCCTGATTGCACATCTTAAAGACCTAGAAGTACAACAACAAAGGAATCCTAAAGCAACCAGAAGGACAGAAATCACTAAAGTTAGGGCAGAAATAAATAACATTGAGAATAGGAAAACCATACAAAAGATCAATGAAAGTAAATGTTGGTTCTTCGAAAGAGTAAACAAAATCGACAAACCTTTAGCCAGACTCACAAAACAAAACGGGAGAAGACCCAAATAAATCGGATAGTAAATGAAAGAGGAGATATCACAACAGACACTGCAGAAATTCAACATATCATGCGAGGCTTCTATGAACAACTATATGCCACCAAGCTAGAGAACCTGGAAGAAATGGATGATTTCCTAGATACCTACCCACTTCCAAAACTAAGTAAAGAGGAAGTGGATAACATGAACAGGCCCATCACAGCGAATGAAATTGAAACAGTTATCAAAAATCTTCCCAAAAATAAAAGTCCTGGACCAGATGGTTTTACAAATGAATTCTACAAAACTTTCAAAGAAGAACTAATACCTCTACTTTTAAAAGTCTTCCAGAAGATTGAAGACACTGGAATACTCCCTGCCAGCTTCTATGAAGCCAACATCACCCTGATACCAAAAGCAGACAGGGACACAACCAAAAACGAAAACTACAGACCAATAACTCTGATGAACATAGATGCGAAAATATTGAACAAAATTCTAGCCAACCAGATACAGCAGTATATCAAAAAGATTGTTCATCATGACCAAGTGGGGTTTATCCCAGGCATGCAAGGTTGGTTTAATATACGTAAGTCAATCAATGTGATCCACCACATCAACAAAAGCAAGACCAAAAACCACATGGTCATATCAATAGATGCAGAGAAAGTCTTTGACAAAATACAACATCCCTTTATGATCAAAACACTACAAAAAATGGGAATAGATGGAAAATTCCTGAAGATAGTGGAGTCTATATATAGCAAACCTACAGCCAACATCATAATCAATGGTGAAAAACTGGAAGCATTTCCCCTCAGATCAGGTACTAGGCAGGGCTGCCCACTATCACCATTACTATTCAACATAGTGTTGGAAGTTCTTGCCATAGCAATCAGGCAGGAGCAAGGAATTAAAGGGATACAGATTGGAAGAGAAGAAGTCAAACTCTCCTTATTTGCAGATGACATGATAGTATACATGGAAAAACCTAAGGAATCCAGCAAGAAGCTTTTGGAAATCATCAGGCAATACAGTAATGTGTCGGGCTATAAAATTAACATTCAAAAGTCAGTGGCATTCCTCTATGCAAACACTAAGTTAGAAGAAATTGAAATCCAGAAATCAGTTTTTTTTCTATAGCAACAAAAACAATAAAATATCTAGGAGTAAACCTAACCAAAGAAGTGAAAGACTTGTATACTGAAAATTATGAGTCACTACTCAAAGAAATTGAAAAAGACACAAAGAAGTGGAAAGATATTCCATGTTCATGGGTTGGAAGAATTAACATCATCAAAATGAATATATTACCCAGAGCCATATACAAATTTAATGCTATCCCCATCAAGATCCCAAGCACATTTTTTAGGAGAATAGAACAAATGCTACAAATGCTTATCTGGAACCAGAAAAGACCTAGAATTGCCAAAACAATCTTGAGAAAAAGGAACAGAACCGGAGGCATCACACTCCCAGATTTCAAACTGTATTATAGGGCCATTTTCATCAAAACTGCTTGGTACTGGAACATGAACAGACACACTGACCAGTGGAATAGAATTGAGAGCCCAGAAATGAGGCCCCACACGTATGGACATCTAATCTTTGACAAAGGGGCCCAGACTATTACATGGGGAAAGCAGAGTCTCTTCAACAAATGGTGTTGGAAACAATGTGTTGAAACATGCAGAAGAATGAAACTGAATCACTGTATTTCACCAAATACAAAAGTAAATTCCAAGTGGATCAAGGACTTGGATGTTAGACCAGAAACTATCAGATACTTAGAGGAAAATATTGGCAGAACTTTTTTCCGCATAAATTTTAAAGACATTTTCAATGAAACGAATCCAATTACAAGGAAGACTAAGGCAAGTATAAACCTATGGGACTACATCAAATTAAAAAGCTTCTTCACAGCAAAAGAAACCACTACCCAAACCAAGAGACCCCTCACAGAATGGGAGAAGATCTTTATATGCCATACATCAGATAAGAGTTTAATAACCAACATATATAAAGAGTTTGCCAGACTCAACAACAAGAGAACAAATAACCCCATCCAAAAATGGGGGGAGGACTTGGACAGAATATTCACCACAGAAGAGATCCAAAAGGCTGAGAAACACATGAAAAAATGCTCCAAGTCTCTGATTGTCAGAGAAATGCAAATCAAGACAACAATGAGATATCACTTCACTCCTGTGAGAATGTCATACATCAGAAAAGGTAACAGCAGCAAATTCTGGAGAGGTTGTGGGGTCAAAGGAACCCTCCTGCACTGCTGGTGGGAATGTCAATTGGTCCAACCTCTGTGGAGAACAGTCTGGAGAACTTTCAGAAGGCTAGAAATGGACCTACCCTATGACCCTGCAATTCCCATCCTGGGGATATATCCTAAGGAACCCAACACATCCATCCAAAAAGATCTGTGTACACATATGTTCTTGGCAGCACAATTTGTAATAGCCAAAACCTGGAGGCAACCCAGGTGTCCAACAACAGATGAGTGGCTGAGCAAGTTGTGGTATATATACACAATGGAATACTACTCAGCTGTAAAAAAAAAAAATGGTGATTTCACCGTTTTCAGCCGATCTTGGATGGACCTTGAAAAAATCATGTTGAGTGAAATAAGTCAGAAACAGAAGGATGAATATGGATGATCTCACTCTCAGGCCGAAGTTGAAAAACAAGATTAGAAAAGAAAACACAAGTCGAACCTGAAATGGAATTGGAGTATTACACCAAAGTAAAAGACTCTGGGGTGGGTGGGTGGCTGGGGAGAATACAGGTCCATGAAAGATGATGAATGACATAGTGGGGGTTGTATTGTTAAATGGGAATCTGGGGAATGTTATTCATGTATAAACTGTTGTATTTACTGTTGAATGTAAAGTATTAATTCCCCAATAAAGAAATAAATTATTTAAAAAAAAAAGAACTTGAAATGGAGTTCGTGTATTGCACTAAAGTAAAAGACTCTGGGGTGGGTGGTGTGGAGGGTTCCGGTCCTGGAGCATGATGGTGGAGGACCCAGTGGGGGTTGTATTATTATGTGGAAACTGGGAGATGTTATGCATGTAAACTACAGTATTTACTGTCGAGTGTAAAACATTAATTCCCCTCATAAAAAATTTTAAAGAAGGTGTTCATTCCACACCACACCCACCAGGAAAGATAGAAAGAAAAAAAAAAGGAAAAATAGTTATGGTTAAGAAGAAGAGTGTGGGGTGGAGGATAGCCAGGGATGTATATTTTTTCCCTTTTGTCGCCCTTGTTGTTTTTATTGTTGTTGTAATTATTATTGTTGTTATTGATGTTATCATTGTTCGATAGGACACAGAGAAATGGATAGAGGAGGGGAAGACAGACAGGAGGAGAGAAAGAGACACCTGAAGATCTGTTTCACAGCCTGTGAAACGACTCGCCTGCACGTGGGGAGCTGGGGGCTTGAACCGGGATCCTTATGCCGGTCCTTGCGCTACGTGCCATGTGCACTTAACCCGCTGTGCTACTGCCTGACCCCTGGATATTTAATAGAAATGTTACTTTATCAATAGTAAATTACAGACTAATGGCAGTATTCTCACTCTAAAAAAGTAAGAAGACAGTCTTTCCTTTTTTTTTTTTTTTTACTTTTAATTCTTTTTTTTTTTTTTTTTTTTAAGATAGAGGCAGCCAGAAATCTAAAGGGAAGGGGAGACAGGGAGAAAGAGACACACCTGCAGCACTGCTTCACTACTCAAAAAGCTTTCCCCCTGCAGGTGGGGACTGGGGGCTCCAACCTGGGTCCTTGCACCTTGTAACTTGTGTGTTCAACCAGATGTGCCCACCAGCTTGCCCCAGCAGTCTTTCCTTAGGAGAATTATGGTGATTATAATTGGGGGGGATGCAGGGGGGTTGCGCACAGAACTTTGGTGGGAGAAGTGGTGTGTGGAACTATACCCCTATTATTTTATAACCGTGTAAATTACCATTGAATCACTAATGAAATGTTTAAATTCAAAGACAGTCTTTGAATTTAGGAAATATATGCCAAAGAATGTCATGTTTCCAAATGATTCAGGATGAAAACTGAATACACACATATTCTCTCTCTCTCTCTCTCTGTCTCTCTCTCTCTCTCTCTCTCTCTCTCACACACACACACACACACACACACACACACACACACACATCTATATACTTACAATCTGGGTGTGTGTCTGTGTGTGGGGTTACAGTAAGTAAATCTGGGGGAAGGATATGTAGGTGCTCACCATTTTTCTGTAGACAAAGTCTATGAGGATGAAAAGTCAGCCAAAATGTAAATGAAACTGTTCAATCACAGAGTCAGGCAGCACAAGGATTTCCAGACAACGTTATCAGCTAGATGAAAACTATATTTCAGAAGGGGGAATAAAGAAGTGGTTAAAATTGGAAGCCAGTTATATGTTCTGATGATGAGACAATTTTTCTTTTGCTTCCATGCCTTCCAATACTTGGAAAATTAATCATGATCACGACAGAGTCACTTCTGATGCTTCCCACCGTTCTAAATCAAATCATTTGCTGCCCATTCTTTACATCCACGTTCACTTTAAGAACAGCATTTATTATTCTACACACCCCTCCTCCTTGCCTTCTGCTGCCTCCTCCTCCCCAACCCTGTTTTTCTTTTTAACTGAAGCACTGCTCAGCTCAGGCTTATGGCGGTATATGGAATTGAACCTGGGACCGCTGAACCTCAGGCATGGATGTCTTTTTGTTGTTGTTGTTGTAGTTGATGATGTCGTCGTTCTTGGATAGGACAGAGCGAAATGGAGCGAGGAAGGGAAGAAAGAGAGGGGGAGAGAAAGATACACACCTGCAGACCTGCTTCACTGTTTGTGAAGCGACTCCCCTGCAGGTTGGGAGCCGGGGGCTTGAAATGGGATCCTACGCTGGTCCTTGCACACCATGTGCGCTTAACCCGCTGCGCTACCACCCAACTACAGGCATGGATGTCTTTTGCATAATCATTGTGCTATCTTTGGCCCTCCAAACAGAAATTCACTTGCAAATTAAAAAAAAAATTAGATTTTATTTTCTGGACCGGGTGGTGGCTGTACCTGGTTGAGCACACATGTTACATTGTACGCGGACCTGGGTTCAAGCCCCCGGTCCCCACATGCAAAGGGGGAAAGCTTTACAACTGGTATAGCAGGTCTGCAGGTGTCTTTCTGTCTCTCTCTCTATCTTCCCTCTTGATATCTGGCTGTCTCTATCAAATAAATAAAGATGAAAAAATGCTATTCACTTACTATTTATTGGCTAGAGACAGAAATTGAGAGGGAAGATAAAGGTGGGGGGAAGAGAGGGGGGAGAGAGAGAGAGAGGAAACAGACCTGCAGATCTGCTTTCTTGTTTGTGAATCTTACCCCTTGCAGATGAGGACCAAGAACTTGGTTGTGGAACTTGGGTCCTTGCTCATTGTACACTCAACCAGGTGCGCTACCACATGGCCCCCAAATACAGATTCTGTTGCCACAGGAAATTCATTTTATAATTCTTACTCAGTGGACAATAGTGGTCAGGTAACACTTTACCCCTGACTTTAGATGTGATTTCCAGATGGTCTGCTCAAAGCTACTACCCTCTCCCCACCCCCATTCATGTTTTAGAAATGATTCTTCTTTGGGAATTTTTCTTTTCTTTTTTTTTTTTCCTTTTATTTATTTATTTATTTATTTTTGCAGCTGTATTCGCTCTTAGGCTTGATTTCCCTGCTCTCAGGAGATTTTTTTTCAATCACACAGATAAAGATGGGGGGGGAGGGGAGGGGGGAAAGACAGCTAGGCACTGAAGTTTCCTCCAGTACCTTGGCGCTCTATAGTGTGTGTCAGGACGCGAACCTGGGATGTGCACATGGTAAGGCATGCGTCCTACCCGGTGAACTCTCTCTCTGACTCATGGACAATAGAGGCTGGCTGCACTTGATCCTCTGGTCTGGTCACAAGAGCCCCCATGAGCACAGACTCACCTTCAGACACTGCGAGTCTCTGGAGGGTGTGGTGCTCAGACGAGGCCACGCAGTCCTCGCTGGAAATGGTCCATGGTCGCCCCAGAAGCAGGTGTGAGACCGAGGCCCCAGAGATCTCTGCAAGAAGACAGGAGGAGGTTCACGGGATGTCCGACCAGGGAATTTCTCATTTCATTTTCATGAATTAATGTCTTTCTTTTTTAAAAATTTCTTTATTGGGGAATTAATGTTTTACATTCAACAGTAAATACAATAGTTTGTACATGAATAACATTCCCCAGTTTCCAATATAACAATACAACCCCCATTAGGTCCTCTGTCATCCTTCTTGGACCTGTATTCTCCACACCCACCCACCCCCACCCCAGAGTCTTTTACTTTGGTGTGATACGCAAATTCCATTTCAGGTTCTACTTGTGTTTTTGTTTTTTTTCTGGTCTTGTTTTTCAACTTCTGCCTGAGAGTGAGATCATCCCATATTCATCCTTCTGTTTCTGACTTATTTCACTCAACATGATTTTTTCAAGGTCCATCCAAGATCGGCTGAAAACGGTGAAATCACCATTTTTTTTTTTTTTTTTTACAGCTGAGTAGTATTCCATTGTGTATATATACCACAACTTGCTCAGCCACTCATCTGTTGTTGGACACCTGGGTTGCTTCCAGGTTTTGGCTATTACAAATTGTGCTGCTAAGAACATATGTGTACACAGATCTTTTTGGATGAATGTGTTGGGTTCCTTAGAATATATCCCCAGGAGAGGAATTGCAGGATCATAGGGTAGGTCCATTTCTAGCCTTCTGAGAGTTCTCCAGACTGTTCTCCACAGAGGTTGGACCAATTGACATTCCCACCAGCAGTGTAGGAGGGTTCCTTTGACCCCGCACCCTCTCTAGCATTTGCTGCTGTTCCCTTTTCTGATGTATGACTTTCTCACAGGAGTGAAGTGGTATCTCGTTGTTGTCTTTATTTGCATTTCTCTGACAATCAGAGACTTGGAGCATTTTTTTCATGTGTTTCTTGGCCTTTTGGATCTCTTCTGTGGTGAATATTCTGTCCATATCCTCCCCCCTTTTTTGGATGGGGTTATTTGTTGTCTTGTTATTGAGTTTGGCAAGCTCTTTATATATGTTGGTTATTAAACTCTTGTCTGATGTATGGCATGTAAAGATCTTCTCCTATTCTGTGAGGGGTCTCTTGGTTTGGGTAGTGGTTTCTTTTGCTGTGAAGAAGCTTTTTAATTTGATGAAGTCCCATAGGTTTATACTTGCCTTAGTCTTCATTGTAATTGGATTCGTTTCATTGAAGATGACTTTAAAATGTATGCGGAGAAGAGTTCTGCCAATATTTTCCTCTAAGTATCTGATAGTTTGTGGTCTAACATACATCCACCTGGAATTTACTTTTGTATTTGGTGAAATATAGTGGTTCAGTTTCATTCTTCTGCATGTTTCAACCCATTGTTTCCAACAGCATTTGTTGAAGAGACTCTGCTTTCCCCGTTTAATGGTTTGGGCCCCTTTGTCAAAGATTAGATGTCCATAGGTGTGGGGGCTCACGAATTAATGCCTTTCTATTTCATTTTCAAACATCAACATTTTAAAATCAAACATGACTAAATATACAGCACAAGCCTAAAGTGGTCTTGATAATGAATTCCGTACCCCCTTCCGTGCCCCCTTGAATCTCTTTATGCTGCACATCACCCCCCACTTGGACATTTTTCTTTCTCTGTTGTTATATTACTATTATTTGCCTTTACCTGGGTTTCACAGATAAAGAGAGACAGAGGAAGAGCTTCCCCTAGTGCAGGGCGAGCCACGCTTGAACCTGGGTCATGGACATGAGAAAATGCCCCCCCCATGTGAGCTATCTTGGGGTCCCAGATTTTACATTTTAATTTAATTATTATTTATAAATTATTTATTTGGATAGAGACAGAGAAAAATCAAGAGGGGGTAGGTAAAGAGAGAGAAGGAGGGTGTGGTCCGGGAGGTGGTGCAGTGGATAAAGCACTGAACTCTCAAGCATGAGGTCTGGAGTTCGATCCCTGGCAGCACATGTACCAGAGTGATGTCTGGCTCTTTCTCTCTCTCACTCTCTCCTACCTTTCTCGTTCATAAATAAATAAAAATCTATAATAAAAAATTATAGAGAAGGAAGGAGAAGGAGACCTGCAGTATTGCTTCACCACCTGTGAAGCTTCCCCCCACCCCCAGCAGGTGGGCATTGAGGGTTTGAACCTGGTTCTTTGCATATTGTAACATGTGTGCTCAAGCAGATCACCATCACCCAGGCCCAGTTTAACTACCAGTATTATTATTATTATTTGCCTCCTGGGTTATTGCTGGGGCTTAGTGCCTACACTAAGAATCCACTGCTCCTGGAGGCTATTTTTCCCCATTTTGTTGCTCTTGTTGTTGCACCTGTTATTGTTGTCATAGCTCTTGTTGTTGAATAGGACAGAGAGAAATTGAGAGAGGAGGGAAAGACAGAGAGGAGGAGAGAAAAATAGACACCTGCAGACTTGCTTCACTGCTTGCAAAGCAACCCCCTGCAGGTATGGTGCTGGGGGCTCGAACCGAGATCCTTAACGCCAGTCCTCGCACTTTGCGTCATGTGTGCTTAATCCGGTGCACGTGCTACTGCCCAGCCCCCAATTATTTTTTTAAACAAAGATTTTATGATTGTATCAGAGATAGGAGAGAGAGAGAGAGAGAGAGAGAGAGAGAGAGAGAGCAAGTGAGCCGTGCCAGAGCAGCTCTCCAGTATATGTGGTGCCAGGGATCAAACCTGGGACCTCATGCTTCCTGGCCCTAGGTTCTGCCACTAAGCCACCTCCCAGGCTGCTGCTACCCATCACACTTTAAATGAATGCAAGCATTGGGAGGCAGGTGGAGATCAAAGGAATGTCTCCATATAGACTTAGAAGTGACAGTCAAGGGGGCTGGGTTGTAGTGCATACAGCTGAGCACAAATGTTCCCACGTGCAAGGACCTGGGTTCAAGCCTCCACTTCCCACCTGCGGGGAGTGGGGGGAGCTTCACAAGCGGTGAAGCAGTGATGCAGGTGGCTCTCTTTGTCTCTCCCTCTCTATTTCTCTCTGTCCTATCAAAAAAAAAAAAAAGAAGAAGAAGAAGAAGTGACCTTCAGGAGTGGTGGATTCATAGTGCCAGTACCGAGTCCCTGTGGTAACCTGATGACCCAGGAGAGGTGCTTCCCAGAGGGTCTCAACCACTGAGCCCCGACTTCTTCTTCTTCTTCTCCTCCTTCTCCTTCTCCCTCTCCCTCTCCTTCTCCTTCTTCTTCTCCTTCTCCTCTTCCTCCTTCTTCTTTTAAATAATTTTTATTTATAAAAAGGAAACACTGACAAAAACCATAGGATAAGAGGGGTACAACTCCACACAATTCCCACCACCAGAACTCCATATCCCATCCTCTCCCTTGATATCTTTCCTATTCTTTATCCCTCTGGGAGCATGGACCAAGGGACATTTTGGGGTGCAGAAAGTGGAAGGTTTGGCTTCTGTAATTGCTTTCCGGCTGAACATGGGCGTTGGCAGGCTGATCTGTACTCCCTCTCTTTCCCTAGCTGGGCTGAGACCTGTATCTGTATCTGGTGACTGGGTCAAAGGCCCCAGTAGGGATGTGCAGCAATTCTGACACCCTGGACTCCAGTCTACTTGTGCTCTCTTCCAGGGAGTGTGTGTGCAGTGAGGGAGGAAGGGGGCGTCACCTAGGCAGCCAGCCCATCCCCTACCATCCAACCCTGCTAATAAATCAGATGACAGGCGGATGGCCCTGACATCTAGGAATCTTTTCTTTTCTTTTCTTTTCTTTTCTTTTATTTTACTACCAGAGCACTGCTCTGATTAAAACAAAACAAAACAAGACAAAAAAAAACAAAACAAGACAAAACAAAACAAAACAATTATACTATCTCCCCTGCTCATATCCAGGAATCTTGGTAGGAGGAAGCTGTTCCTGATTCCTGCCTGGACTGTGGTGTGACCTGCCAGGACTGAGAGGTCAAGGTGGTGACTGCATCTTCTTGCCAGCAGGGGGAGCCCAGCCCCGCAGTGGGCATAGGAGAACCATCAACAGCATCACATTGGGGTACAGGAACCTCACGTTCCCATATGATGACAGCCCCCCCCCCCACAGGTCTCTGCTTAGCACCACATATTCACAGGCACGGATGCTTAACTTGCAACTGTTCAAAGCTAATGAGGCCACCCTCTTCTTTTGCTAGTTTCTTCCATGTTGTAGCAAAAGAGAATATGTCATTATTTTTATAGCTGTGATATATATATATATATATATATATATATATATATATATATATGCTATAGCATCTTTAATGATATGTTTGTTGTAGGACATTTGGGTTTTTTTCCACATGTTGGCTATTGTAAATTATATCCCCTTGATCCATCTTTAATTTGTATAAATTTTTTTTGTCTAGTGCATAACTTCCTAGCTTGAATTCTTCTCAGCTATTTGTTTTATGGCCTCTCACTCCTTTTGTAATATATATATAATTTTATTTTCATTGCTACCAGGGTTATTGCCGAAGCAAGTATGACAAATTCAATGTTCCTGGTGGCCATTTTTTTCTTTTCTTTCTTTCTTTTTGATCGAGACAGAGAAATTGAGAGTGAAGAGGAAAGTAGAGAGGGAGACAGAAAGAGAGATACCTGCAGTGCTGCCTCGCCACTCATGAAGCTTCCCCTCTGCAGGTGGGCACCTGGCCTGAACCTGCGTCCTTGGATTTGGTAGTGTGTGTGTTCTACAAGGTGTGCCACCACCTGGCCCCTAATATTGTTTGCTAAGTTTTCTTCTATGTCTTTATATTGATTTCCATTTTAAATCATTTGATTTTTGCATTGTAGTATTTAATGCTTTATAGACAAAACTTACTCCTACACTCAGCTTCAGAGTATCCTCCATTTACTTGGAAAATGTAACCTATTTTCTTTCGTTCTTTCTTTCTTCCTCTCTCCCTTCCTTCTTTCTTTCCTTCCTTGCTATCTTCCTCCCTCCCTCCCTTCCTTCCTTCCTTCCTTCCTTCCTTCCTTCCTTCCTTTACCAGAGCACTGCTCAGCTGTGGTTTATGATGGTGCGGGGGGGGGGGGGATTGAACGGGACTTTGGAGCCTCAGGGATGAGACTCTGCATAACCATTATGCTATTTACCCCCTCCCCAACTCATTTTTATTATTACTACTATTATTTTCTTTTGGTAGGGGTGGGATTATGGCTGGGGTGACTGGCATACTGAAGTCTTTCACACCGTCTTACTGGGAATGCCATTTTTAATAGGATCTAAGCATATACAGAAGAGACTTAAGCATATTTGCATATCCCACCATTTACTTTCTCAACTTTTCTTGTTTTCTTTAATGTCTTTCATGAACTTCATTGTCTTTGGTTCTCTTATAATATTTTAGAAGCTATCATCATCATCTCTCTCTCTCTCTCTCTCTCTATATATATATGTCTATACATATTTAGAGATATATTTTCTGCCTATTCAATTCTGTCTTACCCTATTCTGTTCTATTCTAGTACTGCCTTTAATTTTACAATTTAAATTTGTACAAAAAACCCCACCCATAAATGCTCTTTTATTTTGCCACCAGAGCTATCACTGGTTTTTGCTGCCTACAAGACCATTACTTTTATTTTTTGTATTATCTTTATGTATTTATTGGATAGACAGACAGATATCAAGAGGGAAGGGAGTTATAGAGAGGGAGAGAGACGAGAGACACATGCAACTCTGCTGCACCCCTTACAAAGCTTTTCCCATGCAGGTGGGGACTGAGGGCTCAAACCCGGTTCCTTGTATACTGTAAGATGCACACTCAACCAGATGCACCACCACCTGGCCCCTGGCCATTTCTTTTATAGAATGTGAAGGACAGAGAGGGAGATGAGATAAGGGTGGGGGGCAGGGAGGGAAAGAGAGAGAACTGCACAACTGCTCCAAAGTTCATGAAGCTTCACTTCTGTATTTGGGGATCAGGGGCTTGAACCTGGGCCCTTGCACATGGTACCATATGTATTCTACTGAGTGTATCCCCCATCTGGCCTCATATACACTCATTTTAAAATCCAAATTAAATCTTATTTCCGAACACATAAGCCTGTTAGTTCAATGGAATTGCCTTCCATTCCTGTGCTACCTGCTGTGTTCTGTTTAAATCATTTAAGATGAAATCTAATCTGCTTTTAATTTCCATGCTTCTAGTTCCTTGGGAAACATTTCTGGAAAATCATGTTACGCTTCACAGTCATATTGTTAATAATTATGACATATGATGGCACTTTCCTGCTTATTGGTTAATTACAATTTAGATACCTCTTGCTTCTCCTTTATTGAATTCATTTTTCATTCTACTAGAGGGGATCTCACAGTCTTTCAGAATGATTTAATAGACAATACATTTTTCTGAATTCCTGAGTGGACCTGGGAAGAGAGTTGCTAAAAACAAATGAGTACCACGAGGTAAAACAATCTGGATTGAAAAAAAATCGGGGCCAGGCACTGGTGCACCCAGTAGAGCTCACGTTATATTGTGCAAGGGCCTGCGTTCAAGCCCCTGGTCCCCACCTGCAGGGGATGGAAGCTTCATGATGGGGTTTACAGTTAACAATATTTATAGACTTTCCCCATATTTGGAAGCTACTCTCTTCCCTGATCCAGCTTCCTAGTCCTTTTTCCTACTATGACAGCATCTCCCCAGACAATAACCTGGCTCTACCTGCATATTAGCTGTCAGACTCAGGAAAAAAACTAGTAAAGCCATGGGCCCTTTGGAATATACCTAAAACAGACCTACCAGCTTTTTCCAAAACGGAGACCCCAAATCTTCATCTGCAATATTCCTGCCTTTAGGTTTATGATTAGTCAACAATTTGTTCTGCTTTATATCTTAACTTTTTCAGTCACCAGGTTCCAGATGCTACCATGATGCCAATACGAATTCCCTGGGCAGACGACCTCACCATGTGTCTTGGAGTCCCACCTCCCTAGAGCCCTGCCCCACTAGGGAAAGAGAGAGAGACAGGTTAGGAGTAAGAATCGATGTGCCAATGCCCATGTTCAATGAGGAAGCAATTACAGAAGCCAGACTTTCCACCTTCTGCATCCCACAATGATGTTGGGTCCATACTCCCAGAGAGATAAAGAATAGGAAAGCTATCAGGGGAGGGGATGGGATACAGAGTTCTGGGGGTGGGAATTGTGTGGAAATGTACCACTCTTATCCTATGCTCTTGTCAATTTTTCCATTTTATCAATAAAAATTAATAAAAATACTTCAGTCTGCTTGTAGAATCTTTCTTTTCCAATGATCCCTTTTATTTATTTATTTCATTTTGGTGACTGTGTTAGCATAGGAGTACACTAGTCATATATTAATGTGAGTCATATACACATTGGTATATGATTCAAGTCCCCACTCACCATTTTTTGTGGGCATTTCCTGCTGATATCTATATATATCATATATATATATGGGGGGGGAGTGAGCACCAATGGAGCTCAGCTCTGGCTTATAGTGGTGCTGGGGACTGAAGCCAAAGTCTTAGGCATGAGTCTCTTTTTGCAGAACCATTATGCTGTCTCCCCAGCCCAGAGTTTGTTTTAGTCTTCCTTGCAATTGAATTTGTATCATTGAAGATGCCTATAAAATTTATATGGAAAAGAGTGATGCCAATATTTTCCTCTAAATATTTAATAGTTTACAGTCTAACATTCAGGTCCTTGATCCATCTGGAATTTACTTTTGTGTCTGGTGAAATGTAGTGGTTCAGTTTCATCCTTCTGCACATTTCAACCCCAATTATTCCAACAGCATTTGCTGAAAAGACTTTCCTTTCCTCATTTAATAGACTGGGCACTTTTGTCGAAGATTAGATGTCCATAGATCTGGGGCTTATTACTGGCCAGCCCAGAGTTTGGACTCTTCAAAGAAACAGACAGACCAACAAAGCAGTCTGAAATTGCCAATTACTTCTATATATTAACTTCAAAGGAATTGATGTCTTTAAGTTTACCCACCCATGTGTATATCACACTTCTCAATTACTAAGATTTGAAGTCTTTTGCTAAAAAAAATTACGTTTGTAACAAGTATCAGTGAGGATATATAGAGAGGGACCCTCTTGCACACTACTTACAGGATGTGCATTAGTCCAGCCATTGTGGAAACACTATGGTGATTCTGCAAGAACATGAACAGAAGTTTCATACAATCTTGTTATCCCATTTTTTTAAAAAAAGTTTTTCTTAGGGAGTCAGGCGGTAGCGCAGTGGGTTAAGCGGAGGTGGCGCAAAGCGCAAGGATCGGCATAAGGATCCCGGTTCAAGTCCCTGGCTCCCCACCTGCAGGGGAGTCGCTTCACAGGCAGTGAAGTAAGTCTGCAGGTGTCTGTCTTTCTCTCCCCCTCTCTGTCTTCCCCTCCTCTCTCCATTTCTCTCTGTCCTATCCAACAACAACAACATCAATCATAACTACAATAAAAACAACAAGGGCAAAAAAAGGGAATAGATAATAAATAAAATATTTAAAAAAAGATTTTTTTAATTTATCAATTTATTTTTCCCTTTTGTTGCCCTTGTTGTTTTTTACTGTTGTTGTACTTACTGATGCCATCGTAAATGGATAGAGGAGGGGAAGACAAAGAGGGGGAGAAAAAGAAAGACACCTGCAGATCTGCTTCACCACTTGTGAAGCGACTCCCCTGCAGGTGGGGAGCTGGGGGCTCAAACCGGGATCCTTAAGCCTGCCCTTGCGTTTCGCATCATGTACGCTTAAGACGCTGTGCTACGGCCCGACTTGCCCACTTTTTTTTTACCCAAAGAATACAGAAGAAATATATACAGATCTTCTTGTTTATTATTCATTGTATCATTATTTTCAATAGTCAAGAACTGGAAGCAACGGAGATGCCCATTCATAGAAGATGGGGTGGGGAAGTTGTGTTATATAATCACAAGGGACTACTACTTGGCTATAAAAAAGGTGAAACCTTCCCTTTGAAACAACAGAAATGGGCCTCAAGAGTATTATGCATATTGAAATAAGTCAGAGTAAGATAGACACCGCATGATTTCACTCATGTGATGCATAAAGAAACAAAACAAAACAAAAAAAGAACTAGAGAACACAAAAAGAAGCTTTTAGACTGTAAGACTAAATAAAGAGTTACCAGATAGGAAAGGGAGAAAGAGTGAGAAGATCTTCTTAACGGAGTCAGTTGTGGGCAGGGGTAAATAGCATAATGGTTATGCAAAGAGATTCTCCTGCCTGAGGTTCCAAACTCTGAGGTTCAATTCCATGTACCACCTTAAGCCAGAGCTGAGTAATGCTCTGGTTAAAAAAAGAAAGAAAACAAAGGAGTCAGGTGTATGCTGAAGAGTAGAATCAGATGTTTTCTGCTAAGTTTACTATAACTCACAGAGATGTATACTATGGAATATATATATATATATATATATATCACATTATTTTTATATTTCTTAATTTTTATTATCTTCAATTATTTATTAGATAGGGACAGCCAGAAATTGAGAGGGAGGGGGAGAGAGGGAGAGAGAGAGAGAGAGAGAGAGAGAGAGAGAGACCTGCAGCACTGCTTCACCACTCACAAAGCTTTGCAAGGTGGGGACTGGGGGCTTGACCCTGGGTCCTTGTGCTTGGTAGCATGTTCGCTCAACCAGATGTGTCACCGACCGGCCCCTAGAATACACAATTATAATGATGTACACCTGAAACTTAGATAATGCAATGCTAGTTTAATAAAACTTTATAGATTCAAGGGCTGGGCAGTGGCGCCAACTGGTTGAGTGCACACATTCCCATCTGCAAGGCTCTGGGTTCAAGCCCCTGGCCCCCACCTGCAGGGGAGAAGCTTCACAAGTGGTGAAGCAGCGCTGCAGGTGTCTGTCACTCTCCCTGCTTCCCCCTTCCCTCTCAATTTCTCATTCCTATCAAATAGTTTTTTTTTTTTTTTTACTTCTCACACTTTTGCACGGTAATATGTGCGTTTAGCTAGGTGTGCCACTTCCCAGCTCTTTTCCACAGCATGCCAGCTTTTTCAAATCACATGCCCTGGATTTGAGCCCACAGCCCCCACTGTACTGGACGAAAGTTTGGTGCTATGGTATCTTTCCCTCTGTCTCTCTGCCTCTGTCTCTCTGTGCATCAGAAAGTCATCCCAGTGCAGTGAAACCCCAGTGATGACAACAACAAAACAAACAAACTGATACAGTCACACTCTGTTGTAACAAACTTGTCATTATAAGCAGTTTCTTCTTTAAGTCAGGCTTCCTATGCAGCCTTCCCTTTAAGGCTGTCTCACAAGCAGAATCAGTATGGGCACTACTGAGCCCTGAGTGCTCGGGGCTGACTTTCTAACCTCTTCTGAGTTTTAAGACTACAATTTGCAAAGCTAGGCTCAAAGGAGGTGGAGAAAGCAATGAAGCAATTTCCTCACTGTGGAGCTTCTGGAAGCCTTTTGAGGGAGCCCTCAATGAGCCACCACACTCGAGAGCTCAGCCACTTGCTAGAGACAAGATCTCCAGACTCTACAGTCAGGTGATGGGAAGCCTGCCAGGTCTAGAGATCTGGCAGACGAGAGAGAGAGAGAGAGAGAGAGAGAGAGAGAGAGAGAGAGAAAATTCTTCCATTTTTCTAAGAAAAAAAAAACTTTGGTGGAGGAGATAGCATAATGGTTTTACAAAGAGACTTCCATGCCTAAGGCTCCAAAGTTCCAGGTTCAATCCTCCAAACTACCATAAGTCAGAACGGAGCAGTGCTCTGGTAGTGTGTGTGTGTGTGTGTGTGTGTGTGTGTGTGTGTGTGTGTGTGTGTTATTTGACAAGACAAAGAGGAATTGAGAGGGTAAGGGGAGACAGAGAGGGAGAAGGAGAGATACCTAAAGACCTGCTCACCACTTCTGAAGCTTCCCCCCTGTAGGTGGGGATCTGGGGATTGAACCTGGGTCCTTGAACATGGTAGTGTGTGCACTCATCTGGCTGTGCCACCCTCCAGCCCCTGATAACTGCTGTTTTCACCTTTGCTCTTTTACATGTTGTCTGATCCTTCCCCCCCTTGTGACCATACACCATTTTTGTGGTTAGAAAAAGATATTATAGTAAGCAAAAAGGAAGTGAAGCGCCAAAATCCTTTTACTGTTCACCACAGGAACGGTTTCCTTTCTAGTAAATCTGTCACCAAACCAGATGAGTGACCATGAGCCTAAAGCCATACCTGCCTGCACTCCTGCCCCAGGTGTTTATCCTTCAGGGAGACACACGCCTGCAAGGAGGTGTTGGGAGTTGGTTGACTGCATTGTGCTGCTGTGTGAATGAACATA
Organism: Erinaceus europaeus; assembly: GCF_950295315.1. NCBI lineage: Eukaryota > Metazoa > Chordata > Mammalia > Eulipotyphla > Erinaceidae > Erinaceus > Erinaceus europaeus. The sequence goes on along the minus strand of NC_080181.1, from coordinate 43,745,134 downwards.
GGCCTGGAAAGTGGGGGTCCAGTTCTCAGACAACCATCTACTGACGACGGTAGCAGGCAAGCTGGGCCCCTCCACTGTCCCTGGTGCTCATGGAGTGACCTGCCAAGGGAGAACAAGACCTCACGGATGGAAGACAAAGTTGCCAACTGGGTCTTGAGATGGGGAAAGAAGTTCAGTCTAAGTGTGTATGTGTGTGTGGTTTCCGGGGGTCCAAGATGCTCAGCCATTCTGAGGGTAACAGTGTAATTCCACGCCTATCTGGCATTAACAAAGCAGCCCTCACTGCCCCACCTGAGCAGTGTAGGAACCATTAAAAAGGAGTTCCTTGTGGGGGTCAGGCGGTAGCACAGCAGGTTAAGCGCACGTGGTGCAAAGCTCAAGGACAGGAATAAGGCTCCCGGTTTGAGCTCCTGGCTCCCCACCTGCAGGGAGTCGCTTCACAGGCAGTGAAGCAGGTCTGCAGGTGTCTGTCTTTCTCTCCCCCTTTCTGTTTTCTCCTCCTCTCTGATTTCTCTCTGTCCTATCCAACAATGACGACATCAACAACAACAATAACAATAACCACAACAAGGCTACAACAACAAGGGCAACAAAAGGGGGGCAAAGAAAAGGAGTCCCTTGCATTGCACCAAAGTAAAAGCCTCTGGAGTGGTGGGGTGGGGGGAAGGTTCAGGTCCTGGAAGACAGAGGAGGACCTAGTGGGGTTTGAATTGTTATGTGGAAAACTGAGAAATGTCACACATGTACAAAATATTGTATTTTATTTTACTGTTGACTGTAAATTATTAATTCTCTTTTTTTAATTGTTGTAGTAGTCATTGTTGTTGAATAGGACAGAGAGAAATGGAGAGAGGAGGGGAAGGCAGAGAGGGGAAGAGAAAGATAGACACCTGTAGACCTGCTTCACCACCTGTAAAGCTACCCCCTCTGCAGGTTGGGAGCTGGGACTTGAACCAGGATCCTTATGCCAGTCCTTGTGCTTCGCACCATGTGCGCTTAACCCACTGCACTACCGCCTGCCTCCCAACCATTAATTGTCCAATAAAGAAATTAAGAAAAAAAAAAGGAGTCCCTCCTTGTCTCAGCTAGGGCAACAACAGCTGGGATCTGGAGAGCAGCCCAGACTTCTACCCTAGTGCCGCAGCTACAAGGGGGGAGGGATGTGAAGGCAAAGGTGGAGGGGGGTGAGGCTTTGCTTCCCACTGTCAACTGCGAGAATGAGGGGGTGCCCTTCATCTTCTACAGACAGAACCACAGGGTAGAATAGGAAAAATCTCTCTCCATAGTGAGAACCAGGAAAACCTTGACTTAAAAAGGAAAAGAGAGCCAACGGATGCCAACACCTACGTGACACAGATGCTGGGATTCTCCAGCAATGCCAGGCAAATGCTTCAACAAGCAAATACAAGTATTTGAAACAAATGAGACCGTGCAAAATCTCAGTAATGAAAAACAGATGATGTCAAGAAGGAACAATGGGAGCAAGCTGGAAAACACAGCACCCTCAGTGAATAACTCACTTGGGAGGTTCAACAGGCAAATGGGTATGGCAGAAGAATCAATGTGCCTGATAACAGCAGAAAAGAAATCACCAGTTTGAACAACACTGAGAAAATAGGCAGGAAAAAAAAAAAAAAAGAAAGAATTAGGACTCCGGACCTGTGGATACAGCAAAAAAAAAAAAAAAAAAAAAAAAAAAGATTTATTATTCCTGCCACTGAATTCTCAGAAGTAGAAAAGGGAGAATATGGGGCTGAAAAAGCCTTTGAAGAAATAATGTCTGAAGGTAAAACCTGGGCTGGGTGTAGTATTTGACTAGTAGCAAATGACTCTGGGCGAGGAAGGGATAGAAGGGACTGAGAGGTCTTTGAGGTCCTTGATATGAGACGGTGGGAAAGGATCTAAACTGGATGTGGAAGCGTTTTTGCCGACACTTAACCAAGGAAAGATGGGAAATTGTACCCACATGGTAGCATCTGTACAGCAGACAATTATTCACCCACTAAAATGACTTTTTATTTTCACTTTTTAAATTTTCTTTTTTAATTATATATATTTATTTTCCCTTTTTGTTGCCCTTGTTTTTTATTGTTGTTGTAGTTATTATTGTTGTTGTTATTGATGTCGTCGTTGTTAGATAAGGCAGAGAGAAATGTAGAGAGGAGGGAAGACAGAGAGGGGGAGAGGAAGGTAGACACCTGCAGACCTGTTTCACTGCTTGTGAAGAGACACCCCCCCCCCCCTGCAGGTGGGGAGCCAGGGGCTTGAACTGGGATCTTTATGCCGGTCCTTGTGCTTTGTGCCATGTGTGCTTAACCTGCTACGCTACCGCTGGACTCCCCTAAAATGATTTTTTATAAAACAAGAAAATTTCGGGGATCAGGCGGTAGCGCACCAGGTTACATGCACATAGTGCAAGGATCAGCCTAAGGCTCCCAGTTCAATCCCCCCCCCACCTGCAGGGGGGTTGCTTTGTAAATGGTCAAACAGGTCTGCAGGTGTCTTTCTCCCCCTCTGACTTCCCCTCTTCTCTCAATTTCTCTCTGTCCTATCCAACAATAACAGCAACTACAACACCAACAACAGCAACGGCAAAAACATGGCCGCCAGGAGCAGTGGATTTGTAGTGCTGGTACTGTGCGCCCCAGTGATAACTCTGAAGGCAAAATTAAATAAAATTAAAAAAAGAAGAAATTTTCATTTTGGAAAAAAAAGAAAAGAAGAAAGAAATCATGCCTGAATATTTCCCAAACTCAAATCAGAGTCAATATGAAACATGAATTCAAAGAAATTGATGCCCAATACAGAATAAACTCTTGGAAACTAAAGAAAGAGAGAGGGGAAAATTGTTCATAAAATCAGAGTGAGATGAATGTTATGTTACCTGTGTGTGTGTGGGATATTCCAAGGCACTACCTTTCTCATCATAAACTAGAAAGGTCAGAAGGAAGTGGTGTAAGTTCGGAAAGAACAGAACTGTCAGTCTACGGTTCTTTTATGAGTGGTAGGGTGGGGAGAGAGACAACAAAGTGCCCTCCAGCATGTGTGGTGCTGTGACTGAACCCAGGGACTTGCACATGCAAAGAATGTGCTTCACTTGTTGAGCCACCTTCCCAGAAAACTTCTTCTTTTTTTTAAATTGCAAGCAGGGTTATAGTTGAGGCTTGGTGCTGGCTCTACGAATCCACCGCCCCCGGCAGCCATTTTTTGTTCCTCTTCTATTTTTATCGGATAGGATAGAGAGAAACTGAGAGGGGAGGGGGAGACAGAGGTAAAGCAAACCTGCTTCACAGCTTGTGAGGCGTGCCCCATGCGGGGGCGCCACTGCTCCCCTCCCAAATTCTTTACTCAGGAAAACATTAGAGGAAACTCTGGGGTGGGGGCGGAGGAGGGCTCAGGTCCTGGAACATGATGGTAGAAGAGGACCCAGTGGGAGTTGAACTCTTATGTGGAAAACTGAGAAATGTTAACGCATGTACAAACTATTGTATTTTACTGTTGACTGCAAACCATTAATCCAATAAAGAAATTAAAAAAAAAAAAATCTCAGATGAAGCCAATCTAAGCATATTTGTTGCTAGACCTACCTCAAACAAATGAGCTTTGGAAGTTCCTAATATGGAAAGGAGTTTATAAAAGAAGGAATATTGAGAAAGAAAGATAATGGGGAATATAAAAATTGGGGCATTGATACAAGATACTTTCTTTCTGTTCTGAATCATGTTTGACAGTGTTGAAGCAAAATGTTGTAACAATCATTCTCGGAAGACTAGATAAAGGACTTATTTAAGGGGGCTATAAGTAAGAGAGTGAAGGGACTTATTGGGAGGTTAAATACCTGGATTTCAGTCTAATTGGTAATCTATCAACATCGGTAAACTACAATAAGTTATGGAAGTATAATTTAAAACCTAGAGAAACAATCAAGAAAGGCAAATTAGAGGGCCAGGCAGTGGCACACCCAGTTAAGTGCACATAGTACTAAGTGCAAGCACCCAGCAAGGATCTGGGTTCGAGCTCCTGACTCCCTACTTGTAGGGTGGGATGCTTCACAATTGGTGAATCAGGTCTGCAGGTGTCTTTCTCTCCCCCTCTCTACCTCCCCCTCCTCTCTCAATTTCTCTCTGTCCTAGCCAATAAAAATGGAGGGAAAAGGCTGCCAGGAGCAGTGGTTTCGTAGTGCTGGCACTGAACTCTAGCGATAACCCTGGAGAAAAAAAAAAGGGAAATTATTGAACTCATGCTATGTTCTCTGACCACAATAGAATCAAACTAGAAGCCAGCAATAGATAAAAGAAGAGCAGCGAAGAAAAGAATATCTAGGGACCAGACAGTGGTGCACCAGGTTAAGCTCACATTACAATATCCAAGGACCCATTTTTTAATTTTTTAAAAAATCTTTATGTATTTTTGATAGAGACAGCCAGAAATTGAGAGGGCAGGAGGTGAGAGAGAGAGAGAGAGAGAGAGAGGAGAGGGAGAGGGAGAGGGAGAGGGAGAGGGAGAGAGAGACCTGCAACACTGCTTTGCCGCTTGCGAAGCTTTCCCCCTGCAGGTGGGGACTGGGGGCTTGAACCTGGGTCCTTGCACACTGTAACATGTGTGCTCAACCAGGTGGGCTACCACCTAGCCTCTTCCAAGGATCCATTTTTAAGCACCCGGTCTCAGCCTGCGGGAGGAAGCTTCACAAGTGGTGAAGTTGTGCTGCAGGTGTCTTTCTCCCTCTTCTCTCTAGATTTCGCTCTTTCTTTATCCAACGAAATAATAAAATATAAAGAGACTTATTTTTTTTAAGAATTAAAAATCTGGGGCTGGGTGGTGGTGCATCTGGTGAAGCCCACATGTTACAATGTGTTTGAGTCCCTGGTCCCCACCTGCACGGAGAAAGGGGAAAGCTTTATGAGTGATGAAGAAGACCTGCAGGTGTCTCTCTTTCTCCTTCTCTATTTCACCCTCCCCTCTCGATTCCTGGCTGTCTCTACCCAATAAATAAAGATAATAAAAAAAAATGTAAGAATAAAAAAAAATCTATAGAGAAGCTTGGAAACTGAACACAGTTCTAAATATTCTATGGGTCAAAGAGAAAGTCTCAAGAGAAACAACAACAGCAGCAACACACACATAGATGGAAAGAAAATAAAAATTCAACACATCAAAATTCATAAGACACCAAACCACTTCTGAGAGGGAAATTTACAGCCCTCAGGGATAATAGTACAAAAGAGTCAAAGTTTCCAATCAATAATCCAAGCTTCCACTTTATGACTCCAGCAAAAATAAACTCCCAGTCAGCAAAAGGGAGAAAAATAATAAAGAGAAGAAGTCAATTAAATTGAAAAGAGAAAAGAAAAAGAGGAAAATCACTGAAACAATAGTTATTTCCTTAAAGGCATCAGTAAAATTGACAAACCTCTATCAAGACAGACAAAAGAAAAGAGAGATGGCACCAACTACCTAGAACAAGAATGAGGCAGATTTTGCTACAAATTCAAGACACCAAGGACATAATAAAGGAAGATTATGAATAGTTCTACAAACAGACTTCTCACATAGATGAAATGAACCAATCCCTCAAAAAGCACAGGCTATCAAAAACTCATTCAGTACTAAATACATAATTTGATTATTTCAATAACCATTAAAGATAACTTTCAATTTCACATCTTTGAAAAGAAAACTCTCCAGAGGGACCTTGTTTCTAAAGTTTAATCAAGTAACCCCAATCATTTAAAAAATTCATTAATGAGAGCTGGATAAAGACATTATGGGATATATACTCAATAGAATAAGTACTCTGCAAGTAAGAAAGATAATATTGTAGTCTTCAGGATAAAATGGACAGAACTAAAGGGGTTATACTTAGTGAAGTTAAGAGATAGGTTCACTTATATGTGGAGTATAGGGAACTGAAACACAAGGACTTGTAAAACAAACAAATAAACAAAATCAAAACAGTAGGGGCTGGCAGTCGTGCACCTGCTTAAGTGCACACATTACTATGTGCAAGGACCTGGGTTTGAGCCCCTTCTTACCACCTGCATGGGGGAAGCTTCATGAGTGGTGAAGCTGCAGGTATCCTTCTCTCTCTGTACCTCTTCCTCCTCTCTCAATTTCTTTCTGTTCTACCAAATAAAGGGGGTAAAAAAAGGAATAAATAGCTGCTGGGGAATGATGAATTCAGTGTGTAGGCACCGAGCCCCAATGGTAACCCTTGTGGCAATAATGGTAACTCTTGTGACAACTAAAAAAAAAAGAAAGAAAGAAACCAAATAAACTCAGAAATAAAGGAGTAGTCAAACTCTATGTAAGTCTTTGCAAGAGAACTATGGTGGTTATGGGGGGGGGTGCACAGAACTGTGGAGGTGGATGTGGTGTGAAACTATATCCCAGTAAATTTATAATCTTGTAAACCATTATTAAATCATTAACAAAATTATATTAAATTAAAAACTGAATTAATAAAAAATCGTAGTTAAATGTGTATGATGCAGTATTTTTACATGGAATTCAGTGGTGATACACCTGGTTGAGCACACATGTTACAGTGTTCAGAGAGCCAGATCTGCCGTGTGGAGTGGACAGGTTGCTCTTGCTGGTTCCAGGCATTCATACCACAGTTTGCAGGACGCCTGAATGTGGCTTCTGTGCATGGATGGTATGGCTGTGCCGGCACTGTGGGGCTGTCCCTGCTCACTTGTGCTGGCAGGTTCATGAAGAAGAAGGGCTCGAGCTGTCAGGAGCATCTCGTGAAGTGTGAGGTACTTAAGAGGGTCAGGGGAGCCAGAGGGTGGCTCATCCGGTAGAGTGCATATGTTACCATGTGGGAGAACTTGGGTTCAAGTCCTGGGTCCCCATCTGCTTTACAAGTGGTGGAGCAGAGCTGCTGGTATCTTTCCTCTTGTTCATTCTCTCTTCCTACCTTTCACCCTTTATCAATAAAAAGAAAAAGAAGAAAAAGAGGAAAAGAAAAAAAAATAGGCCACTAGAAATGGTGGAGCCATGTGGTAATAACCCTGCCAGCAAAATAAACAACTAACTAACTAAATAAATAAAAATAAAGAAGTGAAGATTAAAGAAAAGAAGTAAAAAAGAAGAAATAAAATGTTATTACCGAGTAGCCAAAACAGTGTGGAGGTTGTGTAAAACCAGGCCCTAGGCTTGTTCAGGCTTATTCACCTCCTGGAAAGGAACTCACACAAAAGTAGGCCATTCAAACCACTCAGGATTGAGACTCAAGTAGCTGCTAAATCTTCACCTAATTTGCACCTTATTGTATTAAGCCGAAACTGACTGACTTCTAGTCTAATTTGCATGTGGACCAGAGTGAGAACTTCCCCTTTCTTTTCTGCACTGACACTTTCTTTTCTCCCCAAGCCCTCTACTACCACCCCTTCTCCCTACTCTCCCAGTCCTGCATGACTCAAGGTGATTCAAAGACATCTTGAATTAGTCTCTCCTAGGATACAGTCGTCATCAAATCCCCCCAAACTGCTGATATTTTGCTTCAGCCAGATCTAGTTCATTCTGGTTTGGCAAGGTTGTAGATTAACTTCGAACCTAACTTTGTCCTCACTCCATGTCTCAGAGGCCTTCCCACCTCTTCATGCTACAAAGCTGAGTCTGGGTGGTTCACTTTGGTCCCTGTGCTTTAAAACCACACCGCCTGGTCCTAAATCCCCTGCTCAACATTGTTTTCTGTTCTCCCCCCAAACCTCCTTCTCTCTTGCCTTTCCCTTCTTATCACTAGTTTCCATAATTCTGCCAACATTCTTGCTCTCAGTCACCTTGAAGATAACTTGAAGCCGCCTGAGTCCTCAGGGGAAAATAAATTTTAAATTGCATGATGATATCTAATAACATCAACAGAGTCTTGAGACATGAAAAGGGGAAGAAAAATACAAACTCAATAATGAGCAAGGCTTCCCCTCCCTGAAACCTCTTAGTAGAAGGTATTTCTTCCTTCCTAGCAAGCTTCAGAAGGCCACTGATTTTCAGCTGGAGAGTTGAAGCCAAGGTTAGCACGGAAGTTGAAAGCACACTGGAGAATGCCCCTTTGTGACGGCAGGAAAGAGTGGAGGAGTGCATTCCCTCAGGCTCTCTCAGTGGGTAAACTGAGGGGCTGGGAGGCTGCAGACCAGAATGCTTGCTCAGAAAGCAGCCATCCTATTCCTCTCTTTCTGCAGAAGGTTCTGTTTCTTTCTCCTTGACCCCTTGACCATGACTGCTGAAGCATTTAACAATGGTGCATGGGGGGGGGGGGCAGGTAGTGGCATGCCCTGTTGAGCATACATTTTACCACATGCAAGAACCTGGGTTCAAGCCTCTACTTCTCACTTGCAGGGGGGAAGCTTCACGAGTGGTGAAGCAGTGCTGTGAGTGCCTTTCTCTCTCTTTATATCTACCACCTCTCTTGATTTTTCTGTCCTATCAAGTGAAAAAACAGAAAGGAAGAAAAAGAAAGAAAGGAAGGAAGGAAGGAAGGAAGGAAGGAAGGAAGGAAGGAGGGAAGAGGAGAGTGGTCTGGGAGATGGTGCAGTGGATAAAACACTGTACTCTCAAGCATGAAATCCCCATTTCAATCCCCGACAGCACATGTACCAGAGTGATGTCTGGTTCTTTCTCTCTCTCCTCCTATCCTTCTAATAAATAAATAAAATCTTTAAAAAAAAAAAAGAAAGAAAGAAGGGAACGGAGAAAGAAAATGGGAAAAATAGCCACCAAGAGCAGTGGATTTATAATGGAGGCACTGAGCCCCAGCAATAGTCTTGGTGGCAATAAAAAATTAATTAATTAATTAAAATATATACTTGTTTACCTCTGAATCCCTTCTCCTCTCACGTGACTCCTGCCTCTAGATCCCTGACCAACTCAAGGAGTCCCCAAACCAGGGGAGTGGTTTTAGTTCATTTCCTTCCTAATTTCTGTGCCCACTTTTACCCAGCACCTCACTCAAGGACACCGTAATTGTTGTAGGTCCATACGCAGATGGAAACTTCCATACTGGCAACCCATTCTACATGTCTTTACAGGGGATATTATAGATGACAAAAAAGGGGGGGGCTTACAGTGTTTTTGGAAGTTGATCTGTTTCTACAGTTAGACGTGTTGAGTCAATGGGGTAGCCTAATGGACCAACGCATCTTGATCCTACCTCACAAAACCCCCACCTGCTGCTGTCTCACACACAGATTTCACTTCCAAGTTGATGGTGTTTCTCAACATGAGAGGTGAGATAATAAAGTTTCTGGAAAGTAATGAAGACGAACACATTTGTGGACTTAGGATGGACAAAGACTTCTGAAATAGGATGCCTAAACTATTATTTAAAAAGTGGACAGTCTACATCAACAGATGACTGGCCAAAGAAGTTATGGGATATATACTTCATGGAATACTACTTGGCAATCAGAAAAGATGATATTGTGTCCTTTGGGCCAAACTGGATGGAACTAGCAGTGATTATACCTAGCAAAAGTAAAGAGATGAAAGACAATTACCAGATGGTTTCACTTATATGTGGAATCTACAGATCTGATTCACATGAACTTGGAAAAAAAAATCCAAGCAAAACAAACACAAGCAAACTGTAAGATTTGTGAGAACTATAGTGGCTATACTTGGGGAGGTGGGAATACAGAACTTGGGTTATGGGTGTGGTGTGAAACTATACATTGTAACCTTACAGTCTTATAAAATGCTATTAATAACAAATGACTTTTTTAAAAAAAATGGACAGACTAGACACAATAATAACATTAAATAAGCCTCATTAAGTAGATAATAACATCAAGAAGGTGGTAACGCAAATCACATATATACAAATATCCAGACAATCAAGGTCAGTATTCATAATATACAAAGAAAAAATTAATACAGTCTTGTAACCTGCTATTAATCATAAAAAAAATGAAAAAAAAATAGTCTAAAAAACCAGAGGGCTATCATTGGACATGCCTTCACAAGAGAATATCTGCATGGCCGAGAATTAGTGAAAAGCTGTTCTAACCTATTACTTATTGAAGAAATTAAATTAAAATCATCACTAGTTACTCACCAGAATCTTTATTTACTTATTTATTTATTACTAGAACACAGTGCTCAACTCTGGCTACTGGTGGGGCCAAGCACTGAACCCATGATCTCTTGTAAGCAAGTTCTATGTGCTTCTTCTTCTAGCGTTTGCCCTTCTTCCGTAGCCAGTCAACAGCGTCAGGTTGAGCCTGATGTAAAGTTTCGAGACCTCCTTTGAATCTGGAGAGGTGGCAGTCATTGACTGTGGGTCATAGTCTGTCTGGAGCCGCAGGGGCAGTTCGGGTCGTCTCTGGCTCCCCAGCGATGAAACATACCGGCGCACTGGCCATGGCCTGTTCGATAGTGATTGAGGAGGGCCCAATCATAACGTGCTAGTTCAAAGCCGGGTTGACGCTTGCAGGGGTCTGTGATGAGGTGTTTGCTCTTTACCTCAGCTGACTGCCAACTCTGTTTCCAAGAGTCTGGAACAGAGAAGTTCAGTGTAGGCGTAGGATTCTATGTGCTGTACTACAGAATCAACGCTGCCCTGGAATCTGTAAAATGACTAAAATGAACACACAAGAGAAGATGTGAAGTAACTGGTGAAGTAACTCCTACAGGACTGGTGGGAGTGTACTCGGTTCAACAGCTTTGGAAAATTACGTGGTAGTATCTAGCAAGTAGATCATACCTAGACTCCGTGATCCAGCAGTTTTAGTACTTGGCGTATATGTAGCAAGGTGTGCACTTGACCACTGATAACTTAAGATTTTCACGGAAGCATTACTTATAGTGATAAGAGCCAGAAGGAATCCAAATGAAAACCAAGGGTAGATATAGACACACTGATGTATAGTCACACAGTAAGTCTGAATGAATGGCTGGGTGGGACACACTATAAACATGCTGTTTAATTCCATTCATTACAGGGAGTGAAACTGTAGGCCAAAGCAGTCACTAGGTTTGAGGTTATGAGAACATAGACAAAGGAAAAGAAAGGTAGATGGGGAGAAAACACAAGGAGGAATAATAGCTACAGATAATCCCCTATTTCTTGGTTTGAATGAGGGTTACAAAGCATATTTGCCTTTTTATCACTCACAGGCCTGTACATTTTGATGTGCGTTTTCTGTAGGTAGGATGTAATTTAATAAGAGGATTGACAGTGGGCAGTAAAAGGCTGCAGACCATAAAAGAGCCCTGATGTGAAGTTAATATAAAGGTTCACAAAGGATTTCTCCCCTTCCACATCAGTCTACACAGTTCTGAAAAGCAGCCTTTCTGACAAATGGCTGGGCAGTTGCTAGTATACTATTGATCATTTCACTCAGTTTGAATGTTTTTACTCACCTCAGGAAACCAGAGTTAGACAGACCTTATTCAATCCCTTCTCCACATGGCCAGAAAGAGCTTTAGAAGATGTAAATTATATACTGTCATCCCTGTTTGAAACCTATCAGTGAATCACTGCTCTCCTTCCCTCCCCTTCCCCTCCCCTCTCCTCCCCCCTTTCCCTTCTCTTCTCCCTTCCTTACCATTCCCTTCCCCTCCTCTCTTTTCTTTTCTTTTTTAAATTTCTTTATTGGGGAATTAATGTTTTACATTCGACAGTAAATACAATAGTTTGTACATACATCACATTTCTCAGTTTTCCATATAACAATACAACCCCCACTAGGTCCTCTGTCATCCTTTTTGGACCTGTATTCTCCCCCACCCACCCACCCCAGAGTCTTTTACTTTGGTGCAATACACCAATTCCGGTTCAGGTTCTACTTGTGTTTTCTCTTCTAATCTTGTTTTTCAACTTCTGCCTGAGAGTGAGATCATCCCATATTCATCCTTCTCCTTCTGACTTATTTCACTAAACGTGATTTTTTCAAGCTCCATCCAAGATCAGCTGAAAACAGTGTAGTCACCATTTTTCATAGCTGAGTAGTATTCCATTGTGTATATATACCACAACTTGCTCAGCCACTCATCTTTTGTTGGACACCTGGGTTGCTGCCAGGTTTTGACTATTTACAAATTGTGTTGTTAAGAACATATGTGTACACAGATCTTTGTGGATGGATGTATTGGGTTCCTTAGGATACATCCCCAGGACAGGAATTGCAGGTTCAAACCTATGAACATCTAATCTTACTTTGCATAGAGGAATACCACTGACTTTTGTATATTAATTTTGTAGCCTGACACCTTATTGTATTGCCTGATGATTTCCAAAAGCTTTTTGCTGGATTCCTTAGGTTTTTCTATGTATATTATCATGTCATCTGCAAATAGGAAGAGTTTGACTTCTCTTCCAATCTGTATGCCTTTAATTCCTTGCTCCTGCCTGATTGCTATGGCAAGAACTTAGTAGGCATCCCTGTCTAGTACGTGATCTGAGGGGAAATGCTTCCAGTTTTTCACCACTGAGTATGATGTTGGCTGTAGGTTTGCTATATGTGACTCCACTATCTTCAGTAATTTTCCATCTATTCCCATTTTTATAGTGTTTTGATCATAAAGGGATGTTGTATTTTGTCAAAGGCTTTCTATGCATCTCTTGATATTACCATGTGGTTTTTGGTCTTGCTTTTATTGAGGTGGGGGACCACGTTAATTGATTTATGTATATTAAACCAACCTTGCATCCCTGGGGTAAACCCCGCTTGGTCATGATGAACAATCTTTTTAATATACTGCTGTATCCGGTTGTCTAGAATTTTGTTCAATATTTTAGCATCAGAGATATTGATCTATAGCTTTTTTTTTTTTTTTTTTTTTGGTTGTGTCCCTGTCTGTTTTTGGTATCAGAGTGATGTTGGCTTCATAGAAGCTCCTTCCCCTCTTTTCTTTTCTTCCTAACCCTCCTTCTCTCTCTTTCAGATAAGGACAGAATGGGGCCTGGTGGTGGTGCAGCTGGTTGAGTGCACAGGTTACAGTGCACAAAGACCCAGGTTCAAGCCCCTGGTCCCCATCTGCAGAGGGAAAGCTTTGTGAGTGGTAAAGCAGTGCTGCAGGTATCTCTAGCTCTCTATCTCCCCCTTTTCTCTCAGTTTCTGGCTGTCTCTATCAAGTAAGTAAAGATAATTTTTTGTTAAAAGTAAGGGCAGAAAAGGAGAAGAAAGTACAAACCATAGAAAGAGGCATGTAGACTCCTGAGAAAGAGAGACTAAGGCTAACTAACTTCTTTCTGAGCCTTCCTAGTCTGGCATCAGCTGGCCATGTCTGTGTCTCTAGGCTTATGTTGGCTGACCACATCTGCACCTCAGGCTGAGCTCTGCCCATCCCACACAGAGGTGCTTTCTTCCCCACCCCCCTTTCTGCATTTGTGGTAGACTTTGCCAAGTACTTCCTTGTCTTCCCACTTCCTCTTTTTAATATGTGTTTGCTTTCATTTTACCACTCAGATGCCTCCTTTGACTCTCCCCTATAAACTACCTTTTGAATTAATTAGTTAGGTAAGTTTTTTTTTTTCCATTGGCAGTTTAATGGTTTACAGTTGATAGTAAGATACAGTAGTCTGTATGTGGGTAACATTTCTCAGTTTTCCATATAATAATCTAACCACCTCCCCACCCCAGGTCCTTCTCTGTCTGGACCTGAACAGTTCCCCCGCTCCCAGCCCGAGTCTTTTATTTTGGTGTATTAATTAAGTTTTACAGAAAGCTCTGGAGAATTCTGGTTTATATTGGTGCTAGATATTGAATCTGGGATCTCTAGTATGCAAAACTTTTGTGCTACTGATGTGATCTCTCCCAGGCCTTCCCTATTATTTTACTGTGGTGCCAGTTAATTCTTCCATAGCACTATGATAACCTGAATGGTATTAACCATCCATCCAACCACCATGCATCATCCATTCATCCATCCATCCATCCGTCCATCCATCTTTCTATCCATCAACCTGTTGTTTATTATCTGTCTTTCTATCTACCCCTCCTGTGGAGAATTTAAGTCCTGGATATATGCCTGCTATGTCTTCCCAGAATCTAGCACAGTTCTGGGCACAAAGGGCTCATTTATGACATTTTACTCAGTAAAAGCATGTTGAAGAAATAAACCAAAATGGCAAAGGTGACTAACCATTCCATACATTCCTCTGCTTCCCAGCTGAGCATTTCCTCCTTGTCCTAAACTCCAAAGTAACGATTTCGACAAGAGGACACTGCTGTCTCGTTTTAGCAAAAAATGCACCAAGTCCTCCCGATGTGTAGCATGCTGCATAGCGAAGACAGGAGAGCTGCCCAGTGCGTTAGTGTGAAGAGAGATGCAGATGGGTTGCTGTGGTTCTCACTGGTTTGCAAGCAAACTATATAATTGTGGGGGAAAAGTAATGAAGATGAAAGCAATCGTGTGCGTTTAGTCAGAAATTCAAAGAAACAACCAGCGAAAAAAGCGTTGGCAAGGTTTACTGGTAACTTTTCTGACCTGTTAATTAGGAAGAGAATACATACTGCTTGACTATTTCAATATGTATGCATAGTAATGCAGTTTGTTGAATCTTTCATTTTTTGCTACTGGGATTCTCTCTGGGGTTTGGTGTCTGCACAGCTCTGCTCCTCCTGGAAGCCACTTGATTTTTATGGAGGGTAAGAGATATTGAGAGGGAAAGGCAGACGGAGAAAAGGAGAGGCACCTGCAGCATAGTCTACTGCTTGTGAGGTTTTCCCCTTGCAGGTGGGAACCAGGGGGCTTGAACCTGGTCTTCATACATGGTAATGTGTGTGCTCTGCTAGGAAGGCCACCACCTAGTCCCATGTTAAACCTTTATTCTGTGATCTGAGCATGTGCGGTGGAGATGCATTTGCGTTCAAAGATGGCTACCAAGCTATACCATGTGATGTGTGACTGGGCGTGGCCTCCACTGAAACATCATGGCAGCAAGAGGCGACCACACATTTCTGGGTCAGCAGGAGCACCCTGAGAATGTTCTCCAGGAAAGAAAGAACGCATGCCCTGGAGGTGCTCAATGCCCTCGCCACTGCCTCTCAGGGATATGCTGGAAGCAATCTGAGAATGACAGTGGGGGATGATGATCTCATGAAATTTAGCCTATCAACTCCACTGGGATACTTTTCAGATGTTATCTGAAAGGAAAAGCAAACAGCTTTAAACAGTACATTTCCTGTGGTCACAGTCTGTAGTCTCTGCATTTGGACATGGAGAGAAATCTGGGTAAGTCTCTGGAAGGAGAGAGAGAGAGAGTGAGAGAGAGAGAGAGAGAGAGAGAGAGAGTGTGTGTGTGTGTGTGTGTGTGTGTGTGTGTTCCATCCCCTGGGGAAGAAAAGCTGAGACGAACAACATGGGAACAGCAAGATGAGTCACACAACATTTACAGAACTGTCTGCAATGGTCTTCTATTTATCCCTTCACTCTTTTCTATTATTTCTTTCTTTATTTATTGAATCGCCAGGGTTACCACTAGGGCTGCACAAAAAATCCATCACTCCCAGCTGCAATTTTTCTCCACTTCATGCAGGTGGGGATCGAGGACTTCAACCTGGGTCCTTGCATACTGTAATATGTGCACCTAACCAGGTGTGACACTACCCAGTCCCCACATTTCATTCTTTTTATTGCCAAAAGGATTCTCATTGGAGCTCTGTGCTGGCTATGAACCCCCTATTTGTGGTGGCCATTTTTAAATTTCTATTTTTATTTGATAAAACAGAGAGAAATTGAGAAAGGAGATAGAGAGGAACAGAGTAAGAGATACCTGAAGGCCTGCTTCACCTTGTTAAGCTCCCCCCCTCCCCGTAGGTGGGGAGCGGGGGTTCAAACCTGGGTCCCTGCATACGGTAATGTGTGCACTTGACCAGGTGCAGCACCACTACCTGCCCCCTCCCACTTCATTCTTTTTAAAATTATCTTTATTTATTGGATCAAGACAGCCAGAAATTGAGAAGAAGGGGGAGATAGAGAGGGAGAAAGACCAAGAGACACCTGAAGCCCTGTTTTACCACTCATGCAGCTTTTCCCCTGCAGGTCGGGATCATTTCATTCTTAACTGTATACATTTTGAAATAATTTCAGGCACACAGAAAATTTTCCAAAATTAATACAAAAAATTCCTATATACTGATATACAACTAAACCCCCCAAATTTATTTACACCAAATTTATAATGCTTTTTCCATCCATTTAGTCCCAAAGGACACATTATAGTATTTTTACCTACTATTACTGAGTATTACATATATCCCATGACTTCTTTTCTTTCTTTATTTATAAGACTCAATTTAGTGACTTTTACTCCACTGTTAAAAGCTTTTTGTTTCCCCAACTCTTAAGTACTCCTCATAGGGCTCCTCCCCCCTAACCCCCTATTATTTTAAACCTTTAATCAAGGAAATGAAAAGACACGCACCAGAGAAGCACAAGGGCCATTTGGGCAAAGATGGTTGCTGCTGGTTGGATCGAGTCCTTTTGTCCAGCAGCCTCCAAAGATTTCCCATCTTGGAGGGAGAGTCAGAGTCCACCCTGTGACAGGGTGCTCACTTCCCCCTTCCTAATCTCATCTGCTTCTCTCCTCTTCTCCTGCTGTATCCTCTTGGCTAGCACATGCCAGTGGGACTGGGCCAGCCTCCCTCCTCCTGGGGTCATCCCTCTGCCCTTGCTCCTTCCTGTCTCCCGCTATCCCGAGGTCTTCCTCACAGTCTCTTGAGGGTGAGACCTTAGAGGACCCTGGCTCAATATTCAGCCTCCTTCCCCCCACCCCCCGGGGGTCCTCACTGAATCTCCTTTTTCTGCTCTGTTCACTTCAGCAGCAATCACAAACTATCTCTACTTTACACACATGCTGTATACTCACTGCCCATTTCCTCCACCCCTCTTATCCTATGGTTTTGCTAATGTCTCCTTTTAAAAAATAAATTAAAAAAAAATTTTTTTAAATGCAGTGTCAGTATGGAACAACAATGGTAGGGACTGCCCACTCTCCAAAGGGAGGCTGGGTCCACATACTCTGCCACTAGAGGAAGATGGGTCTTGAAATGAGTGCAGCCTAGAATGTTTCTAGCTGTGACCATGGAATGAGAGCTCAGACCTATAGGGATGCAGAGATTACACAGGCTTCTGTGTTGAATATAGGCCCCAGATCAGATCAATGGGGTTCACAGTTAATGGCATTTATATACTTTTCCCATATTTGCGAGCTACTCTCTGCCCCGATCCAGCTTTCTGGTCCTATTTTCAACTGACATCATCTCCCCAGACAATACCTTTAGCCCACCTGCATGCTGGCTGTCGGGCTGCTTCCTCTCACTCCCCATACCTCGACAGAGTGTGGCCCTGAGTCAGTAACACTTGTTCACTGAGCAGCCAGGGAAATAGCTCAGCTGGTAGAGTGCTGGGGTTGCATGCTTGGGATTCCTGGTTTGATCCAAGGTACTTCTCTCCTGACTGCTGCTCACACACTCCCATGCTGCCTCTTCTTCCTCTGTCATTTTTTTTTCAAGATTAATGTATTTACTATGAGACAGGAAGAGAGAAACTAAAACACCACTGGCATATGGAGGTACCAGAGATTGAACCTGTAGCCTCTAGAGACTAAGGAATCAACTTCTGACCTCTAACAGGTCAGACCAAATTCTTTAAACACACACACACACACACACACACACACACACACACACACACACACACCTTTCAGGAATGTATCTTTTGATGTCACTACTTGATACCAAAAGTCTAAAAGTATCATTCTTTTAAAATCTGAGGGATAACAAAATTCTAGCAGAGAAGCTCCAGGGGCCCGGACAGTCGTGCACCAGGTTAAGCATACATAATATGAAGCACCAGGACCCAAAAGGATCCTGGCTCAAGGCCCTGGCTCCCCACCCGTTTTGGGGGGCTGTGTTGCTTTGCAAATGGCAAAGCAGATGTCTTATCTTTCTCTCCCCTGTCTATCTCTCCATCCCCTCCCAATTTCTCTCCAGTCTCAATAAAAAAAAAAAATGGCCACAGGAGCAATGGATTAGTAGTGCTGGCACAGAGCCCCTGTGATAACCCTGGAGGCAAAAAACAAAACAAAAACATAAGATCTGTTCCCTGACCTTGGGGCCACATGAGCTGTTTTTGCCTGTTCATTTAAAAAACAAAACAAAACATTTTTGGTATTATTTTGATAAAAAATTTTTTCTGAAATAAAGAGGGGAGGAGGTGATAGAAGGAGAAAGAGAGAGACACCTGCAACACTGTTTCACTACTTGTAAAGCTTTCTTCCTGCAGGTGGGAACTGGGGGCTCGAATCCAGGTCACTGTGCCTTGTAACATGTGCACTCAACTGTTGGTATGCTTCTAGTTCTGCTTCTGGGATCCCTTCTGTTACATCGCTTGACGTTGTGGTCTATTTACATGATCATTCTGTTACATTGGTTTGGTCTCACTCCCCCTGCCTCCGGGAGATTTTGGTTTAGTCCTTGCCAGTTTCGTGCTTCTTCCTTCTCCCTACCCCCTATCCTACCTACTTCTTGGGTTCCTGACTCTGCCACCAGAGGAGAGAGAAGAGGACAGATTTGGGTTGTGATTAGATTAGATTAGTTTTTTGAACCGTTCGCTCATTAATAAAGAAATACTGCTTCTCCGCTCAGCCGTGTGTCACTGGTCTGTGTCTCCCGCCCGTGAAGCTAGCCCAGCATATTGGTACACTGAACTTTGACTGACACTCAATAGTTGTGCCTACACCCATCTCCTTTGCTTGACCGTCACACTACTCCCCTTCACTCATTCTCTTCCTGGCTCAAGGGCTTTCTTCACCCTTCTTCCCCGCTTCTCTCTTCTTTCTTTAAGTGATTTTTAAAAAGAATTTCCTTTTTTAATTTTGTTTATTTTATTGGTTAGGACAGAGAGAAATTGAGAGGGGGAGGGGAGAGAAACAGAGACATCTGCAGACCTGCTTCACTCCTTGTGAAGTTATCCCCCTGCAAGTGGGGGCCAGGGGTTTGAACCCATGTCCTTGTACACTGTAATGTGTGCACTTAACCAGGTGCGCCACCACCTGGACCTTTCTTCCTTTTTCCTTTTTTTTTTTTTTTTGCCTTCGGGGTCCTGTGGTCAGCTTTTCCATTTTTTTTTTTTCCTTTTCTTTCCATCTTATTTGATAGGATAGAGAGAAATTGAGAGGGGAGGAGAACATAGAGATAGAGAAAGAGAAAGAGAGACACCTGCAGATATGCTTCCCTGGTCACGAAGAGTTCCCCCTGCTGGTGGGAAATGGGGGCCCTTGAGCATAGTGTGCTTTACCAAGTGTGCCACCACCCGTCCCCCAGGGCTTTCCTCTTGGACTCAAACCCTTTCTTCCTCTGCCTGCAGTCTTCCCCCTATGGACTTAACACACCTACCCTTCAGGTTCAATGTCACTTGCTCAAAGGTCTTCATCTTATCGACATCAAGTTTCACCTGTTTTCTCATGGAGCCCCCTTGTCCCCTTTGCCATGCCTTCTTTTAGCTGCGATAATACAACACAGGAGCCTGTGTAATCTCTGCGTCCCTATAGGTCTGAGCTCACATTCCATGGTCACAGCTAGAAACATTCTAGGCTGCACTCATTTCAAGACCCATCTTCCTCGAGTGGCAGAGTATGTGGACCCAGCCTCCCTTTGGAGAGTGGGCAGTCCCTACCATTGTTGTTCCACATCTGTGTATTATCACCTTTTATCTTTCTTTCTACTTAAGCTCCAGGAAGAGCCAGGCCAAGTCTGCTCATCTCCACTGGGATTCCAGCCGTTGACACAAAGCTTAGCACACAGACCCCTGGAGAGCGCCAAAAACACAACACACATTGCTTACTGAAGAGATAAATAGCAGAAACTATTCAGAGCAGTGGTACTCCACGCTTATCAAAACAGCACGGGCTGTTAGTTCTGCCTTGGATCTGCGCCCTCACATGGTCTGCTGTGACACATGGAGTTCAGTGCCCCAGACGTTCGGGTAATTGATTATGGTCTCAATTAAAAATCATGTGGCCATGGAAGCGCGACTTGAGAATGTCTGTGAAGAACAGTGGGCTGGGCAGCGGTGCATATGCAAGGACCCGCGTTCAAGTCCCGGTCTCCACTTGCAGGCAGGGGGAGGGGATGCTTCACAAGCAGTGAAGCAGGGCTGTGAATGTCTCTCTCTGTGCCTCTCTTCCCTCTTCCTTTCTCAATTTCTCTTTGTCTCTATCAAAAAAAGAAAAGTTAGTCAAACAAGAACTTTTTTTTTAAAGTGGAACTTAGAAAAAAAGACAGGAAAAAATATTAGAGGAAACTTGAATTGGGTATGGTGTATTGCACCAAAGCAAACGACTCTGGGGAAGGATGAAATGGGATGGAACAAAGAGATACTGGGGTCCTGGTGTGTGATGGGGGAGGGTGCCCTAGGTTGGGGAAGACAGTGTCTCCTAGACACTTAGATACCTATCACGGAGAGGTGAAAGGGGTTGTACTTATGTGTCAAAGACTAATGGAAATTAACCACCCTCTACCCCCACACCAAAAAATAAAAGAACAGCAGGCTGCAGACAGGTTATGTGCTGAGGGTGGCCCTTTAATTTCCTATTTTTATTTATATTTTCATTTTTAAATATTTTATTTATGTTTTTATATTTATAGTATTTTTATTTATGTTATTTCATAGGATAGAGAAAAATTGGGAGGGAAAGGGGAGGTAGAGAAGGAGAGAAACAGAAACATCTGCAGAACTGCTTCACCACTTGTGAAGCTTCCCCCCTACAGGTGGGGAGTGGGGGTTTGAATCCAGGTCCTTGACTATGACAACATATGTGTTCAGTTGGTGTGCCATCACCTGCCTCCTTTTTAAAATATTTATTATTTATTCCCTTTTGTTGTCCTTGTTGTTTTATTGTTGTAGTTATTATTGCCGTTGTTGTTGGATAGCACAGAGAGAAATGGAGAGAGGAGGGGAAGACAGAGAGGGGGAGAGAAAGACAGACATCTGCAGACCTGCTTCACCCACTGCCTGTGAAGGGACTCCCCTGCAGGTGGGGAGCCGGGAGCTTGAACCAGGATCCTTAGTCCAGTCCTTGTGCTTTGCACCACGTGCGCTTAACCCACTGCGCTACCGCCCAACTCCCACCCTCTCTTTTAATGTCTTGTCAAGCTAAACCAACCTCACAGATCTGACACCTCGTGTGCCTTTGAAGACTTTTCCACAAGCACCTGGGGCAACAATCAGACACACAAAACACAAGTGCAGCAGCAAGTGGGTCTTATTCTCAATGTTTCCACGTTTGCCCTCAGCTTCTCGTGCCCTTGGCTCCATCTTGCTCCTGTTCCTGACTGGAGCTCATTCGCATGCCCCCCCCCCCCCCCCCCCGCTACCCCATCCCCCAATTATCACACACTCACCTTCTCACAGCATAGCTCGCACCTCCCCTGGTCGCCAGGCCTCCTCCAAGCCACACATTCAGCCCCGGCCCTCGTCACTGGTGGGTTTCTCCAGCTCACTGTCCACACATATCCTGCCACTGCCCTCTTTCTCTGCACCTTCCTGACCTACATGCTCTGCTGTCTGGCTTTGTCCCTTACTTCTCCCACTGGGTGTCCTCTAGGCTTGATCTGTCCTTCTTTCTCCCAGGATTCTCATGACCCTGTTGTAGACTGAATGTCTGTGCCTCCTCCCCAGTTCATATGCTGGCATCCTAAAGCCCAATCTGCCTGAGATGATCCCAAGCTTGCCCTGCAGTATGGGTTTCTACTCTTTTTTTTTTTTAATTGGACAGAGAAATTGAAAAGGAGTGAGGAAGATAGACAGACAGATATGTAGAAAGAAAGAGACCTGCAGTCGTGCTTCACTACTTTATGAAGTGACATTCCCCCCCTCATGTGGGGAGAAGGGGCTCAAACCAGGATCCTTGTACTTGGTAATGTGTGTGCTTCACTGGGTGTGCCACCACCTGGCTCCTGGGTTTTACTCTTCACTCTTTCTTGCAGATCTCTCCCACTGCCTTTAATGCTATGTGAGTGAAAACACACACACACACACACACACACACACACACACACACACACACCCCTATACCTTTTCCAGCTACTTTACTGTGACCTCAGTTGCATTATGCTTGGGAAAATAATAATTCATTCACTCATTCATTCATTCCTAACATTTCAACTACCCTTCATGCCCTTGGCTCTCAAATATCTACCTTTGAACAAGTCTATCAAAGTAGACTTGTTTCATTCTTTGATTGTCTGTTGGGGCGTGATGGGGAAGGGGTCAAATGTGGCTCTGGGAAGAGACAATGCAGAGTGGCTTTGCGGGGAGACCAGTACTGCTATCTCATAGTACTCCTGGAATATCTAAAGCTTGGTGCCTTCATCTCCCATGTAGAACCCAAGACGATGCAGGAAGGGGCAGGGATAACCACAGACAGTTCAAGCTCAGATACTTCCTGCACCAGAGAAACATTTAGCAACTCTATGATTAACTTGCTCAAATGTCAAAGAAGAAAAAAAGAAATATACACTAATCAGAAAGGAGAAGAAATGCACCCATCCTACCCTATGGTTTTGTTAATTAATCCTTTCTTAAATAAAAAATAATAATAATAAAAAAAAGAAAGTGGTAATAGGGAGGGGACACAGAACTTTGATAGTAGGTGCAATGTGGAACTACACACCTGCAATCTTATAAATCATTATCATACCGCTGACAAAAATTGTATTTAAAAAAAATTAAAGAAACATGGACTAGGCAGTGTTACACCCAGGAAATCACACACATTACACAAGGACCCCAGTTCAAGTCCTTAGCCCCCACCTGCAGAAGGAAGCTTTCTGAGAAGTAAAGTAGTGCTGTAAGTGTCTTTCTCTCTCCCTCTCTCTCTCTCCCTCACTTCTCTCTACATTTCTGTCTCTATACAGTAAACAAATAAAGTTAAAAAATAAAAAAAGAAGAAGCAAAGCCAGGAGACTGTATGTTCTGGAAGTCCTAAGGAGAGAGGTGCCTCTACCCTTGTGAAATAGGCCAAAGGTTGCTCCTATCTGGTCTTAAACATTCTTCTAGCAACCCTCACTCCCTCATTATACCCTTGTAAATGACAGAGGACTGACTTCCTCAGAGTGCTATTAGGGCACAGGGGCTACTCTTACCTCTGGCTAAACCCGGACAGGGAAGAGGAGGGGCTGGCCCTCCTTGGACAGCAGTTAGGAAGGAATGCTGGAGATCTGGGCAATGCAAAAAAAAAAAAAAAGAAATGCACCCCTATGTTCATAACTGCACTATTCACAATGGCCAAGATTTGGTAGCAACCTAAATGCCCAATAACAAAGGACTGGACAAAGCAACTATGGGATGTATATATAATGAAACACTATTCTGCAATCAAAAAAGGAGAGACTGTATCATTCGGAACAAGATGGATGGAGCTGGAAGTGTTTATGTTAAGTGAAATAAGTAAAGAGGTGAGGGACAACTATAGGATGGTTTAGCTCATATGTGGAAGATTGATGACTAAAACCAATAAACTCTTTAGCAAATGGCAATTAACCTGTCTCTTGTGGAATTTATGAGAACTCTGGTGGTTAGTGTGTGTGTGTGTGTTTGGTGGGGACAGAGTCAGAAGTGTGGTGGAGGTTCTGGTGACTGACACTTAATCCATATGGGTATGTTTCCTTTCTTAAATAAATAAATAATAAAAAAGATTATAGCTAGAATGACAAAAAAAGAAACTATACCCTTAAAACTCTCTTTTCAATTTTTTAAAAATTATCTTTATCTATTGGATAGAGACAGAAAACCAGAAAGAAGGGGAGATAGAGAGGAAGAGAGACAGAGAGACACCTGTAGCACTGCTTCACTACTCGAAAAGCTTTCCCTGTGCTGGTGGGGACTGGGGGCTTGAACCTGGGTCCTTGTGCACTGTAACATATGTGCTCAACCAGATGCACCTGGCCCCTACCCTTGAAACTCTCTAACTTTCTAAGACCCTATTAAGTCACTGAAAAAAAAGGAAAACAAAGTGAAAATAAATAATAATAATAACTATTATTATTTTGCCTCCAAGGTTATCGCTGGGGCTCGGTGCCTGCACTACAAATCCACTGCTCCTGGAGCCACCCTTCTCATTCTGTTGCCCTTGTTGTTATTGTTTTTAAAACTATTGTTGGATAGGACAGAGAGAAATGGAGAGAGGAGGGGAAGACAGAGAGGGGGCGAGAAAGACAGACACCTGCAGACTGCTTCACCGCCTGTGAAGTGACCCCCCCCCCCCCCCCGCAAGTGGGAAGCTGGGGGCTTGAACCAGGATCATTAAGCCGGTTCTCGCGCTCCGCACCATGTGCACTTAACTGGGTGTGCTACTGCTGGCCCCCGTGAAAATAAATAAATCAACATAAAATATAGCTAGTACTGGATCTAAGATCTCCTGACTCCCCAATGACTAAAATCAAGTCTTTGTCTAAAGATTTCAATGGGTTCATGACACTAAACTACTGGGAAAATGCATTTGTGGTGTGACATGGGAG
Organism: Erinaceus europaeus; assembly: GCF_950295315.1. NCBI lineage: Eukaryota > Metazoa > Chordata > Mammalia > Eulipotyphla > Erinaceidae > Erinaceus > Erinaceus europaeus. The sequence goes on along the minus strand of NC_080181.1, from coordinate 43,720,667 downwards.
CTGTGGTTCAAGTTCTATAAGTTGATTTATCAGTTTTAATGTCACTGCTATTTGACATTTTAGTCAAACCACACCCGCATTTATCCATCTCTAAGGAGGAGCCCTTTTTACATTCCTACAGTATTTTTTCCAGATTCAGAAGCGGGAAGATAGATGCTGGTGTAGCATTTCAAATGAGTAAGCAAAGCACATGGGTGTTCACAGAATATCTTTATTCACGGTAGTCAAAACTTAAAAGAGGGTGGGGGTAGATGGCATAGTGGTTGTACAGAGAAACTCTCTTGCCTGAGGCTCCGAAGTCCAGGTTCAATCCCCTACACCATCATAATACAGAGTTGATCATTGCTCTGGTAAACAAAACAAACAAACAAATGAACAAAAAATCTTGAAAGACACTAAGATGTCTTTCTGTATGTGAACAGACAAACTACCTGTAGTATGAAGCTTGAAATGATGGATTTTGTGACATAGCACAGACTGTGGAACGTAATTGGCTGGGGTTGACATCAGCCTAATACAAATTTATGCAAACCCACAAGGGATGTGGGTGTATCTAACTGACTTAGGCACAGGCAGCCAGAAGTTGGGGCCTTTCTTTCTCTGGCTCCTTTGGCTGCTCATGGCGAGCCTCGCTGGGTTGCCCAGGGCCCAGGATGCTGCTTCTGAACTGAGAAAATGAACACGTGGGGCTGAACTTTTGGTAACTAACTCATGGACTTATGGGTCTAATTTATTCTTAGCCCTGCAGATAATTGTTCATCTTGCTGCCCTAATAAATCATTGATGGTTTAAACCTGCATACAGTCATGCTACCATAAAGTCCTTATTTTTTTAATTATAACAGACTCTCGTTCGGAGATATAGAGAAATTAAGTTCAAGGTCATGAAAAGGCATAAAGGAGTCTTCCATATACATGATAAGTGAAAGAAGCCAATCTATCAAGAAAAAGGTTGGTTTCTATTATTTAATATTCTGTAAAAGAGAAAACATATAGGTCTCCCCTGATACCCTTAAGTTACTATTTGTTATGATTTGGGGTCTGGGAATGCTATTATCATTAATTTCTGTGGGAAAAACATTCAGTATCTTCATTTTCTTGAAATAACTTAGGAAGGCAAACCAGATTGGAACGATCTATTTTCAGAGAGTGAGAGAAACCTGCAGAGACAAAAAAGTGATCACCCAGGTCGGGGTGTGGAAGAGATAAACAGGCTGAGTAGAGGGTATTTAGGGCAGTGCAACCACTCTGCATGACACTACACTGGTAGGTGCTACCATGTCACTAGATACCTGTCCAAATCCAGAGTGAGTGGGTCCTAACGGACACCATCCACTGTGGGTGATGATGTCTCAGTATGCATTCATCAGTTATAATTAGTGTCCCACCTTGATGAGAAGTGCTGATGGGGGAGGGATGGGTGTGCTGGAGCAGGGGTATAGTGGGAAGCCATAAAAAAAAAAGTAAGGCTAGCAAGATAGCTTGCTTTGCCATGTATGTGACTCATGTTTACCCAGCCCCAACTGCAGCTCCTGCCCATAAGCCAGAGTTGAGCAGTGCTATGGTAAAGAAGAAAGGAAGAAAGGGAGGGAAGAAGGAAGGATGGGAAGGAGGGAGAGAAAGAGACAAAGAAAGAAAGGGAGGAGGTTGGGGAGACAGCATAATGACTATGCAGAAAGACTTTCATGCCTGAGGCTCTGAAGCCCCAGGTTCAATCCCCACGACCACCAGAAGCCAGAGAGCTGAGCAGTGCTCTGAACTCTGTTATCTTTCCCTTCTTTCACTCTCTCACTGAAATAAGATATTAAGAAAAGGAAATTTTTTTAAAGTAAATAAAGGCAGAAGAAAACAGAAATGGTCCTGTTTTAATCTCTGGAATGAGATGTCACCTTTCTGCAGTCAGGAAGAGTTTACCCCCTTCCCACTCCCCCCTCCCCCCTGGGGTTCCACTGAGCTTGTCAGTACTTCCTGGATATAATTTCATACCCTATGTGTTAAGTGCCAGGCATCAGAACCTCCACTACACTTCTAACTCTCCCCATCTCCCTTCACACACACTGACCACTACATTTCTCATAAAGTCCACAAGAGGTCAGTTGCCATTTTTTTTTTAAAGCCTGTGCCCAGGGTGCTATCAGTTCCTAGTGAAAACAGAGCTCAATTATTAAACGGAGCTGGCAGAAAACACCCCCCCCACCCACCTGCACACACAAATAAATTCCAGATAAATTAAGGATGTAAATGTAAAAAACAGCAACAACAACAAGCAACAAAACTTTAACTGTAACTATCTTCCAAGAAAAATGTCCTGTATGGCCATCGGCATGAGGAAACTTTCTTCAGTGACATTACTAAAATGAAATTAAAAATTACTTAACCAGATGTTTTAAACTATGGCAGGAATAAAAGAAGTAACATACAAATACCAACAGAGTTGGGGGAAAAATAGCTGTGACATATTTGCTGGCAAGATGCTAGTACCCTGCTGAATAAAAACTGTTATAAGACATTAAGGCAAAGGGTCAGGCCAACACTTGGTTGAACACACACATCACCATGTGCAAGGACTCAGATTCAAGCCCCCAGTCCCCACCTGCAGTGGAGACGCTTCATGAGTGGTGAAGCAGTACTACAGGTGTCTCTTCTTCTCTCTCCCTCACTTTCCCCTCCTTCCCTCTTAGTTTTTCTCTGTGCTATCAAATAAAAGAAAGAACAAAAGAAAGAAATGTCCACTGGGAGAAGTGGATTTGTCATGTAGGCACCACACCCCAGTGATAATCCTTGTGTTGAGGGGGCTGGGTGGTGGCCCTCATGTGTAAGGACCTGGGTTCAAGCCCTCAGCCTCTATCTGCAAGGAAGGAAGCTTTTCAAACAGTGAAGCAGTGCTGCAGGCCTCTCTTTCTCCACCTCTATCTTCCTCTTCTCTTTTTTTCTCTTTTCTATCATCACCATCATCATCATCATGATTTTCAGAACTTGGTACCCACAAGTTTCTTAGTCTCTATTAAATAAGTAAATAAATAAAAAGAAATACATAAGGGTCTGGGTGATGGCACACCTGGTTGAGCACACGTTACAATGCTCAAGGACCTGGGTTCAAGCATCTACACCCCACCTGCAGGAGGAAAACTTTTCGAGTGGTAAAGCAGGGCTGCAGGTATCTCTCTGCCTCTCTCCCTCTCTATCACCCCCTTCCCTCTCGATTTCTGGCTGTCTCTATCCAATAAATAAATAAAGGCAATTAAAAAATAAACAAATACTTTTTTTAAAAAAAGGAAGATAAATGACTCAACAGAAAATCAGGTAAAAGATGTGGACAGACAACTCACAGAAGAGAAAATACAGCAGGGCAACCAGGAATCCAGAAACAGTTTAGTTTGAATAGAAATCAGGAAAATATGCCCACTGTCAATGTGTTTTCTTTTTCACAAATTGACAAAATCTGGGTAGGGTGCCTAGGATGTGATGGGTAGCAGGGACTGTTATGAACCTTTGCTTTTGCAATTTTGGATGAAATGTGAATTTTAGACCGTATTAATTTTATTTTACTATTATTATTATTTTTTTTTTAGTTATTAGTGTTATTCATCATGCCTACATGATAAATCCACAGATCCTAGTGGCCAACATTTTCTTTCTCCTCCCCCCTCCTTTTTCTCTTTTTTGATAAGAGACAGAAACTGAAAGGGAAGGGTGAGATAGAGTGGGAGAGAGAAAGAGACACCTGAAGCCTTGCTTCACCGCTCATAAAGCTTTCAACCCCTGCAGGTTGGAGCTGGGTCTTGAGCATGGGTTTTCACCTATGGTAACATCTGCACTCTACTGTGTGTACCACTGCCTGGCCCCACTGAGCCTTTTAAGAAAAATAATCTGGACATAGTTATTCAACGTTGAAATGTGATGAGCCAGACTTAGGGCTGGGGTGATAGCATAATGATTCTGGAAAAAGACTTTGCTGCCTGAGCCTGTGGGGTCCCGGGTTCAATCACCAGCACCAGCATAAGCCAGAGCTGAGAAGTCCTCTGGCATTTATTTATCTCTCACGCTTTCTTTCTCTTCTCTCTGTACTTTTCTTTCATTGAAAAGCAACAAAATGTTTCAATAAATAAAGCTCTGGCAGCTGGGCAGTAGTTCAGCACGTTAAGCGCACGTGGCATGAAGCCCCAGAGCCGGTGTAAGGCTCACGGCTCGAGCCCCCGGCTCCCCACCTGCAGGGGGGTCGCTTCACAAGCAGTGAAGCAGGTCTGCAGGTGTCTATCTTTCTCTCCCCCTCTCTGTCTTCCCCTTCTCTCTCCATTTCTCTCTGTCCTATCCAACAATAACAACAATGATAAACAACAAGGGCAACAAAAGGGGGGGGGAAAGCCCCCAGAAGCAGTGGATTCGTAGTGCAGGCACTAAGCAATGACCCTGGAGGAAAAAGAAAAAAAAAAAAAAACCAAAAAACTCTGACTTCCATGGTTCCATCATTATGAAAAGCATATCTTACAGAAGGAAACAGCAGGAGCATTAGAAAGTGCCCAGTGATATTTCACAAAGAATTTCTGAAGTTTCAGACACTGGAGGAAATCTGAAATCTGAATGCATCTCAACAGGCAATAACTGGAGAAACTAGATATGTTCGTGTGTTTAAAACATAAACCAGAGTTAATTTGCTGATCTGGAAGGACATCTGTGATGAACAGAGCCAAGAAAGAGCACTGTATGCGGGTCCTGGAGAAGGATGACAGAGGACCTAGTGGGAGATGTAGTTTTACGTGGAAAACTGAGAAATGTTATGCATGTACAAACTATTGTATTTATTGTCGAATGTAAAACATTAATACCCCAATAAAGAAATTAAAAAAAAAAGAAAGAACATTGTAGAAGAACATACTGAAGTCTATAAACACCTGCATATAATAAACAAACACAGGGGTCAGATGGTAGAACACACATGGCACCATGCTCAAGGACCCAGGTTCAAGCCCCAGGTCCTCACTAGCGTGGGGGGGAGGGGGGAGCTTCATGAGCAGTGAACCAGTGTTGCAGACGTTTTTATTTCTTTCTTCCTTTCTCTTTCTCCATTTCCCTCTCTCTCTATATAAGAAAGTACCCTATGACCAGACACACCTCTCTTGGGGATATATCCTAAGGAAACAAACACATATCTGAAGAGATCTATGTAAACATAAAAGAGATCTATGTAAAATCTAGCATAAACTTTGGAGCAACTTAGGTGCCCAACAACAAATGAGTGACTAAGAAAATTGTGGCATACACACACACACACACACACACACACACACACACACACACACACACACACACAAATGGAATACTACTCAGCTGTGAAGAATGATAGGACCACCTTCTTTGCCTCATCTTGGATAAAGCTTAAAGGAATCGTGTTAAGTGAAATTAGCCAGAAAGAGAAAGATGAATGTGGATGATCTGACTTGTAAGTGCAACTTAAGAAACAAGGACAGAAAGGGGAAACAAAGTAAAGGTTGGACTGGGTGTAGTGCATTGCACCAAAGCAAAAGACTCTGGGGAAGGAGGGAAGGGAGGTGTGGCTGAAAGAAGAGGGGCTTTAGGGTCCTGTGTATGATGGTGGGAAAAGGACCTAAGCTGGGTATGTGTGTGAGCGTTTTGCAGACATGTATCTTGAGGAGATGAGACACTGTTACTCGTGTGTCAACAACTGTTCTATAAACTACTAACCTCCCAATAAAATGATTAAAAAAAAAAACAAGAAAAAAAAGAGAGAAAAAAGAAAGGGAGTGATGGAATAGTCCTGCAGGCATGGAGCCTGAGTGATAACTCTGATAGCAAAAGAAGTAATAATAATACAAAGGCATTTATAATTAGGAGCACAGGTATGGAAAAGAAATTGCATATGGTAACTTCTAGGAAAGGGGAGAATAATTTGAGTCATATTATCAACGTTTAAAAGCTGTTTCTTGATTTTTCGTTTGTTTGTTTCACTCACAATACAACCTTTGATTACTTTTTGGATTGAAAATTAATTGAAGGCATTTTTTTTTTAAAGATTTTATTTATTTATGGGAAAGATAGGAGGAGAAAGAACCAGACATCACTCTGGCACATGTGCTGCCGGGGATAGAACTCAGGACCGCATGCCTGAGAGTCCAAAACTTTACCACTGTGCCACCTCCCGGACCACAATTGAAGGCATTTTTATAAAAAGTGATTATTATTATTATTATTTTTGCAGAGAAGCCAAGTAAAGGGAGATTTGCAAGGAGGGAATGAATGGTTCAGTAAGAGCCAGGAAAAGAAAGACTGAACTTCAGCTGAGCTAAACCCCTCACTCTTAGAAAAAAGCTACTGCAAGAAGTGGGGAAGATGGTCAGGGTTTGGGGTGAAGGAAAAGGTTTCTGCAGGAGGCCTTGGCTGGAGCCTTTCTCACCCAGCTGTGCAATTAGCCTTCCAATTGTAGAGAATCGAGAGGAAGATGCAGACATCGGCAGGCTTTCAACCTGAAAGTTGGGTGGGGAGGAGTGGATAGCAGGACCTGCCGGTGGCCTGCACCTCAAGACCCACCTAGAAGCTTCTCCCATTGTAAAGGGTCCCAGAGGCAACCACACCACACACAGTGTCATTGTGTGCCCACTAGTTGGGGGGGGGCAGGAGAGGCTTGTCTGTGAACCAGGGAGATGCCAGCAGCTTTCCTGCAAAGGACTGGTGCTGGGAGTTCAAGTTCAAGGCCATTGAGACATCTTTCCCTGAGACAGACCATGCGTCGAGAGTCCTGAAATCCAGGCTCAGAGGAAGCAGAACCCCTGAGTGTGTTTCCTTCTCCTGCCTGGGTGCAGCAGCCTGACTCCAGCCTGGAGGCTTCCTCCTGGCAGAGAACATACGCAGATGTGCAGCTGTGGGCCTGAGGGAGGCCCCACACCTGTATGCCCTCTGGGCTTTGCTGCTCTGACAGCTGGGCCCAGAAAAGCCAACTGCATGTTTCAGACTATTCAAAAAGGTTTCATGCATGAGGAGTCTCAGCTGTCATGTTCATCTATAGCCCTGCTCCCTGCTCGCTCCCATCCTGACTCCAGGCTCCCTCAAAGTGCCACTGGCTCAGCTCACTGTGTCACATGGCTCACAGTGCATGGTCTCTGGGGACACAGGGGGAGGGCTGTTACCCCTGGGGGCTTCAGAAAGATCAGATGGCACACCCAGTAGAACACACATATTACCATGTGCAAGGAGGACCCGGGTTCAACCCCCAGTCCCCGCCTGCGGAGGCGGGAAGCTTCATGAGCACTGAAGCAGTGCTGCTGTTGTCTCTCTCTGCCCCATCACTCTCATTTTCTGTCAGTACAAAGAGAGAGGGAAAGGCAGGAAGGAAGTAAGTAAGGAAGGAAGGAAGGAAGGAAGGAAGGAAGGAAGGAAGGAAGGAAGGAAAAGTGGAGAAAAAGGGGCCAGGTAGTGGCACACTCAGTTGAGTGTACAAGTTACCATGTGCAAGGACCCAGGTTCAAGCCTCCAGTCCCCACCTGCAGGTGTCTATTTCTTCTTCCCTCTCAATTTCTCTCTGTAGTATCAAATTAAAATAATAAATACTAATTTAAAAAATAGAAGAAAGATTAGGGAGTTGCAAAAAGTACCCAGACTCATGAAAGGGGAATTTCTGAGTGTGGGGGCTGCTGGAAATTTGTGGTGTTAGTGGTCCGGAGGTGGAGCAGTGGATTAATGCTCTCAAGCATGAGGTCCTGAGTTCAGTCCCCGGCAGCACATGTGCCAGGGTGATGTCTGGTTCTTCCTCTCTCTCTCTCTCTCCTCCTATCTTTTGAATAAATAAATAAATAAATAAAATCTTTAAAAAAAAGAACTTTGTGCTGTTACACCCACCTGGGACATTTTTCTGCTCTCATGGAACATGAAATAATTGTGGAAACTACTGAAGATTTGTATCATTCCCATGAGTGTTTGGAACTAGGAACCCAGCAATTTTCCACAGGCTGGCTGATTCCTATAGAGAAGATAACTCGAGGCCCCATGCCCTCACTTGCATACTGCCCCCCTGCATACTTGCCTTCCAGGGTAGTCATGAAAATGTTATATTCAGGGGGCTGATAGAGGGAGACTGGTAAAGCACACACGTTACCATGTGCAAGGAGCCAGGTTCCACTCCCTGGTCTTTATCTGCAAGGGGGAAGCCTCATGATTGATGGAACAGGGCTGCAGGTGTTATTCCTCTCTGAATCTCTCCTTCTCTCTCCCTCCCCACCCGCCATCTGCCTTTCACTTTTTATCAAAAAGAAAGGGAGTCCCAGTAATAACCATAGTGGGTGGGTGGGGGGAAGAGAGGAAGAAAAAAAATAAAAAGAAAAAACAAGAAAGAAAATGAAGGAGAATGCTGTATTCAGTTTCCCATGAGAGAGCTGGAGTTTCCTTGCTTGTTCCTTTCTTCAAAAAACATACCAACAAATAGAAAAAAAATCAAATAAATTAATTTAAAAAATGGGCTGGGTGGTGGCACACCTGACTGAGCGCACATGTTACAGTGCACAAGGACTCAGGTTCAAACCCCAGGTACCCATCTGCAGTGGTGAAACAGTGTTGCAGGTGTCTCTCTGTCTCTTGCCCTCTCTATCTTCCCCTTCTCTTTTGATTTCTGACTGACTCTACCCAATAAATAAATAGATGATTTAAAAAATGAGAGAGAGAGAAAGAAGAAGAAGGAGGAGGAGGAAGAGAAGGAGAGGGAAAGGGAGAGGGAGAGGGAGAGGGGGAGGGGGAGGGAGAGGGAGAGGGAGAGAGAGAGAGAGAGAGATATGGTGGTTCTTAATAGTGTGCATTGCCCCTGATAAAACCCAGGAGGAAATAACAGCAGAAGTTTACCTTTAGGCTTTGCTTAGTCAAACATACGTACTACCACTTTTGTTAGTTCCATGGCAGCGTGAAAAGAAGAGACAGCTTTCAAACTACCACAGAAGGCAAGTGTAATATCCACACTTGGTGGAAAATATCTTATTTTTCTATTTGCTATCCTGGGGTTTCACCACTCCAGGTCTGCTTTTCTTTTCAGGGAGAGAAGGGGATGGGTGGAGAGGGAGAAGAGGAAGGGGAAAGGGAGGAGGAGAGAGAGGAGCGAAGGAGAGGGCAGAAGAGGGAGCATGGCTAGCATCACAGCATCCCCTGGCACAGTGGGGGCTGGACTTGAACCTGGGTGACATGCATGGCAGCTCAGGTGAGTCATTTTGCCAGCCCACTCACCAATAGCTTTTGAGCAGGGACCCCTCCTGGGGCTTCCTTTCTTTTTTTTCTTAAAAATTTTTTTTTAATTATCTTTATTCATTTATTGGCTAGAGACAGCCAGAAATCGAGAGGGAAGGGGGTGACAGAGAGGTAGAGTGACAGAGAGACACCTGCAACACTGTTTTACTACTCGCAAAGCTTTCCCCCTGCAGGTGGGGACAGGGGCTTCAACCTGGGTCCTTGTGTATTGCAGTATGTACATTCAACCAGGTGTGCCACCACCTGGCCCCTGGGGTTTCCTTCCTTCCCTTTTTTTTAAAAAAGATTTTTTTTTTATTTATGAGAAAGATAGGAGAGGAGAGAGAAAGAACTGGACATCACTTTGGCACATACGCTGCTGGGGATCAAACTCAAGACCTCATGCTTGAGAGTCCAAAGCTTTACCACTGCGCCACCTCCTGGACCACAAGGGGCTTCCTTTCTAACAGATGCTGAGCACCTGCAAGGCAGAGGAGTACAGAAGGTGTCTAATTGCGTGTGTGGAGGGTAATCTGAGAGGGGGGTGGGTAATTCCAGTTGAGTGGCATGTTACCATGTGTGAGGACCCGGGTTTGAGCCCATGTGGTCCGCCTGCAGGGGGGATGCTTCATAAGTGGTGAAGCAGTGCTGCAGGTATCTCTTTTTCCTTCTCCCTCCTCAATTTGTCTCTGTCCTAGTAATTAAAAAAAAAAGATGATGGAGGTAGATAGCACAGTGATTATGCAGAGAGACTCTCATATGCCTGAGGCTCCAAAGTCCCAGGTTCAATCCCCCACACCACTATAAACCAGAGCTAACTAATACTCTGGTAAAATAAATAAATAGATAGAAAAAAAAGAAAGAAAAAAATTAAAAACATGGCCACTGGCAGTGGTGGATGTGTAGTGTCAGCACTGAGCCCCAGTGATAATCCTGGCAGCAAGGAAAAAACAGAAAAGTAGGCTAGAACAGGTTCAAGGGCAGGAGGAGGGCCCTGGGTGGACCTGAGGACACTGTCACATGGGGTGGTGAGGGCAGGCCTCCTGAGAAAGTGGCTCTGGGACAAAGACATGGAAGAGGTGAACTGGGAGCACTCCTAGGGTAGGAAGGTCTGCACAGATCCCTCCTTCCTCCCCCCAAAGACACAAATTAGAGGGGTCCTGCCCAGCTCTGTTGCAGGGACTTCCAGTAGGTGAGCACACAGCACAAGGATGAGGGGGAGAGCTGAGTCCCTGGGCTGTTGGGGTGGGGGCGGGGCACAGAGCAGCAGGGTTCCCACACCCCAGGGCTGGGGCACTGTGAATGGTGGAGGCACTGTGGCGGGGCGTGGAGGCACTGTGGCGGGGCGTGGAGCCGAGGTGTCCATGGAGGAGCTTCCACGCCAAGAGGCTCACATTGGCGGCTGCTGAGAGAGAGAGAGAGAGAGAGAGAGAGAGAGAGAGAGAGAGCAGATGGTCGGGGGAGGGTGGGGAGTGGGAGGAAGGAGAGAAGCTGGGAGATGACTCAGGAGGCCAGAGGAAGGTGCCAGGGGACGGGGGACGGTCTGGGCGAGGCGGCAGTAGTGGGGGTGGTAAGAAGTGGGTGAACTCCTAATATATTTTGAAGAAGAAGGAAAAAAAAAGGATTTTAAGAAGCCTCCAGGAGAGAAGGCAATAAACAAGGGGGCGGGGGAGGTGTGTTAGAAGCAGATGTGGAACAAATCGAGAGCACCAGAGGAGATGGTAGATTTCCACCTGAATGTGTCCCTAATTAAGTGAAATGCAAAGGCACCAGATGCTCCAGTTCAAAGCGATCAGTTGACAGGCAGAATTGCAAGACCTCAACAATGCGCTGGTTTCTAAGAGACATCTGAAGTGCAAAGATCCAAGAAAGAGAAAGTTGGAAATATAGGTAAGGGATGCAAATTGTAAGTAGCTGAAAACTGGTGCAGCTACATTCCTGTGAGACATAGCAGACTTGAAGGTGGTGTTGTTACCTGGTGTTGTCACCAGTGGTGAAGAGAAGTTCTGCACAGTGATAAGATCAGGGACCTGCTATATAAGATATGAACCTGCTATTTCTCAACTCCACATAATGAACAGAGAAGATTATTGGCCCAAGAGCTGAGGTCCATTTCTAGCCTTCTGAGAGCTCTCCACACTTGATCTCTCTTAGGCAAAAGAAACAAGGGCGGAAAGGAGAAACACAAAGTAAAACCTGAACTGAGTGTGGTGTGTTGCACCAAAGCAAAGGACTCTGGGGAAGGAAGACTGGGTAAAGGTGAGGAATGTGGCTTTGGGATCCTGGTACATGATGGTGAAAGAGGATGTAAGTTAGAAGTGAGAGGATTTTTTCAGACACTTCTGGGGAGATGAGTAACTGTATCCAATTAACCACCCCCCCAAAATGATAAAAATAAAGAAAAATAACTCAATATTTATAAACTAGGCGACATGTATGTGGGGAGTTTTCATACTATTTTACACATGGTTACAGGTATTTAATATTTCCCACTATAAAATGCTAAAAGAAAAAAGTAAAACAGAGTCAGCCAAAAAAGAAAATTCCAACTATGAAAAACAAAATACAAGAGCCCAAGGTTGAAGGAAGAAATCACAACTGAAATCATGACAAATTTGGATTTATCTGAGGAATGCATCTATTAACACTGTAGAATTTACCACATCAACAGATTCAAGAAGAGAGACAAGAAAAGTGTATTTCAATCCATGCGTGCAGGTGAGTGTTTTCAAACCTTGGCATTTATGATTTTATGGAACTAAAAACTAGAAGTAGATTTTTCAAAATCTGATTACAAGTTTCCTTAAAAAGCTGCAATACTAGCATAAACACCATGCATATCTGTAAAATGTCAAAAGCTTTTCTTACCATAAACACATAAACCCTACACATAATTCAATTAATGCCTAATGAAAGGTTAATGAACTTAAACTCAAGTGGCACATAAAGCATTCACTTCAATTAGAAGTCAGAGATTTTCACACGATATATAAAAGCAAGAGGCCCAGGGTTGCCTCGTCCTGTAGAGCACATATGTGCTAGGACCTGGGTTTAAGTCCAAGGTCCTCACCTGTGGGGGAGGGGGAGCTTCACAAGCAATGGAGAAGTGTTGCTGGTGTGTCTCTCTCACGCTCTCTTTCAAAATTGCTTTATTAGGGGATTAATGGTTTACAGTCGACAGTAAAATGCAATAGTTTGTACATGCGTAACATTTCCCAGTTTTCCCCATAACAATTCAGTCCCCACTAGGTCCTCCTCTGCCTTCATGTTCCAGGATCTGAACCCTCTCTCCCACCCCAGAGTCTTTTACTTTAGTGCACTACACCATGATGTCTTCTCTTTTCTCTCCCTCTTTGTTTCTCGCCTTATTTAAAAAAAAAAAAAAAAAAAGGCTACTGGAAATGGTGGAGTCCTACAGGCACTGAGCCCTAGCAATAACCCTCGTAGCAAAATAAATAAATAAATAAATAAAGCAAGACCCATCCTATGATATCTAGAAGACATCATCATCATTATCATTATTTTAATAAAAACACATCAGCAGCTTGGAAGCATAAGGATGAGATAGTATGTAATACGCAACATGCTAACTGTGAGCAAAAGAAAGCTAGAAAAACTAATGTACCAGACATAATAGACCTCAGGAATAATAAAGTACTGCCAGAGACAGACATTGCATTATGATGAAGGCACACATTCACTGGAACATCTGAGAGTTAACATACGACTCAAAACAAATAAAGCAAAACTAGAGTGAAACTAAAATCATGTATAAGCAACTTTAATATCTCTTTCTCAAAGAATTTTAAAGAGAGCTAAGCAAAAAAAATTTAATAATAAGGATACATAAGTTCTACTCATTATATATTGAACACTATAACTCAAAACTGCAGAATACAGGTCCTGGAACATGAGCAGAGGAGGACCTAGTGGGAGTTGAATTGTTATGTGGAAAGCTGGGAAATGCTATGCATGTAAAAACTATTGTATTTTACTGTCAACTGTAAACCATTAATCCCCCAATAAAGAAATTAAAAAACCCTGCAAAATACATTGATAGATTCTTTTTAAATGCAAAACAAAAAAGAATCACCTGTATCTTGGTGAAGAGGCTGCATGCTGAGTCACAAAACACTTCCCAATTAAACTGCAGAAGCTGAAATTTTATAGTGTATGTTCTATGACAGCAGTGGAATTAAATTGGCAACTATTAGCAATGAGATATAGAGAGAGGTCCAAGTATTTGGAAATGAAATAAAATACATCTACATAACTAATGAGTCAAAGATAGAAAGTATAAGGAAAGTTAGAAAATACTTTAAATTGGGAGAAATGGAAACATCAACACAGGACAAAGAAGACATTGTGAAGAAATAAAATATTTAATGATGAAGATAACAAAATACATTCTAATACTGTCAATGTCGAGAAATGTTGTCCTGAATGAACTGTGTAGTATTAAACATATAGAAGAAAAGGCTTAAAGATAATTATATTAAGCTTTTGCTTAAGTGTCTATCTATAAAAGACAGGTAATCCAAAATGAAAATAAGCAGAAGAATGGAAATAGCAAAGAGCTGGGGGGCCAGGTGGTAGTGCAGCAGGTTAAGCGCACATGGCACAAAGTGCAAGGACTGGCTCAAGGGTCCCGGTTCGAGCCCCTGGCTCCCCACCTGCAAGGGGGTCACTTCATGGGCAGTGAAGCAGGTCTGCAGGTGTCTATCTTTCTCTCCCCGTCTCTGTCTCCCCATCCTCTCTCGATTTCTCTCTGTCCAATCCAACAAGAATGACAGTAATAACAATAACAACAGTGATAAACAATGACAATAAAAAGGGAAAAAATAGCCCCCAAGAGCAGTGGATTCATAGTACAGGCACTGAGCCCCAGCAATAACCCTGGAGACTAAATAAATAAATACATAAATATATAAATAAATAAAATAAAGAGCTGAAATTGCTGAGACAATTTTAAGCTCCCTTCAGTATGGTAGGGACCAGGATCAAACTTGAGTCAGGTTCACGACAGAGCAAGCATACTACCCAACTGAGCTATCTTGCTGATGCTAAAAAAACCACCACCTAAACAACAACAACAAAAAACCCATTCAGTTTGTATCATCCATATTGCTAGGATGAATGCTTATGGTAAAAAAATAATAAAAGAAAAAGACAATATTAAGAATGCATTTTATATTAAGAACTTCAACACCTCTGGCCCAATGTCAGTCAGACCCAATCAACCTGAGTATGAGTTCTACCTCCCTCCCTAGGATTTTAATATGCATAAATCAACTAAATTCTGATTTCTACCACCCTGTCCCTCTGGGTTAGGCCAAAGAGAAACAGCCAATCAAGATCTTATTTATTAACTTACTCATGAGCCAGAGAGCAATCATATCACCCTGGAGAATCCAATACTCCTTCCACTCTGCTACCTCTCACGCTCAATCAAGATCTTAATAACTGGGCAGACAATGTCACCAGTGTGGCCCAGAACCACACCTCTCCAGAGCTCTACCCCATTAGGGAACGACAGAAACAGGCTGGGGGTATGGATGGACCTGCCAATGTCCATGTCTAGCGGAGAAGCAGTTAGAGAAGTCAGACCTTCCATCTTCTGCACCCCATAAAGAATTTTGGTCCATACTCCCAGAGAAGGATAGATAGTAGGGATGGGACATGGAACTCTGGTGGTGGGAACTGTGTGGAACTGTATCCCTGTTATCTTATAATCTTGTTAATCATTATTAAATCACTAAGAAAAGTATAATAATAATAATAATAATAATAAAGATTTTAACAACAGATCACTAACAGTTCCTCCAAAATCTTTCTCTGAATTTTCAACCTGGGAAAACTGAATCTGGAGGACTACAGGGAATAGGTCAAATCTACATTGATCTCTCTCTCTCATTTTAAATCATGTTATAGGGAAATAATGGTTCACAGGACAGTTGGCCACACCTGTCACCTCCCTGTGACAGGTGTCAGCACATCATTTCCACCACCAGCCCAAGTCCCTCTCCGCCATCTAGATGCCATTCAGTAAACTCTGGGGCCATGGAGTCTGCAGATTTCATGCTGGTGACTTTGACATCATTATCCAGAAACAAGTGCTCGGCAACCCTTCTTATTCATGGTCATTACTGTCATCATTCTCATCATCACCATTTCCTTACTCCGGTCCTCGCGCTTTGCGCCACCTGTGCTTAACCTGCTGTGCTAACGCCCGACTGTCATCATCACCATTTCTAACTACAGTTTGTGAAATAATGGAACAATAATATTTTTTACTTTATTTATTTATTTTTATCAGTGATTTACAAAATTGTAAGATAAGCAGGGTACAGTTCCACACTGTTCCTGCCACCGGAGTCCTGTGTCCCCATTCCTTCTATTGGAAGCCACAGTAATTCTCCCAAGGTCACAGATATGGGTTGACTATTATCTCTTTTTTGTTTGTTTGTTTGTTTTTTCATTTTGCATGCATTATTTTATTTATCCTGCACAAGAATTCTGTAAGAGCAGCCGGGAAGGAGACTCAGCAAGTAGAGGGATTTGTATGTGTGGGGTCCCAGGTTCAATCTGTGACACTGTATATGTTGAATAGTGCTGTGGTGTCTCTCTCTACATCAATAGATAAATAAGTACATCTTAAAAAATTCTGGGGGATGAGTAGTGGTGCACCTAGTTGAGTGCACATGTTATAATGCACAAGTATCCAGGTTCGAGCCTCTGGGCCCCACCTGCAGGGAGAAAGCTTTGTGAGTGGTGAAGCAGTGCTGCAGGTATCTCTCTCTTCCTATTTCCCTCTTCCCTCTTGATGTCTGGTCCTTTTTCCAGCCATGACATCATCTCCCCAGACAATAACTTGGATCCACCTGCATATCAGATGTCAGGCACAGAAAAAAGAAAAAAAAAACCAATATAGTTACAGGCTCTTTGGAATATAACTAAAATATGCCTACTAACTATCTACAAAATGGAGACCCCCAACTCTTCATCTGGACTATTCCAGACTTTAGGTTCATGATTAATAAACAATTTGTTTGGCTCTATATGTTAACTCTTTTTTCAGCCACTAGGTTCCAGATGCTAACATGATGCCAACCAGACTTCCCTGGGCAGATGACCTTACCAATGTGTCCTGGAGCTCTGATTCCCCAGAACCCCACCTCACTAGGGAAAGAGAGAGAGACAGGCTAGGAGTATGGATCGACCTGTCAATGCCCATGTTCAGCAGGGAAGCAATTAACAGAAGCCAGACCTTCCACCTTCTGCACCCCATAATGACCCTTGGTCCATAATCCCAGAGGGATGAAGAATAGGAAAGCTATCAGGGGAGGGGATGGGATATGGAGGTCTGGTGGTGGGACTTGTGTGGAGTTGTACCCCTCTTGTATCCTATGGTTTTTGTCAGTGTCTCCTTTTTATAAATAAAAAATTTTAAAAATTATTTATTGAATAGAGATAGTCTATTATTTCTATAATTATTATTCTATAACTATTATTTCTATAACTGTCTTTCTGTCTGTCTGCCTATCTATTGATTTATCTATCTACCTATCTATCTGTCTTTCGATTTATCTATTTTCTTCTGTGGTCCTACCTTCTCTTCCATTTCAAGTCACAGTTACACCTATTACTGCTTCCAAATGTCTTTACTTTTCCCCTCAACTCTCTCTAGGTGCTGATGGAATTGGGTTTCAGAGCCTCCTAGTCATTTTCCCCTGACATTTCTCCTCCTCTCTGGGAGTATGAACCAAAATTCTTTATGGGGTGCAGAAGGTGGAAGGTCTGGCTTCTATAATTAGTTATCCACTGGACATGGGTGTTGGCAGGTTGAGCCATACCCCCAGCATGTTTGTATCTTTCCCTAGTGGGGTAGAGCTCTGAGGAGGTGAGGTTCTGGGGCACACTGGTGAGGTCATCTGCCCATAGAGCAACCATAATATTTGATTCATTATACTTTGGGGCAAGTGATACAATTTAAGATACACACATACACACACAATGCAATTTCAAGTATTGGGAAATCCACCTTTAACTTGACTTAGACAATAAGAAGTAACAGGGGAGATTGGTACTTCAACAGCAGTATGTTATTACAAAGGACTTAGGTTCTTTCCATAATTCTACTTTGCTGTCCTCATCCCCATCTTAAAGTGAACTTCATTCTTTATTTAAAAAAATTTAAAAAAAAAGACTTCCTGTTTGCAAACACTTCAGCAGCAGGAGTGATGGAATTGTTCCTATTTTATTTGTTCTTATCAGTCTGGAAAATATTCCCCAGAAATCCACCATCAGGCTTCCCTCCTCCTATTGATCAGAGTTGTACACCATGTGCTTCCTAAACCAATAACTGGTGAGGAGAATGAAGTCAAATATTTGGCTTAACCACGCACACACACGCACACGCACACATGAAAAACAAATAACCCAAGCTGTTCCTTGAAATGGTTTATAAGAAATGATAAACCTGCGAGTTGGGCGGTAGCACAGTGGATTAAGCGCATGTGGTGCAAAGCGCAAGGGCCGATTTAAGGATCCCGGTTCGAGCCCTTGGCTCCCCACCTGCAGGGGAGTCATTTCACAAGTGGTGAAGCAGGTCTGCAGGTGTCTACCTTTCTCTCCTCCTCTCTGTCTTCCCCTCCTCTCTCCTTTTCTCTGTCCTATCCAACAATGAAGACAACAATAATAACTACAACAAAGGCAACAAAAAGGGAATAAATAAAAAAAAAGAAATGATAAACCTATCATGACTATTGTGATAGAAGAAATGAGGGAACAGAGCTCAATTCCATCAGGTGTAAAAAGAATAATAAAGTAATATTATAATATCCTAACCAGAAAACTACTCAGCTCTGGTTTATTATGGTGGTGCTGGGGACTGAACCTGGGGCCTAGGAGACACAGGCTTGAAATTCTTTTAGTATAATTCTTATGCTTTCTCTCTGGCATTATGTATAACAATTATTATTTTAAAAAATATTTTATTTATTGATCATATTTTTCAATGAAATAGAGGTAGACATAGGGAATGAGACCAGAGCACTGTTCCATTCTTGCTTATGGAGTGCTGGGGATTGAACCTGGGACCTCAGAGCCTGAGACATGAAAATCTTCTACAGAACTGTTATGCTTGTCTCCCCAGGCCTCTATGTACAATTATAATGATAACTTTGAAAATTTAGTGGAAGTTGGAAGTGAAGCTTATTAAATATGAAACAGAAAATCTGAACGGCACATTTTATTTGGATCTATATCTGTTAAGGGAATTATAGTCATCATCAACATTCTTTTTGTCTGTTTTTTCATTTTGCAGGGATGTTCCACCTCTCCTAGCAAGCTCCTTTCTTTTCCTTTCCTTTCTTTTATTCCTCCTTTCCTGCTTTCTTTCTCTCATTCTTTCTTTCTTTTTCCCTTTATTTCTTTTTAAAAAATTTTAAAATATTTATTTATTCCCTTTTGTTGCCCTTTGTTGTTTTATTGTTATAGTTATTACTGTTGTTACTGATGTCGTCCTTGTTGGATAGGCCAGAGAGAAATGGAGAGAGGAGGGAAAGATAGAGGGGGGGAGAGAAAGATAGGCACCTGCAGACCTGCTTCACCGCCTGTGAAGCGACTCCCCTGCAGGTGGGGGGCCTGGAGCTCGAACCGGGACCTTGAGCCAGTCCTTGTGCTTTGCGCCATGTGCACTTAACCTGCTGTGCTACCACCCAACTCCCTCCCTTTCTTTCTTCCTTGCTTTGTTCTTCCTTTATCCCTCTCTCTGTTCCTCCACACCTTCCTTTTTCTTTCTTTCTTCTTCTTCTTATTTTTTTACAGCTAGAGGGTGAGGGACAGAAAGAGAGAGGAGAGACACCACTGTCCTGTTCTACGTCCATATAAAGCTTCTTTATGCAGGGGCTCCCAGGTGAGCCCTCACATATGCTAAAGTATATGATCAACAGAATGAGCTATCTCCCAGCCGCTCATATGAAAACTTCAAGGGAAAAAAATTGATTGCACCAATAAATTCTATAAGTACTTAAGTGTTAAATAATATCACCTTATACACACTCTAAAAATATATGATTTCCAGACATGCATAGAGCATTCCAAATTAGGAACAGAGCCATAATCACTGATAAAAAGAAATGCTAGCTGCTGAATAAGGGCAAGAGACTGGCATACTTTAACAATGACTCTTTAATCACTATGAGGCCACCCCATCAGCTGGGGCCCTATTCAGGGAGTCCTGAGATTCCCAAACAGACATGATGGGCCTAGACCTCGAATAAATCCCTCTCCATTGTTACTGGTCATTTCTATCAGGAACAACACAATAGACCCCTTTGTGAGCCCCCAGAGGACCTTGCCCTCAACTTGGATCAACAACAATAGAGAATGTTCCATCCTCTGAAGGAAGGCTGGATAATATACTCTATGCTCCTTCTGAGGAAGATGGGTCCTGATATTGAGGCAGCTTGGATTGTTTCCACTCGTGACCACAGAATGTGAGCTCAGATCTAGAGGGATGCAGAAGTCACATAGGCCCCTAAACTGAATATGGGCCCCAGATCACATCAGATCGATGGGGTTTACAGTCAACAATATTTATACCCCTTTCCTATATTAGGGAGCTACTCTCTTCCCTGATCAGCTTTCTAGTCCTTTTTCCAGCCATTACATCATCTCCCCAGACAATAACTTGGATCCACTGGCATATCAGACGTTAGGCTCAGGGGGAAAAAGAAAAAGAAAAAAAAAACTAGTATAGCCACAGGCCCTTTGGAATATAACAAAAATATGCCTACTAGCTATCTACAAAATGGAGGATGCACCTCCCCCACCCCCCACCTCAACTCTTCATCTGCACTATTCCAGCCTTTAGGTCCATGATTGATTGGTCAACAATTTGTTTGGCTTTGTATGTTAACTCTCTTTTCAGCCACCAGGTTCCAGATGCTAGCAGGATGCCAACTAGACTTCCCTGGACAGACAACCCCACTAATGTGTCCCGGAGCTCCACTTCCCCAGAGCCCTTTCCCACTAGGCAAAGAGAGAGACAGGCTGGGAGTATGGATCGACCTGTCAATGCCCATGTTCAGTGGGGAAGCAATTACAGAAGCCAGACCTTCAACTTTCTGCACCCTACAATGACCTTGGGTCCATACTCCCAGAGGGTTAAAGAACTGGAAAGCTATCAGGGGAGGGGATGGGATACAGAGTTCTGGTGGTGGGAATTGTGTGGAGTTGTACCCCTCTTATCCTATGTTCTAGTCAATGTTTCCTTTTTATAAATAAAAAATTAAAAAAAGAAAAAGAAAATTAAAAAATGCTAGCTGAAATCTGAACATATGAGAAGAGAATGATAACTGACTAGAATATATCCTAATAATTCAAGGTTGGCTTAATATTCTAGAACCAAGCAACATTCTTCTCCATGATAACAGAAAAATATGCAGCACATTTGACTAAATTCAACAGTACTTCTATTTTTTTCTTTTCAGGAAAAAACTGCAATCTTGGAATAAAAAAGAATTTTGTCACTGGATATAATATATTTATTTAAAAAATTCTACACCTGATATACTTTATGATGAACCTTATTGTTGTCTAAAAGTGACATCAAGGCAAGCACATCTAGTCTTAACATTTATATAAGAATGCAGAGTCAGTGTAATAAGGGGATAAGCTTAAAAAGAAAAAATAATTGAGATCCACGATCATGAAGGTAGAGGAGGACCTAATGGGGGCTGTATAGTTAGATGGAAATGTTATGTATGTACAAACTATTGTATTTCATATATATATATATATATATATATTCCCTTTTGTTGCCCTTGTTGTCTTATTGCTGTAGTTATTATTGTTGCTGTTATTGATGTCATTGTTATTGGATAGTACAGGGAGAAATGGAGAGAGGAGGGGAAGAGAGAGAGAGGGAGAGAAAGATAAAACACCTGAAGACCTGCTTCACCACTTGTTAAGCGACTCCCTGCAGGTGGGGACCGGGGGCTCGAAACAGGATCCTTGGGCTTTGCCGACTCCCGAAACTATTGTATTTCACTGTAGACTATAAACCATTACTCCCCCCCAATAAAGAAATTTAAAAAAAAGAAAAGAAAAAGTGGGGTGGTGGTGCCCAGGCAGTGGTAAATCTGGTTAAGTGAACACATTACAGTGCACAAGGACACAGGTTCAAGCCCTGGACCTCACCTCCAGGGGGGAAGCTTCACAAGCAGTAAAGCAGAGCTGCAGGTGTCTTTTCGTCTCTCTCCCTCTCTATCTTCTCCTTCTCTCTCATTTTTTCTCTTTCATTTTTATCTAATAAATAAATTTAAAAATTAAGAAATAAATTGAAAGTTTAAGAAAGGAAAAACAAGTTCCCTATTTAAAGATGACATCGATGTCAACATACAAAATTCTAAGAACTCTAAAACTTATAAATGCAGTTAATAAGATTGCAAGTTACAAGGTCAACATACAAAAATCTGTATTTCAATACACTGGCAGCGGAGTTGCAAAATGAAATTAAAAAAAAATTCTCAGTGGCTTTGAAAAACATAAAATAATTAGGATTGAATTGGCTAAATGGTGCCAAAACCTCCTACACTAAGATGCAAAACTTTGCTGACAAAAAGGACAGAAGGCTGAAATAAAAGGAGTGATGGGCTATATGTGTGAAATTCCAAGTTAATTTCGTGGTTTCTCCTAAAGTTGATCTACAGATTCAGTGTAGTTTTACTGAGAAAAAAAAAAGTCTAGCAGTCCTTCAGGTAGAAACTGACAAGATGACTCTGAAAATTAAATGAAAGTGCAATTGACATGGAGTAGCTAAAATGATCTGGGAATAGGATAAAGATGAACATCTTAATGAATTTTGAAAATAACCAGATAGAAAAGGTGCCATGGGCATAAAAATAAATATGTAGAGCAGTAAGTCCAAATGGAGAATCCAGAAAGAGACCTAGAAGCATGCCCACATAATACAGCGGTGAAAGGAAAGAATTTAAATTATGCCTTTGGAAAGAAATAAATTTTCATACGGTAAAATAAGACCCGTGCTCCGGGAGGTGACGCAGTGGCTAAGGCACTAGACTCTCAAGCATGAGGTCCTGAGTTCAGTCCCTGGCAGCACACGGACAGGAGTGATGTCTGGTTCTTTATATCTCCTATCTTTCAAATAAATAAATAAATAAATAAATAAATAAATAAATAAATAAATAAATAAAATCTTAAAAAGGAAAAAAGAAAAATAAGACCCACAATCCCTACCTAGTATCACAGGCAAAAATGTGGTTAATATGATCACAAAACTCAACGTCACAAGTAAAACAATAACCTTTTAGAATAAAACATAATGTATCTTTGCAAGCTGAGAGTATGTAAAGTTTTCTTAGGTACACAGAAAGCAATAATGATAAAAGAATAAAAAATATAGAGGCTGGGTGGTGGTATACTCTGTTGAGCACAAAAGGTTCAAATTCCTGGTCCCCACCTGCAAGGGGATGTTTCACCAGTGGTGAAGCAGTGTTGCAGGTGTCTCTCTCTTTCTCATTCCCTATCTCCCCCTTCAAATTCAGTTCTTCTCCATTTATAGCCAATAAATGAATAAATAAAATATTAAAAAAATTAATAGAAAAATAGAAGTATTTTACACTGGTACTAAAATTTAAAAAAAAAAGCAACCCAACAAAACAAAACATGAACTCATCAAAAAGTACCATTTAGAAAATAGGTAAATCATGAACCAGTAAAAATATTCACTGACAATATGTAAATAAATAACTTACTTCCAGAAGTTAACAATAACAACAACAACAACAAAAAAAAAACATTTCCATCACAATAAAGAGACAAACTAATTGTCAGAAAGGATGGGCAAAATAATGGAACAGCAGCGTTCCAGGAACGTGTAGAAACGGACAATAAGTACGTGAAAAGGTGCAGAACATTGTTAGTTACCAGGAAAATGAGACTGGAAGCCACAGTAAGACACCACTCACTACCCACTTAAGGTTTAACGTTAAAGGTTCCAACATCACCATATGTTGTCACAGCTGGGGAGCATCTAGAACTGCTGTAACACCAGACAAAGTATAAAGATGACGGGACAAATCTGGCCTTCCTATCCCACTAAAAGATGGGTCCACAGAGTTTTATATTCAAACCAAAGTAGCATTGTTATTATTTATTTTCTTATATTTACTTATTTATTGGAGTGACTTATCTTTACTTACTATTTAGTTATTATCTTTTAACTTACCTTATTATTTTACTTATTTAT
This sequence comes from Erinaceus europaeus, assembly GCF_950295315.1. Lineage (NCBI taxonomy): Eukaryota > Metazoa > Chordata > Mammalia > Eulipotyphla > Erinaceidae > Erinaceus > Erinaceus europaeus. The sequence continues at coordinate 43,697,174 of NC_080181.1, read as the reverse complement.
TCTTATCTTGTTATCTTACTATTTACTTATTATCTCTCTTTTTTACTTATTATCTTTATTATTTATTTATTATCTTTTATCATTATCTTTACTTATTTATAGAGAGGGAAGGAGGTTATAAAGAGGGAGGGAGAGGAGACTGGGTGATGGTGCACCGGGTCAAGTGTACATAGTACAAAGCTTAAGGACCTGCACAAGGATCCTGGTTCGAGCCTCTGGCTCCCCACCTGCAGGGGGGTCACTTCATAAGTGGTGAAGCAGGTCTGCAGGTCTCTCTCTCTCTCTCTCTCTCTCTCTCTCGCTCTCTTTCTACCTTCCCCTTCCCCTCTCAATTTCTCTCTGCCCTAACCAATAAAAATGAAAAAAAAAAAAAAAGCCTCTCAGGAACAGTGCATTCACAGTGTAGACACTGAGCCCCAGCAATAACTATGAAGGCCAAAAAAAAAAAAAAAAAAAGAGGGAGAGAGACAGAGAGACACTTGCAAAGCTTTTCCCCTGCTGGTGGGGACCAGGGTTTGAACCCTGGTCCTTCAGCACTGTAACATACCTGGTTGTAACTCAACAACCAGGTATGCCACCAGCTGGCCCTCAAAGTAACATTACTTACAATATCACAAAAGTGAGAACAGATCAATGCATATGAATCAACAAGAAACAGAGTAATTGGTTGTGACATAAATTGTACAGTGGTGTATCAGTGACTTAATTAAAGGGTCACATTATGAAAACATGCACTATATGGATGAATCCAACAGAAGCAGGAAACAAGAAAGTAGCGACAAAAACTGTTTTGTCACAGGGCCTGACTGCTCTGGGCTGACATTTTTCAGATAGAAAACGGGGTGCGGGAGGGGGGGCAGCAAGTGCTTCTCCTGATTTGAGCCCCCTCTCCCCCATCATCACAAGAGTGTGCCTGCAGGGGAAAAGCTTTATGAGCAGCTGAAAAAAGTGCTGTGGTGTCTCTCTTCTTGCTCTATCTCTCTTGTCTTATCTCTATTTACTTTGAAACCTCTATCAAAAAGAAAAAGAAAAAAAAATGGCCTCCGGGAGCTGTGGAGTTCAGCAGGCACCGAGCCCCAGATATCATATAACCCTGGTGGACAAAAACAAAAGGAAGGGGCCAAGTGGTGGCACACCTGGTTATGCGTACACATTACAGTGCTCAAGGATGTGGGTTCAAGCCCCTGGTCCCTACCTGCAGGGAGCTGCAGGTGTCTCTCTTTCTCTTTCCCTCTCTCTTGTCTTCCCCTTTCTTCTCAAATTCTGTGGGCTCTACCTAATAACAAATAAATAGAAAGATTAAAGAAAAACAACAAAAGGAAATGGGGGCTGGCTGGTGGCACACCTGGGGGGGGGTCTGGATTATTAGTCACATGACCCCACTGTCCCCAGTAATACCACAGACATGGCCTGACATCCTTTCTGGTCCTTTCCATCAAGAGACATATAAAATAATGCTGATTTATACTATTACTGGTGATACTCAGTGTCATCACTTGGTTACAATCGTGTAATCAAAGTTCTGCCTTGTGAAATCACGATTTTTCCTTTGCAGTGACTAGGGCGTTTCTCATCAAACATTTTGTCTAGTAACTCTCATGTCCATTAATGCATTTGTAGTTCCCTCTTTCATCCTAGATTGTCATTCTTCATAAGGAAGAGCTCTGCTCTCTCCATTTATTTATCTATGTATTTGGGGGCCAGGTGGTGGCACGCTTGATGGAATGCACATGTGACGTATACACAGGGATCCAGGTTCAAGCCCTTGGTCCCCACTGCAAATGGGGAAGCTCCACAAGTGGTAAAGCAGTGTTGCAGGCGTCTCTCCTTCTCTGTCTTCTCTCAATTTCTGTCTCTATCCAATAAAAAAGTACAACAAAATATTTATTTCTCTATTTACTTATTACAAATCCATGGATCATATTTTGCCCAGTGGGTTCTCTTCTGTTATTGCCATTATTTCTTCTAGTGCTGGCGAGGAACACCTTCAACCTTACTGGGAGTTTTTTTTTTTTTTTATCTTTATTTATTTACTAGTTAGAGACAGCCAGAAATTGAAAGGGAAGGGGTAGACAGAGAGGAACATTCAAAGAGACACCTGCAACACTGCTTCACCACTCACAAAGCTTTCCACCTGCAGGTTGAGACCAGGGGCTAAAACCCAGGTCTTTGTGCACTGTAAGATGTGCACTCAACCAGGAGTCCCCCTGTGAGTTCTTTTGATTTGTGTCATCATCATCATCGTCATCATCGCTGTGGTCTCACACATGAGCAGTGCCACCACTCCTAGGTTACTTTTTTTCATTCAAATGGAGGTGTAGGGGCAGGGGCAGACACTACAGTCCTAGGGCTTCCCACTCCCCAATACCACGATCAGCTTCACAAGTGGTGAAGCAGGTCTGCAGGTGTCTATCTTTCTTCTACCTTCTCTATCTCCACCTCCACTCTCAATTTCTCTCTGTCCAATCCAACAAAATTGAAAAAAATGGCTGCCAGGAGCAGTGGATTCTTAGTGTCTGCACCAAGCCCCAGTGATAACCCTGGAGGAGGAAAAATAAAATAAAATTAAATAAGGAAGGAAGAAAGAGAGAAAGAAAAGGGCCAGATGGTGGTGCACCTGATTAAGCACCCTCACTGCAGTTCACATGGACCCAGGTTCAAGCCTCTGGACCCCACCTGCAGGGGGAAAGCTTCACAAGTGATGAAGTAGAGCTGCAGGTGTCTTGTCTATCTCACTCCCTCTCTATCTCCCCCTTCCCTCTCAATCTCTTTCAGTCTCTATCCAATAATAAATAAATAAAATAAAGAGAGAAAAAAAGAGAGAGAGATGGAAAGGCACCTACAACAGTGCTCCACCACTCTGGAAACTTCCCTCCTGCAGGTGAAGACAGGGGGCTTGAACCTGGGTCTTTATGTGTACTCTGTAGGGTGAGCCTCCAACAAGTCACCATGTTCTGTTTTTGATCACTATTGCCGGGATAGCCTGAGGGTACTTCTTCCCGAGCCGGTGCTCTCTGGGTTGGAGAGAACTCAACTGGAGCTGATCTAGGCTGCTGTGTGGGAGAGGGATCAGGAACGCGTGCTGCACCAACTTCCGCAGGAGATACACTCTGGAACTCTCGGAGCCGGAAAGCAATTTCCAAGTGTCTTTAATCAGAAGAGCAGCTGTTTTTATACTATCCAAGTAGGGTGGAAACAGGATGTGATATAGAGAGGGTGGAGAGAAAAGTGACTGGTGAAAATCAGAGTGTGACAAGGAGGGGGCGGAACAGGCGAGAATCCTATAACTGAACCACCAATGCCCTGGAGTGCTTTATGTAAAAGTGATTTATGTAAATAGACCAAACCTTTGGATCAGTAAATCCCTATATAGGCATATGGATAAGAAGAAGCCAGGGGGAGATGGCAACTACCCAACAACTATAATATAACTGTGTCAGGAAAGGTATGCTGAAGTTTTTCGTTGTAGAATGGCATAATGCCTCAAAGTCTCAAACAGTTCAGAAAATAATGCCAGTACATATATACAGAAAACACACACACACACACACACACACACACACAAACATATATCCTGGATTTGAGAGGGAAAAGAAACAGAGGAAGAGAGGAATGCACAAATGATGTAAAATACAGTATGCTACATTGGTTTAAATGGTTAAAAATACATATGTGGGATTTCCTTATTCTTGCAATCATACCAAAATAAAATGTACAGGAAAAAGTAATTGTGCTGACTAGGACATCTGTCCTAAAAGACAGCTAGCAACATCTACCAGAGTTGAACATACATGCAGCCTGTGAAGCAGCAGTTTGTTTGTTTGTTTTATTTTTTATTTTTAGATGCTTTCTTCACTTTTACTTTAATGAGAGAGAGAGAGAGAGAGAGAGAGAGAGAGAGAGAGAGGTACAGAGAGAGAATGAGACGAGAGCAGTGCTCAGCTCTGGCTTACGGCCCTGCTGGGTGTTGAACTTGGGACCTCAGAGCCTCAGGCAGGGAAGTCTTTTGCAGAACCATTATGCTGTCTCCCCAGCCCAAAGCAGCTGTTTCATCTTAGGTATCTGTTCCCTGAACATATACAGAGAGGATCACTGAAACTCATGCCCAGAATATTCATAACATGATGTTCTTATGCATCGATAGAGCATACTCTGTGCAATTTAATTTAATTTTTTTTGCCTCTACGGTTATTGCTGGGGCTCAGTACCTGCAATGGAATCCACTGCTCCTGGAGGCCATTTTCCCCTTTTGTTGGCCTTGTTGTTTATCGTTGTTGTTTTTTTTATTATTGTTATTGTTGTTGTTGGATAGGACAGAGAGAAACTGAGAAAGGAAGGGAGGACAGAGGTGGAGAGAAAGACAGACACCTGTAGATCTATTTCACTGCTTGTGAAGCGATCCCCCCTACAGGTAGAGAGCTGGGGACTTGAACCAGGATCCTTAAGCCAGTCCTTGTGCTTCACACCATGTGCACTTAACCAGCTGCACTACTGCCTGACCCCCTACTCTGTGCATTTTACACTTAGTAGATATCTGGGTTGCTTCCAACACTGGGCCTACAATAAATCGTGTGAAAAGGTGCTGAACTTAGTTACCAGGGGGTCTTCAAATATGCTCCATGTGAGTATACATCTTTAAGTCTCTTTAAACTAACTTTTGGTGAGGATGTAGAGATCTTTACCACACTGCTGGTGGAAATATATATATATATATATATATATATATATATATATATATATAATGTTTTTATTATTAACAGTTTATTACAAGGTTATAAGATTACAATGTATAGTTCCATATCACACCCACCACTAAAGTCCCATATCCCCACCCTCCCAACTCCCACAGATAACCACCAGAGTTTTCACAAGATTTACGGTTTGCTTGCTTCTGCTTTATTTGAATTATTTTTTTTTTTGGCAAGTTCATGTAAATCAGATCTCTAGCTTCCACATGTGAGTGAAACCATCGGGTACTTGTCTTTCATCTCTTTCCTTATTTCACTAAGTGCAATTGCCTCTAGTTCCACCCATCTAGTCCTAAAGGACACCAAATCATCTTTGATGAGTGCAGAGTAGTATTCCAAGGAATACATATCTCATAACTTCTTTAGCCAGTCATCTGTTGATGGGCACTTAGACTGCTTCCACTCTTTGGCTACTGTGAATAATGCAGCTGTGAACATAGGGGTCCATCATTAATGTTTTAATGTCCACTGAATAAAGGCCGAAGAGTGGTATCGCTAAGTCATAAGGTACTTCATCTTTATTTGTTTTATTTGCACCAGTCTGCATTCCCACCTGCGGTGTAGCAGAGCTCTCTTTTCTTGCTGGTGAAGTTTAAATTGGCATGTTCAGGAACAGGGGATGTTACGCTCGTTTGAATGCACACTACCAAGTGCAAAGACTGAGAGGTTCAAGCCTCCTGCTCCCCACCTGCAGACGGGAAGTTTTTCAAGTAGTGAAGCAGTGCTGCAGGTGCCTCTTTTCCTTTCTCTCTTCCCTCCCAATTTCTGTCTTTATCCAATAAATAAATAAATAAATAAATAAACATAAAATAAATTGGGGGAGATGGGCAGTAGCACAGCGGGTTAAGCGCATATGGCACAAAACGCAAGGACCAGTGTAAGGATTCCGGTTCAAGCCCCCAGCTTCCCACCTGCAGGGGGTCGCTTCACAAATGTTGAAGCAAGTCTGCAGGTGTCTATCTTTCTCTCCTCCTCTCTGTCTTCCCCTCCTCTCTCCATTTCTCATTTCTCTCTGTCCTATCCAACAACAACATTAACAATGACAACAATAACAATGACAGCAATAACAACTACAACAAGCATAACAATAAGGCCAACAAAATGGGAAAAATGACCTCCAGGAGCAGTGGATTCGTAGTGCGGGCACTGAGCCCCATCAATAACCCTGGAGGCAAAAAAAAAGAAAAAAAAAAGAAATTGGTATGTCCACTTTGGAAAAGGGTTTGCCATATATTAAAAATGAAGATATGTACTCGGTCCATCAGGTGCACCATAATTATATCTCCCTGCCCCAAGAACTCATCTACATCCACCGGAAACAAGTTCAGGAAATACACAGCAGCATTAGGCAAACCCCAAAGCAAACTCTTCCCAGGGCTTTTTTGAAGCAGTTTGCTTTCAAGCAGACACTAAATATTTATAAAGCAATGAGTATGAGAGCACTACAAGTACCCATAAGACATAGAGGAATTCCAAAAGAATACTAAGAGACACCAAAAGGAGGGATATGTGTGTGTGTGTGAGTGTGTGTGTGTGTGTGTGTGTGTATAATGATTAGACACTGCTGATGTTTCATGTGTAGCAATACAACCACAGACAAAAGCTGAAAGTGATTTCCATTATTTCCATAGGAGGAAGGAGCATGTTTACTCCAAGTGCTCTTGCTCTGAGGATTGTTTTTTTTTTTTTTTTAATTTTTATTTATAAAAAGGAAACACTGACAAAAACCATAGGATAAGAGGGATACAACTAATGGAAACATGGGTGTCACCTGGGATGCTGTGACTGAGTAGGGCCTTGGGCCCCCAACCTTTCATTCTCAGAATCCCTTTGCCTGCTCATGATAGCTAGTCTCACTTAGCAGAACACACATTAGAAAAGAAATCAAAACTATTGTTTTACTCTCTTTAAAATCCAATAGCAAAGGGTGGGGGTAGATAGCATAATGTTATGCAAAGAGACTCATTCCTGAGGTTCCAAAGACCAGATTCAATCCCCCATACTACCACAAGCCAGAGCTGAGCAGTACTCTGGAAAAAAAAAATCCGATAACAATTATGTCATGTGTATTGCATTGCAGTGAAAGGCAATGACATTTTATAAAAGAAAAATTAACATTGTGCAGAAAAATCCAGGGTCTCAGAATAGAAGGCAGTTACATTCGTGTGTGTGTGTGTGTGTGTGTGTGTGTGTGTTGTGAGAGAGAGGGAAAGGAAAAGGGAGAGAGGGGGGAGGGGGAGGGAGGGGAAGTGGGAGAGAGAATGCATTCTGGGCTACATTTTCCTTAAGATAAATAGAGTAATGGAGAGGCAACACAGCACTAGAGCTTCCTCTGTTGCCATAATACTTCCCATATGGTACTAGGGTTTGAACCTGAATCATGTGCATGGCACATGTGAGCTACCATTCCCTATAGATTCTTGTAGCTACTACTGTATGCATTCTGCTGGTTGGGTGGAAGTACACACACACACACACACACACACACACACACACACACACCAAACAAACACCAACCAACCTCAGTTTAACACAGACATGTAGTTGAAAAAGAGAGGAATGTGTTAGTAGTTTATCAAGTAAGTATAAGATATTTCTTTATACCACACCTAAACTTGATGAGTGATATTTACGGCTAGTTGTGATGTGGAATCTGAAACAACAGGAAGGCATGTTTTGTACTCTGATACTCTAAAATCCATTGGTCTGGCTTACTCTTCAAATGCAGATTTTATCCCTGTGTGATTTTATTATATTATGTATTAATCATGTGGAAAATAACGTTTTGTTGACTTGCATAGCCCTTCCCAGTAGTTACTATATCATTATGCAATGTCAAAAAATCATCAGTGCCAACCAAGAATTTAATTATTATTAAGCTGTTTATGTCACACTTGCAAAAACTTTAATGTTTATTGAAAGCTCAGTTTTATCCATGGCAGTCAATAATATTAATGGTCCTCCTTGAAGTGACAGTTGCACTTTATAATTCTTGAAAGATTCTCTGCTAGAGAACAAAGTCTAAGTGAACACAGCTTGTCAGCATTTCAGGCCAAAATGGCTACAACTCAGCTCACGACCCACAGTAACCACATGGAGCTTTGTCTAAAGCCACAGTCGGAATTGGGCAGAAGTAGTTAGATGATTAGAGTGTTTTGTGTTCAAGACTTGACATTTACTAGAATGGATAATCCTTATTGTTTCACCAGAGACATTCTTAAGGGAAACATGAACTATTTTTCTTATGGAGAGCACGTTAACCAGGGAGGTGTCCAGTGAGTGACACGGAACAGATCATTGGTGTGGTTTGGGCCATACTCCCAATAGCTCTACCACCCCTGCTTTTGTACAGTGTCAATGTCAGCACAGTGGAAAGGACAAATGGCATTCTGCATTTTTCATGATTTTTCTCTTCTTTTCTATTTATTTATTGCCACCAGGGTTATCCCTAGAGCTTGGTACCTGCATATGAAACCATCATTCCTGGTGGCCATTTTCCCCATTTTTGCTTTATTTGACAGGACTGAAATATAGAGAGGGGGGTGGGGGATAGCGAGGGAGAGGGAAAGAGACATTTGCAGACCTGCTCCACTACTTGTAAAGCTTCTCCCTTGCAGGTGGGAACCAGGGGCTGAACCTGGGTCCTTGTGTACTGTAATATGTGCACTTAACCAGGTGTGTCACTGCCTGGCCCCAAGACTTCATATTGTTGAGATGGCAGTACTACTCTAATGGACACACAGAAAACAATTCAATCTCTAGGCAAACTCCCAGCTGGCTTTTCTATTTGCAGAAATTATCCAAGTGATGCTAAAGTGAATAGGGAAGTTCAAGACATCTGGAAAAACCAAAAGAACCTTGAAAAAGAGAAGACCCACATTTCCTGATTTTGTAACTCATGATTAATCTGCAATAATGAAGATCACATGATACTTGCATTGTCATTATGGTCAGCTGATTTAAAATTTTTTTTAATCTTTATTTATTTGCTGGATAGAGACAGTCAGAAATTGAGAGAGAAGGGGGTGATAGAGAGGGAGAGAGACAGAGAGACACCTGAAGCCCTGCTTCACTTGTGAAGCTTTCTCCCTACAGGTGGGGGCCAGGGGCTTGAATCCTTACGCACTGTAACATGTGCACTCAACCAGGTACACCACCACCTGGCCTCTGATTTTTTTTTTTTTTACAAGGGACTAAGGAAGGACCATTATGTATAGGAAAATATATATATATTTTTTGGCAAATAATGCTTGGACAACCAGATAGTAATATTCAAAAAAGTGAATTCCTATCTCATTCTATACACAATATAAACTTTTATTTTTACTTTTTTATATTTATTTTTATTTATTTATTCCCTTTTGTTGCCCTTGTTGTTTTATTGTTGTAGTTATTATTGTTGTCATTGTTGTTGGATAGGACAGAGAGAAATGGAGAGGGGAGGGGGAAGACAGAGAGAGGGAGAGAAAGATAGACACCTGCAGACCTGCTTCACCGCTTGTGAAGCGACTCCCCTGCAGGTGGGGAGGCAGGGCTTGAACCAGGATCCTTATGCGGGTCCTTGTGCTTAGCGCCACCTGCGCTTAACCCGCTGCGCTACAGCCCGACTCCCACAATATAAACTTTTAAAATTATCTTTATTTATTCATTGATAAAGACAGCCAGAAATTGAGAGGGAAGGGTGTGATAGTGAGGGAGAGAGAGAGAGAGAGACACCTGCAGCCCTACTTCACCACTTGCAAAGCTTTCCCTCTGCAGGTGGGGGCCCGGGGCTTGAACCTGGGTCTTTGTGCACTGTAACATGTGCATTCAACCAGGGGTGCCACCACTTGGCCCCCACAATATAAATTCAAAGTAGATAATAGTTAGTTCCCAGAAATAAAAACTGATACTATAAGACAGCTTCAAGGAAACATGAGAGTGAATATTTGCGATGTTGAGTTAGTCATTACTTAAAGATAACAGCAAAATCCCAAACAAGCAAAGAAAACCAAAATATCAGACTTCCTCAAAATACAAATCTTAACACATGGAATGGGTGAAGATATTGCAAATTATATGTTTGTTAAAGACTTACATCTAAAATATATAAACACCCGTCATTGAAACTCAAAAGATAAAATGACAAGAGATGAAAAATAGTAAAGGGCTTAGTTCTGATGAACACGCTCAAAGGGCTGATAATCACACGAAAAGGTGCTCAGCGGCGCTGGTCACCAGGGAACTGCAAGGCAAAAACATAATGACCACTTAACAGTCAGTGGAGTGTCTGTGTTGAAAAAGATAGAAGGTAACAAGTGCTGCTAGGGATGTGGAATAATAGGAATTTGGAGGGGCTATTGATGGCAATGTAATTGATGAAAAGCCACTCAAGTAGCTTAGTGGCTCCTCCAAAGGTTAAACCTCCAGTGTGAGATGAGTCAGCAAATCTGCTCTTAGACACAGTCACAAGAGATGAAAACATACATCCAGAAGCTCAATGACTGGTTAATAGTTAAATGTATGATCTAAATCTAACAGAATATTAGTAACAATGGAAAGGCATGGAGTATCAACACACATGACAATGTGAACACACCTTAGAAAACATTATTTTCTTTTAAAATTTTCATTATCTTTATATTGGATAGAGACAGCCAGAAATCAAAAGGGAAGGGGATAATGGAGAGGGAGAGGGAAGAGGGAGAGGGAGAGGGAAGAGGGAGAGGGAAGAAGGAGAGGGAGAGGGAAGAGGGAGAGGGAGAGGGAGAGGGAAGAGGGAGAGGGAGAGGGAAGAGGGAGAGGGAGAGGGAGAGGGAAGAGGGAGAGGGAGAGGGAAGAGGGAGAGGGAGAGGGAAGAGGGAGAGGGAGAGGGAGAGGGAAGAGGGAAGAGGGAGAGGGAAGAGGGAGAGGGAGAGGGAAGAGGGAAGAGGGAGAGGGAGAGGGAGAGGGAGAGGGAGAGGGAAGAGGGAAGAGGGAGAGGGAGAGGGAAGAAGGAGAGGGAGAGGGAAGAGGGAGAGGGAGAGGGAAGAGGGAGAGGGAGAGGGAAGAGGGAGAGGGAGAGGGAGAGGGAAGAGGGAGAGGGGAGAGGGAGAGGGAGAGAGAGAGGGAAGAGGGAAGAGGGAAGAGGGAGAGGGAAGAAGGAGAGGGAAAGGGAGAGGGAAGAGGGAGAGGGAGAGGGAAGAGGGAGAGGGAAGAAGGAGAGGGAGAGGGAAGAGGGAGAGGGAGAGGGAGAGGGAAGAGGGAGAGGGAGAGGGAAGAGGGAGAGGGAGAGGGAGAGGGAAGAGGGAAGAGGGAGAGGGAAGAGGGAGAGGAAGAGGGAAGAGGGAGAGGGAGAGGGAGAGGGAGAGGGTGAGGGAGAGGGAGAGGGAAGAGGGAAGAGGGAGAGGGAGAGGGAAGAAGGAGAGGGAGAGGGAAGAGGGAGGGAAGGAGGGAGGGAGGGAGGGAGAGAGAGAGAGAGAGAGAGAGAGAGAGAGAGAGAGAGAGAGAGAGAGAGTCCTGTAGCACTGCTTCACCACTCACATAGCTTTTCCCCTGCAAGTGGGGACAGGGGGCTTGAACTTGGGTCCTTATGCTCAACCAGGTGCACGACCACCTGGCCCTTGAAAACATTATTTCAAGTGAAAGAAGCTAGTTACAAAAGTTAGTATAAATATGTGATTTCCCTTGAGCACGTTTCCAGAACAGGTAAATACACCGATGACTGTCTAGAACCAGGTGGAGGTAACTGGGGAGTTATCATTAATGCATCTTTTAAAAAATATCAAAAGGGAGGCGGCCACGCACTCCCGCCCTCCGCCAGTTTCCGCTTCTCCTCCCTTCTCCCTCCTCCCTTCTCCTGAGCAGATTCTTCCCTGGCGGCCCGCAGGAGGGAGGCAGAGATGGCAGATGAGATCGCTAAGGCTCAGGACGCCAGGCCTGGCAGCGACACCATCTTCTGAAAGATTATCCGCAAGGAAATTCCAGCCAAAATCATTTATGAGGATGAGCAGTGTCTTGCTTTCCATGACATTTCCCCTCAAGCGCCAACACATTTTTTGGTGATACCTAAGAAATATATATCCCAAATTTCTGTGGCAGAAGATGATGATGAGAGTCTTCTTGGACATTTAATGATTGTTGGCAAGAAATGTGCTGCTGATCTGGGCCTGAAGAGGGGTTATCGAATGGTAGTGAATGAAGGTGCAGATGGGGGACAGTCTGTCTATCACATTCATCTTCACATTCTTGGAGGTCGGCAGATGACTTGGCCTCCTGGTTAAACATGCTTTAAGGACAGTTTTCCTTCTCTAGGCAATGATTAAGTTTGCAAGTTCCAGTGTATTGAACAGTATACTTGATTTTTGCCTATGTATGGAACAACAAAATGTTAAAAGCTCATAATAAAATACGCTGTTGCATATTTAAAAAAAAAATCAAAAGGTTGGTGACTTTGTATCTTCAGAATTCCGAGAGAGGTGAGTCAGATGCAGGGGAAACATTGAAGAAATAATAACTGGGGCCAGGCAGTGGCACACCTGGCTAAGCACACACATTAACAGTGTGCACGGATGCAGGTTCAAGTCCCTGGTCCCCACCTGCATGGGGAAAACTTCACAAGTGGTGAAGCAGGTCTGCAGGTGTCTCTCTGTCTCTTCCCCTCTCTATCTCCCCCTCTCCTCTCAATTTCTCTCAGTCTCTATCCAATAATGAATAAATAAAAAATACTTTAAAAATGAACAATAACCTTAAGTTTCCCAGTTTTAAGGAGAAGTAAACTGACACATTAAAAAAAACAACCCTCAGGAACTCTACACAAAGCGAAGTTAAAGAAACCCTGTCTTTGAGACAAAATAAATAGCTGAAACCCAAAGGCAATATTAAAGGCTTCAAAGGAGCCGGGGAAAATCACTGTATCATGAATAGAACAACTATTTGGATGACTGCAGATTTCTCATCAGAAATCACAGAAGCACACAGCACTCTGACAGCCTATCAGACCAGAATTGTTCGCTCAGAATTCAGCATCTAGTTGCATTGGGCAACTTCGAGAATGAAGATGAAGAGAGAGATCTTAGATAAAGGGAAATGAAGAGAGCCAGCTCCTGACACTGCTCTAAAAGAAATGCTCCAGGAAGTTCTGCAGACGGGAGGGGAATGATCTGGAAGAGGAATGTGAAATTTAAAGAATGCTGAGCCACAGAAATGCAAATGTCTGATATGGATTGCTCTCCTCCTGTTATTTCTATAAAACATCTGTTACTTTTAGACACATAGATGAGAACGTCGTTGCTGCAGTTCTTCTTCTTCTTCTAGCGGTTGCTGCAGTGAAAGAGTACGTCAGATTAAGATGGAAGACACCTACGGAGAATGTAGGGCAGGGGAGAGACCTGTATTGTTGAACGGTTTCTGCATTCCACATAAAATGGTAAAATATTAATTCTATACAGACTAGGAAAAGATAAATATGATTCTTTCAGTATCTAGATAAATCAACTAATGTAACGCATATATTTCCATTTTTATTCGTGATTTAATAATTATTGACAAGGTTTGTGGGATAGGAGGTGTACAATTCTGTCCAATCCCCTCCACCAAAATTCCATACCCATGTCCTCCACTGGAAGGGTGCCTGGTCTTTATCCCTCTGGGAGTATGGACCAAAGCTATTTATGGGGTGAGAAGGTGAGAAGTCTGGCTTCTGTAATTGCTTTACCACTGGACAGGGGTGCAAAATGCATATATTTACACATAGTAAAAACAAAAGCAAAAATAGGTAGATCAAAATGGGACCTTAAGCAATTCAAGCATTCCAAAAAAAGACAGAAAGGGAAGAGGCATAAAAGGGAAAACAGAGAGTCAACAAATAATAAAACTGTCAACTTAAACCCAAAACATATCAGTAGTTACACTAAATACAAATGGTTGAAACACACCAATTAGCACATAGGCAACTGAAATGAATTGCAGTAAAAAATATCCCAACAATATGTTGTCTTCATGAAACTCACTTTAAATGTAATGACATAAAATTAGTAAAAAAAAAAAAAAAAAGAAAAAAGAAAAAGAGTGGGGGGGTGCTGAGTGGTGGCACACCTGGTTGAGTGCATACATAGCCATGCACAAGGACCAGGATTCAAGCCTCCAGTCCCTACCTGCAGGGGGAAAGCTTCATGAGCAGTGCAGTAGTGCTGCAGATGTCTCTCTGTCTCTCTCCTTCTCTCCTCCTCGTGATTTCTGTTTCTATCCAACAAAATAAAATTTAAAAAGAAGCCCTTTAAAGTCTTCACACAAAATTAGATAGATAGATAAATAAATAAATAAATAAATAAATAAATAAATAAATAAATAAATGAAAAATAAAGTGCTGGGAGCCGGGCGGTTGCTCAGCGGGTTAAGTGCACTAGATGCAAAGCGGAAGAACCAGCATCAGGATCCCGGTTTGATCCCCCAGCTCCCCACCTGCAGGGGGGTCGCTTCACAGGTGGTGAAGCAGGGCTGCAGGTGTCTATCTTTCTTTCCCCCTCTCTGTCTTCCCCTCCTCTCTCGATTTCTCTCTGTCCTATCCAACAACAATAGCAATAGCAACAATAATAATAACAATGACAATGATAAAGAACAAGGGCAACAAAAGGGAAAAATAAATAAAAATAAAATTAAAATATAATATATATATATATATATATATATATATATATATATATATGTAAAGAAAAATAAACCACCTAAGTAGTAGTTGAAAGAGAGTTGGCATGGCCATACTTACATTAGATGCATTAACATCAGATACTGTTGAGTAGGACAGAGGTCATGCAATGACAGAAAGCTCTGTTCAGGGACCTAGCAAGAAGCTCACCTGGTAGAGTGCACACTACATCACAAAGATCCTAGCATCACTTGGGAGCACCATGGGAGGCTTCATGAATATTGGCGTGGTGCTGTGGTGTCTCTCCCTCTCCCTCACTGTCTCTCTGTCCTGCCTGAAATTGAAAGGGAAAAAGCATTCTTTCAGGAGGAATGGAGTTAAGCAGGTACAAAGTCTCAGCAGGCAGAAATTAAAGGAATAAATTAAAAAATAACAACAACAACAAAAAAGAAAGTCTGATCACCAAGAAGATATGTATGCACCTAACAAAAGGTTTCAAAATTTAAAAGAAAAAAAAATGAAAACCACTTTGAACACAGTTTGGCAGTTTCTTATAAAATTAAACATACATTTACATATGCCTCAGGGATCCCACTCCTCTGCATGTCTTCTAGAGAAATGAGGATCAGGGAGAGATCAGAGTGGTTCTGCAAAAAGACTCTCTTACTTGAGGCTATGAGGTCACCGCAGTGCCACTGTCAGTAAGAACTAAACAATGCTCTGGTCTAATTTTTTTTTTTAAATCATCTAGAGAAATGAAAACATACTCTCCCCCCCTCAAAGGACACTCTATAAAAATGTTCACAACTACTTTACACATGAAAATCAAAACTTGAAGCCTCTAAAATGTCCTTCAAAGGGTAAGTGAATGAAAAACCTAACGCATCACCCACTTGTAAACTACTCAGCAACTGAAGGAGTGAGCTGTTGATTGGCACCAACCACACCATGCATTTATCTAGGTGGTGTTGCTATGCTGAGTGAAAGAAGTCAAACCCAAATAGAACACAATGCATGGCCTGAATGACATGGCGTTCTGGAAATGACACATAAAGTTATGTGGACAGAACAGAGCCAGTGGCACTGAACTACATAATTTATAAATCCAGAAAAAGATAGGGGCTCGGTCGTGGTGCACCCAGTTAAGCACACACAGTACTAAGCACAAGGATCCAGGTTCACAAGGGTTGAAGCAGGTCTGCAGGGGTCTATCTTTGTCTCTTCCTCTTGATCTCCTTCCTCCCCCTCTCAATTTCTCTCTGACCCATCAAATAAAATGGGGCAAGGGGGTGAGTGGGGAGGGGAAAAATGGCTGCTAGGAGTGGATGGATTTTCAGTGCAGGCACTGAACCCCATGAAAACCGTGGAGGCAGAAAGAAGAAAGAAAGGAAGGAAAAAAGAGAAAGAGAAAAAGAGGATCTAGGGTATATCCCAGCTGGTACAGTAAGCACATTACCGTGAGTGAGGCCTAGATATGAACTCTCACACCACATGGGAGCATCACGAAATTCAGGGGCGAGGGGGGGGCGGGGAAGCTCCATGGGTGGTAGAATGGTAACAAAACAACAAATTCAATTCATCGGCATATAAAAATACAAGCCATATCAAGAAGGATTTATCCCAAAACTTCAAGGTTGGTTTAACATCTGAAAATAAACTGATGCAAAATAGCATATAAGAGAATAAAAGACAAAAAAAATATTATATCAGAAGATGAAAAAAAAATAAAAGAAATGGAGGAAAAACATCTGAAAAAAATCCAACATATATTCATGGTAAAAAAAAAAATAAGACAAAACCAAAAAACAAAACTCAACAAACTAAGAATATAAAGAGAATTTCTGCAGAGCAGACAGCTGACACCACACATAGCGAGGAAAGATGGAACCCTTCAAAGGTCTCAGATCAAGGGCAAAGTGAGGTGGTTTCACTCTTGCTTTGAGTCAACATTGCCCTGGAGGATCGCGCCAACAGAACAAAAGCAAAATCAATAACAAATTAAAAGAATCCAGAGTGGTAAGAAGTAAGTCTAAACAGATGGGAGGTCTCAGATTGGATGAGTTTGCACGTTCACAGTTCTAAGAAAGCCTCATAAAAAATGACCAAATCTGAACCACTGAGCTTATCACAGGAGAGCAGTTACTAGGAAGGAGAACAAGGAGATTGCTAGTGAGCTGTAATGCTGTATTTCTTTTTTTTATTTTAATATTTATTTACTTTTGACAGAGGGGATGAGAGAACCAGGGTGTCACTCTGGCACATAGGATACTGGGAATTGAACTCAGGACTGAAGAGTCCAATGTTCTGTCTACTGCTCCACCTCCCAGGACATTATTTTTAGTTTATTTTATTAGTGATATAAAAAATTATGAGATAACAGGTGTAATTTCACACCTTTCCCACCACCAGAGGTCTGTGTCTCCATTCCTTCCACTGGAAACTGCAGAAGTTTTCCCAAGGTCACAGATACAAGTTGACTATTATTTCTATAACTATATTTATTATATATTCCCCCCCCCATTGTTCTGCATTCTTTTCCCTTTCTAAGTCACACTTATACCTATTACTAGTTCCAAATGTCCTCTGTTCCTCTTCTCTCTCTGGGTCCTAATGGATTTAAGTTCAGAGCCCTCTGGTCATCTTCCTCTAACATTCTCCTCCTCTGGGAGTATGGGCCAATATTATTTATGAAGAAGGTGGGAGTTCTGGTTTCCATAATTGCTACTCTGCTGGACATGGGCATTGGCAGGTTGATCCATGCCCCCAGTCTGTTTCTATCTTTCCCTCATGGGGTAGGAGTCTGGGGAGGTGAGGTTCTGGGACTTGGTGAAGTCATCTGCCCAGGGAGGTCCTGGTTTATCCAATAGTCTATTTATCATCTCCTTCAAATGTCTATCAGGCATATCAAACAGATGATTGATTTTACTGTCAATTCTACATCCACTCCCAAGCGCCCAACAAACTTCTTCCTTCTCCAAATGACATCAGAACTCATCAAATTCCTCAGGTCAAACATTAGGAATTAGCTCTGATGCTTTTCTTTTGTTGCACTTACAACCTCCACCAGCAACTCCAGTATGTTCACCCCCAAACACAAGATTGAACCCTCAACTTCCCTCTGTGGTTATCTATCACTTGTCTCCAGTCTACTCCCACAACTGGCTTGTATAAATGCAATACCTCTAGCCAACACTTTTGACAATGGTTCATTGGGACTTTGTCCCCCAACCCTCTGTCTTAAAAGTAAGCGATAGCTCCAATGTATGAAAGGCAAAGGCTTGGTTCCAAAGCTTTGCACCGGATGTCAATTCCTTTCACCCTTAGTATCTCCCAGACTCCAGTCAGAGTGCTCCTCTGGGCTCTGTTGCTGCCTGGGTTCAGTGCTGCTGTTCACTCTCCAGAGTAGCCTCTTGTTCACAATTTCCTTCTGACTTTCTGAAAACAAACTAGATAACACACTTCCAGTGTGGATTTAGTGGCCAGCATGCTAACGGTCTTCTCCTGTTATATTAAAATTGCATAAGGGTTGGGCTGTGGCTTTTTCATTCACCACTTTTGTGCCCAGAAGTCTGGCAGAGGCCTAGTGAGTGAAGAGACACATTCTTAATCTTGTGCTCAGATTCCATGACTCCTTATTATCGGGTCTCCCGAGTTCCTAAACCTTGCTATATGTTAGACTCTAGCCTGGGAAGACTGGTTGTTTTATTTAGTTTTGCCAGTGAGGGTTAATGCTGAGTCTTGGTGCCTGCTGGATAAATCCGCTATTCCAAGTGGCCAGATTTTCTTTTCTTAAATTATTTTAAAGATTTTATTTATTTATTCATGAGAAAGATAGGAGGAGAGAGAAAGAACCAGACATCACTCTGGTACACATGCTGCTGGAGATTGAACTAGGGACCTCACACTTGAGAGTCCAATGCTTTTTCCACTGTGCTACCTCCTAGACCTCCTTTCTTAAAATCTTAAAAAATTACCTTTATTAATTGCATAGAGACAGCCAGAAATCGAGAGGGAAGGGGCTGACAGAGAGGGAGAGAGAATGAGAGACACTAGCAACACTGCTTGGTCACTCATGAAACTTCTTCCTAGCAGGCCGGGACTGGGGGCTTGAACCCAGGTCCCTGCATATTGTAATGTGTGCACTCTACTGAGTGCACCACTGCTTGCCCCTCAACCCCTTGCACAGACTAAATCTATAACATCATAATGGTGAGGAGCTAAACTGTACTTTGGTCTTAAAAAACAAAAACAAACAAACAAACAAATAAAAAAACTAGGTAAAGCTGAGGTCTTGGGCATACATGATTTAGCTGTTCCAGGTTTTTTTGTTTTTCAATACATATAATTCAGAGTGAAAATCAGAGAGAGGGAGAGACACCTCACAGCATTAGAGCTTCCTCTGCTGCCACAGCACTTCCCATGTGGTGCCAGGGTCTCAACCCCAGGTTATACACAAGGTAAGACAGATGGCACCCGGCCCAGTGTACTAGCTCTCTGGTCCCACCTGTGCTTTTGAAACTGAGCTGGCGAAGCCCGTCTGGGTGTCAGAAAGTTCAACCCACATTCGAGGAGTACCTTCACGTCTCAGGTTCAGCAGCTACTTTCCAACAACAGCAAATTCAAGGGGAAATCTTGGTCCAGTTGTTACACTGGCATTCGAGATGACCGTGATTTTATTTTCAAAAAATGAACACCTGAGGAACATCTGCTGGGGGCAATGGGCGGCTGGGTGGACACAGCACATGTTCCAGCCACTCAGAAATCGATGTCCCTCACCCGCCTCGCCACCCTGTCCTCCTCCTGCAGGGGCCTCTGGGAGAAGCCAGTGGGGAGGAGAGGTGATAGCTGTGCCTTCCCCTGGTTTTTTGCTCTTTTGAAATTCACAACTGACTGTGAGAAATAAATGTGTTTTGCTTGAGGCTTAGGGAAGTAGTATATGTGACCAAAATTACCCTCTAGGCATGGATTATTTTTCACTCGAGCCTATTCCATTCCCAAAAAAAATTTTTTTAAGCTGGTTATAAAACAAAACAAACACTTAGATGACAAGAACAAGTAACTCTTAGCAGAAAGGAAAAGGGTGGTGGTGGTGAGGTGGGGGGTAGATTGTGGGCAAGAAGGTAGCACATAGGACTTGAGAGAGAGAGAGAGAGAGAGAAAGAGAGAGAGACAGAGAGACAGAGAGAGACAGACAGAGAGAGAGAGAGAGAATGAGGTGTGTCTCAGAGTCTACCCGCCTCCCCACCAACAGTAGCCAGAACTGAGTGGAGCTCCAGTTAAAACAAACAGGAGAGAAAAAGGGGTGCAGTGGAAGCACCCATTGGCAGACACATGGCTAAGGCAGTTGTGCTACGTATGGAGTACTATGTCGCTATTAAAAATCATGAAGTCATCTTCTTCGCAATATTGTGGTCAGAACTCGAAGGCATCATGTTGAGTGAGACAGACCAGAATGAGAAAGACCAATACCAAATGACCTCACTTATAGGTGGAACTTATGAATAAAGTACAGTAAGGGAAAGCACAAGCTGAACAACTCAGACTGGGTGTGGTGTTTTGCACCAAAGCAAAGGATTCTGGGGAAGGAGAGGAAGGGACGGGATGAAGAGACATGGGGGTCCTGGTGTGTCTCCCAGACACCCGTCAAGGGGAGATGAGAGGCTGTGCCTGCGTGTTAAAGTCTATACTGTAAAACCCAGAACCCCCCATGATAAAGCATTGTTTGCCATCTCGCAGTACTCTGCAAAATGTGGACGAGCCTGGAGCCGAAGGTGGATGAAGATGAAAGGAGTTTATTTTGGCTGGGACAGAAGTCCAGTTAGCACTCAGAACCCAAGAAGGCCCCGACTGTGAACACTTGATTATTTATACCCTCTAACTGGGTGGGGGTTGCGGTAAGCATCGATTATAGAAGCGAATGTCAGGAGCAATTAGCTAATTTTAGATGGGGGGACTCCAAGGAGTGGTGTGGGGTTTCCACAGGGGTGGTCATGAGTGGACCACCACTCAGGCATGTTGTCCAGGCTTGGCATCACTCCCAGTAAGGGAAGAGCAGGCTTGGAGCCTCTCCTGGTAACAGAGCTAGCTTCTTATCTATGGGGTAGTCCACACATTATAGGAACTTAAACAAGTCTGGACATGTCCTCAGTATAACACTAATATTTTGTCACACTCTAAGTAGTCATATTTTATATATTTTATATGACACACTAATCTCTGAATTTTTAACTATAGCCTACTAAAACTCTTACTAAAAACTGTACTTATTGGCAATTCCTTCTCACCCACAATAATTTTTTTAAGTTTCTTTTTAAAGTTTTTATTATCTTTATTTATTTATTGGATAGAGACAGTCAGAAATAGGAGGAGGGATAGAGAGGGTGAGAGACAGAGAGACACCTGCAGCACTGCTTCACCACTTGTGAAGCTTTCCCCCTGCAGGTACGGACTGGGGACTCGAACCTGGGTCCTTGTGAATTGTAACATGTGCGCTCAACCAGATGCACCACCACCTGGCCCCCAATAATTTTTTTTAAGTGGTGCACTGTATGGTGATGGATGGGACAGTGACGAGCATGATGAAGCCCGTACACATCTTGACTTCTAGGTCTGAAACCTACTCAGTGCTACCAGTCAATATGAATTAATTTTAAAAGTGCTGGCTTTGCCTCTGCAGTACCTTCACATCAAAGATGTATTTGCAGACTCAACCCCCTGGGCATGGGAAATGATAACAAGAGTAAGTAAATGGGATTTCAAGAAACTAAAAAGCCTCTACACATCAAAAGCAAACTACACAAGGATAGCTGGGCATCCGGGTCAATCGGAGAAGACATCTGCACATCACACATCTGATAAGTGACTGGTTTCAAACATCTCTACAGAATCGGCACAGATCTAGAAAAGAAGCAAGAAATAACCCAATAAAAAAGTGGGCCAAAGAACTAAACAGACAGTTTTCTAAAGAAGAGATACACATGGCCCACAGACACATGAAGAAGTACTGCACTTCACTTATCATTAGAAAAATGCAAATTAAAACTCCTCTGAGATATCGCCTCACACCTGCGAGAATATGGCTGACATCAACAAGCCAGGAAATGACAAGTGTTGGCGAGGCTGTGGAGAAAAGGGAACTCTGCTTCACTGCTGCTGGGAATGCAGACTTAAACCGCCCCCTTGGAAGAATGTATGGACAGTCTTTAAACAAATAAAAGTGTTTATTTATGGTCCACCAATACCTCTCTTAGGCATTTATCCAGTGGACACTCAAACATGAATCAGAAGGGGCATACACACCCCTATGTTCATAGCTGCATTATTCACAATAGTCAAAGAGTAGAAGCAGCTTAAATGTCCATCCACACATGACTGGCTAAAGAAGTTATGGATATATATTCCATGGACTACTACTCTGCAATCATAATAGATGATATTGTGACCTTTGGTCCAAAATGGATGGTGCTTAGTGAAATAAATAAAGAGATGAAAGACAACTACCAGATAGATGTGGAATCTAGAGATCTGATGCTTAGTGAAATAAACAAACAAACAAATAAATAAATGAAAGACAACTACCAGATAGATTCACTCACATGTGGAATCTAGAGATCTGATTTACATGAACTTGCCGAAAACAAAACAACAACAACAAAAACACCCCAACAAACAAACAAAACAGAAGCAAGCAAACTGTAAGACTTTGTGAGTACTATGGTGGTTATCTAAGAGGTGGGAGGATGGAGATATAGAACTTTGGAGGTGGAACTGTGCATTGTAATCTTGTAACAAACTATTAATAATCAATAAAAGTTTTTTTAAAAATTAAAAAGTGCTGTTTTTTCTCTACCCAGTGAAACCAGGGGCTAGAGCTCTGCAAGATGGTCCAAAACTGAGCTGATGTGGGGTGTCTGCAGACCCAGCTGAACAATGATAGAGAGGCCTAGGAGCTACTAGGAAAGGGGGGCAGGCATCGCCTGGTGCCAGTCCTGCTCCTGCATGCTTCCTGGGACTGACTATTTGTCTGTGAGCCTTATATTCATTTGTTGATGTCCTGATGGCTCCCAGTGTGGTGCTACCAGGAAGTAGGGCCACTGGGAGAGTGGGGCCCTCATGAATGGAATTAGTGGTTTCTATGAGACTCTGAAAACCTGCATCCACCAACTACGTGCAGAGGGGTTAGACATGACAGTTGTCTAATCCAGAAGGGATTCTCGCTGGCATCTGACTGTGCTGGTCCTTGGATCTCAGAGACACAGCTCCCAGAACTGGGAGGAATGAATTTCTGCTATTTAGAAGCCACTCACCCTGCAGTGTTCTGTCATAGCTGCTCAGACTGATGTACACACTCCTACCATGACTGACAAGACTCAGGCTGGGGCAGCCTTGAACTTGACCTCAGCTCCCAGCACAACAGCTGATGGGCAGCAGATGCAGGAGAGCTCAGGTGGATAAAGAACTGATCACCTTCAAAACAGAGTAGTATGTCCTCTACGGAACATCATGGTTACTCACTTGAACTTGGAGGACCAGGGATAAATAATTTAGTTTTGGAGGATGGAGCAACAGTTGAAGGAAATCAACATTTCAGACATAGCTGTTGTGTAAAGAAATGCAAATTCAAACCACATGGACATTCCACCTCACCCCTGAGAGAAAGGCCTCCATTGACAAAACAGGAAGTGAGCAATAGATGCTGGCGAGGGTGCTGAGAAAAAGGGACTCTGCTCTACTGCTGGTGGGAGTGAAAACTGGTGCGGGCTTTATGGAAAGCAGTCTGGAGAGTCCTCAAACAAATAAAAATGGAAATAGTCTATGATACAGCTATACTACTCCTAGGCATATATCCAAAGGGACCGGCAAACACTAACTAAAAAGTACATGTGCACTCCTATGCTCACTGCTGCACTGCTCACAATAGCCAAGGGGTGGAAGCAACCTAAATGCTCACTGATGGATGACAGGACCAAGAAGCCATGGGATATATAATAAACTCAATGCAATACTACTCAGCAATTAAAAATGGGGTTATTGTCACCTTTGGGCCAAAATGCAGAGAATTGGAAGAGATTCTGTGAATTGAAACTCAACTACTGGATGGTTCCACTCAACTGAAGTATGTAAACATTAAAAAAAAAGGCAGTTTCTCACACTTTATGAGAAGTATGGTGGCTATGGAGGGGGAGGGCGCAGGACTTGAGGTGCAAATATGCCCCCTGAAATCTTATCATTTTGGGAACTTGTGTTAAATCCCTAATTAAAAAGGGAAGAATAAAGATACAGCTATATGTAAATAATATTAAATGGCATAAATCATGGTAAGGTCTTGTATAATACAGCAAATCCTAGCCATGGGATTTTTAAAGTAAACCTAATTCCCTAATAACTGGGTTACAATAATAACTATCCATTGCCTTCTTAATCTCTAAGACAGCAGGAACCCTCTCCACTCTCTATAAAACCCATATTTCTCCTAGTCCTGGAAACTCCAGGGCATGGCTCGTCTTCCTGTATGCTTCTCTTAATCCAAACCATTTGATACTGCATCTGCTGATCTCAATCAAATCAATGCAACCAGTACCATCTCAACACTTTTCACTTCAGATTGTGACCAGAGACACCAGGCGTGGAATGTCAACCCTTCAGCTCCAGCACTCTGGTGAGACCGTTCCTATCTTATAGGACTCCTCAATTCCATATCGGGTGGTGCACCTCCTAACAAAGCCACAGAACCTAGATATAGATCAGGGCCCATGAGACAGAACACATGTGCACATGTACCCACAAGTTAGGGGAAAATATACAGCTTAAAGAAAAAGTGTACAGGGAGCTGGGTGGTAGCACAGCAGGTTAAGCTCAGGTGGCGCAAAGTACAAGGACTGGTATAACGATCCCAGTTCAAGGCCCTGGCTCCCCACCAGCAGGAGAGTCGCTTCACAAGGGGTGAAGCAGGTCTGCAGGTGTCTGTTTTTCTCTCCCCCTCTCTGTCTTCCCCTCCTCTCTCCATTTCTCTCTGTCCTGTCCAACAACATCGACATCAATAACAACAACAAGGGCAACAAAAGGGATTAAATAAATATTTTTTAAAAAAAGAAAAAGTGTACTATAGTTTGCAGTGACCCAAAAACAGCAAGCAAGTATAAAGACCTAAAAAAAAAAAAAAAGACACCATAAAATGATATATACCTTTCCCATATTTGGGAGCTACTCTGTCCTAATCCAGCTTTCTAGTCCTATTTCCAACTCTGACACCATCTCCCCAGACAATACGTCTGGTCCACCTGCATGTTAGCTGCTGTGTTCAGGTAAAAATTAGTAAAGCCATGGACCCCCCTGGAATATACCTAAAATAGACCTACTAGCTTTTTTCCAAAATGGAGTTCCCAAATCTCATAGAAGGGGAGAGACAGAGAGATGCCTGCCACACTGTTTTGCCACTCGCAAAGTGGGAACTAGGAGCTTGAACCCAGGTCCTTGCAGATATAACATGTGTGCTCAACCAGGTGTGCCATCACACCTGCAGGTGTCTTTCTCTTACTCTATCTCTCCCTACCCTCTTGATTTCTGACTGTCTTTATCCAACAAGTAAAGATAATTTTTTAAGATTTTATTTATTTTATTTATTTATTTATTTATTTATTTATTTATTTATTTATTCATGAAGATAGAAGGAAAGAGAAAGAACCAGACACCACTCTGGTACATGTGCTGCTGGGGATGGAACTCAGGACCTCATGTTTGAGAATCCAACGCTTTATCCGCTGTGTCACCTCCCAGACCACAGATAATTTTTAAAATAAAGAGAGAGAGAGAGATGAGGGGTTCTTGGTCAAGCACAAAGTGAGGATTTCCTGTGGTTACCTGTGGTTACCTCCAGCACTGATGGTTCCCCCCCCATCCAATGGAGGGGGACAGTGAGCCAGGACATGCTCGTTTTACTGAGATGCCAGCCAAATCAGAGCGCACTGGCCGTGACACTTACCGAAAATACTGGGCTGTTGGAAAAGTCATGATGTACTTTCCTAGGGTTTTCTATGCAAAAATGTGCCTTGGCTTTTCCAACAACCCAATACTCGGTGCCCCTCACCCAGAGGTGACCAAGGCCTCTAGGCACTGAAGAGTCCTCAGAAAGCCCTTCGGGGGTGCACAGGTCAGGAGCTGAGTTCCTGTTATCACTCTGCCCATCATCACATTGGTCGCAAGAGCCCAGGGAACGAAATTGGACAGTAAGTGCATATGAGGGCAGCTTGCAACATAATGGCTTTCTACCATTAATCCTTCTGTGCACTAGGATGTCTGATCCCTTATCAGAGTGGTGACTATGACAGAATGCCATAGACTGGTTGGCTGAGAAATAAACAGACAGTGATTTCTGGAGGCTGGATGCCCAGAGTCAGCCCGGGGTCTGCTGAGGACACTCTCCCTTCTCCCAGGTTTTGGGGGGGGCAGTGTTCAGAAGGAATGAGGGGGCTCCCTGGGGGTAAGTCCATCCATGGTGATCTATCCCATACCCCCATTGCTTCCCAAAGCCCCATTGCCTAAGACTTTGTGTGTGTGTGTGTGTGTGTGTGTGTGTGTGTGTGTGTGTGTGTGTTGGAGGGGGCTGACATTAAGAATTTGGGCAGACAAGCTCACCGATGTGTCCTGGAGCCCCACCTCCCCAGAGCCCTGCCCCACTAGGGAAAGACAGAAACAGGCTGGGAGTATGGATCAACCTGTCAATGCCCATGTCCAGCAGAAAAGCAATTACAGAAGCCAGACCTCCCACCTTCTGCACCCCATCAAGATATTTGGTCCATACCCCCAGGAGGATAAAGACTAGGGAAGCTTGGGGGGGGGGGCTAGATAGCCTAATGGTTTTATGCAAACAAACTCTCATGCCTGACGCTCCAAAGAATAGGGAAGCTTCCAACGGCCTAGGGGCTGGGACTCGGAACTCTTGATTACTGGCTGTCTCTATCCAGCAAATAAAACAAAGATACGAAAGAATTAAGAAAAAAAAATTTAAAAAGAGAAAAGAAAATATACTTTTAAAAAATGTCTAAGGCTGTAGACATCTCATCAAAAGAGCTTAAGACAGCCTGAGGCCTGTCTGCAGATCACAGACAAAACCACAGAGAGTGACAAGTGGCAAGCAGACATGTGACATTAAACCATGGAATGGGGATAGATGATTTCATCTGGGTCCCTTAAAGGGATGGCAAGGCCTGGGTATTCCAAACTCCCAGACTGAAAATCACATTTCATCCTTTTAAATATGTGCATTTGCTTATTAACAAGAGAGAGACCCCGAGGAGGACTCTTGCACAGTCTGGAATTGAACTTGCAATGCCACTGCTTTGAAGTCTAATGCTTTATCCATGGTACCAACTCCTGGATGCCACAATCACATTTCAAGACTGGGAAGACAGCAGAGTGGTTTACACACACCAGACTATTAGGCCTGTGGGGTCTGAGGCTTCTGAAATGCAAAGAAATATCAAGTTGTCTTTAGAAGATCAGGAAGCAATCAATCTCACACTGGATTACAGTTGTTTTCCCCTCCTCCTCCTCCTCTTTCTCTTCCTCCTCCTTTTTCTCTTCCTTCTCTTCCTCCTATTTCTCTTCCTCCTCCTCTTTCTCTCCCTCCTCTTTCTCTCCCTCCTCCTCTTTCTTTCCCACCTCCTCTTTCTCTTCTTCCTCTTCCTTCTCATCCTCCTCCACATCCTCCTTCCAGGCAGTGGGACCTCACATATGAGTAAAGCCAGCACTCCCATGCCAATTTATTCATTTTTTAAAATTGCTACCAGGATTGTTGCTGAGGTTTGCTGTTGACACTATGAATCCACCACTCCCAGTGGCCATTTCTATTTTATTGAATAGGACAGAAAGAAGCAAAGAGAGGAGGGAGAGAGTGAGAGGAGGTGAGAAAGAGAGACACCTGCAGATGCAGACCTGTTTCACCGCTCAAGAAGCTTCTCCCCTGCAGGTGGGGAGCAAGGGCTCAAACACAGGTCCTTGGGTTTGGCAATGTGTGTGCTCAACGTGGTGTGCCACCACCTGATCCTCCATGCCCCCCCATTGCATTCTTAACTTCACTAAGTCCAGGAAACCTCACACAAGCCCTGGCAGCAAAGCTGGAGGAGGTGCCAACAGAGGTGACCAGGACAGTGGATGGGGGTCTGGTGGTCACTCTAGTGGAATACAACTCAGGTGTTAAGAATGATAAAGTCACCTTCTTCACCTCATCAGGGATGGAGTTTGAAAGAATCATGTTAAGTGAGATCAGCCAGAAAGAGAAGGCTGAAGATGGGATGATCTTATTCATGGACAGAAGTTGAGAAATAAGAACAGAAGGGAAAACACAAAGTAGAACTTGGACTGGGTTTGGTGCATTGCACTATAGCAAAGAACTCTGGGGAAGGAGGACAAAGAGAGGACTTGAGGGAGTGGGGCTTTTCGGGACCTGGTGCATGATGGCAGAAAGGACCTAAATTGGGGGTGACACCTATTATAGGGAGATAAGAAACTGTACCATGTGTTATCAAGTATATGGTAAGCCATCAACTTCCAAGATGAGAAAATAGATAAATAAGAAGCCAATTGCTGTTGCTGAACTGAGGCACAAAGGGGCATTATCACCAGCATCTGGCAGAAATGGGCAGACCTTTGTCTAGGGGCATCCTTAGAATAGACCCGGGATTGGGGCTGGGTGATGGGACACCTGGTAGAGTGCACACATTACCATGTGCAAGAACTGAGGTTCAAGCCTCCAGTCCCCCACCTACAGGAGGGAAGTTTCACAAGCAGTGAACCAGTGTTGTTACAGGCATCCTTCTCTCTCCTCTCTACTCCCTCTTCCTTCTCAATTTCTCTCCATCTCTATCCAAAATAAAGAAATTAAAAATAGTAGGTACGGGGGTTGGGCGGTGGCGCAGTGGGTTAAGCGCATGTGGCATAAAGCGCAAGGGCCGTAGTATGGATCCCGGTTTGAGCCCCCGGCTCCCCACCTGCAGGGGAGTCGCTTCACAGGCGGTGAAGCAGGTCTGCAGGTGTCTATCTTTCTCTCCCCCTCTTTGTCTCCCCCTCCTCTCTCCATTTCTCTCTGTCTTATCCAACAACGAACAACATCAACAATGGCAATAATAATAACCACAACGAGGCTACAACAACAAGGGCAACAAAAGGGGGAAAAAATGACCTCCAGGAGCGGTGGATTCATGGTGCAGGCACCGAGCCCAGCAATAACCCTGGAGGGAAAAAAAAAAGTAGTAGGTACTTAAAAAAAAAAACAATCGAACAGGGGGCTCATACTGGAGAGACTCCCTTTGACTGTGACTAATAAGGGAAGGCACTTAGCACACATGGACATCAGAACACTGACGCAGCGGTTAAGAACCCCTTTGAGTGTGATGAATCGCAGGAAGTTTTGGAGACTTCAGTCAAGCCTCAAAATACATCAGAGAATTCAGAACTGAATGGACACAATGCAGGGAGGCTCACAGGAATGGCAGACAGAATTACACACATCACAGGATCCACAGTGGATGGAGGTAATGCCACCACCAGTCAACAGAATACGGAGAGGTCTTTACAGATGATTTGATCCTTTGGAAGAATCAGAAGTAATGACCAAGCCTTGTCCACCACCAAAGGCTCTGCGATTTGCTTCATTTCACAAAAAAGCCTGCTGTGATATATGCATAGTTATCTTGTAACGGGGTCACTTCATTGAACACTCTCCTAATTCTAAGTCCATCTTCAGTGTTAGACGCAGAGCCTCACTCAAGAATTGCAAACCCAAGTGGACTGATTCACACGATATTTCCCAAGTAAATGCCCATGTTGGTTGTAAAGTATAGTTTTTTGTTTTTGTTTTTGTCATGGAGAGTGCTTAACCAGGTATGCCACTGCCTGGGCCCTATAGTTTTGTTTCTGTACTTCTAATACTTAGAGCTCTTTTTGTCCATCCTTTTTTTAATGCCCTGCTCCAGAATTTCCAACGCTGAGAAAAAGAGAGAGAGAGAGAGAGAGAGAGATGAGGCGAGGCGAGGCGAGGCGAGGCGAGGCGAGGCGAGGCGAGGCGAGGCGAGGCGAGGCGAGGCGAGGCGAGATGAGATGAGATGAGAGAGAGAGGCGGCTTTGGGCTGCTGATGGTTTCAACCTGCTAAGGGCTCTTCAGGCAACACCCACTTCAGCTGGCTTAAGGAGTCTACTGAGCTCAAAAAGGCCAGGAGAATGCTGGGCCTGAGACCTTAGGGACAAAGTTCTCAATGCTATAAGGTACTCAACATGTGAGCTGTTGGTTTCATCATTATCTTTTTTCCCCCATTCTTTCTTTCTTATTTTCATTTCTTTTTTCTTTTTTTAGATTTTATTTATGTATGAGAAAGATAGGCGAGAGAAAGAACCAGACATCACTCTGGAACATGTGCTGCTGGGGATCAAACCTGGGACCTCATGCTTGAGGGTCCAAAGCTTTATCACTGCGCCACCTCCCGGACCACTCTTTCTTATTTTCTGTCTAAGTGGTGTTGAGAGTTACAGATGACAACTTAGTGTCTGGGTTATAAATGAAACCACTCAAGGAGAGAAGGTTCTTCTGAAGAGCCATTTCTCCAAGTCCCAGAAAAGAATGCAGGAGCCTTCCAGAACCCACTCTTTGGGCCCATGAAACCACCATCTATTCTCTGGGGTGTGTCAGTCCCAGCTTGGGTGAGGCACTTGCCAGTCGGTGTCTGGGAGGGGGGAGTGCGGGGGACCAGGGTTGTTTCCACACACATGTGCCACTGTGACCGGTGAGGAAAGGGGGCATCCTTAGAGCGGAAGTGTTAGGGAAGTGGCTTTATCCATTGTACTATCTTCTGGGCCATGACAATATATTTTTTTCTTTCCTTTTCCCCTCCTTCTTTTTACAAGCTATTTTTTATTTGTGATTAATAGTGGTTTTCAAGACTGTACGATTATAGGGTATAGTTTGACATTGCCCATACCACCAAAATTCTGTGCTCCCCACCCTCGCCATGATAATCTCATAAAGTCTTAGTTTATTTTTAATTTTTTATATTTATTTCCCCTTTTGTTGCTTTTGTTGTTTTTTATTGTTGTTGTAGTTATTATTGTTATTGATGTCGTCATTGTTAGATAGGACAGAGAGAGATGGAGAGAGGAGGGGAAGACAGAGAGGGGGAGAGAAAGATAGACACTTGCATACCTGCTTCACCGCCTGTGAAGCGACTCCCCTGCAGGTGGGGAGCTGAGGGCTCAAACCAAGATCCTCATGCTGGCCCTTGCACTTCACGTCATGTGTGCTTAACCCACTGCACTACCGCCTGACTCCCTATTATTTTATTCTTTTATTGGATAGAGACAGAGAGAAATTGAGAGGGAAGGGGGAAATAGAGAGGGAGAGAGACAGTCACCTACAGCACTGCTTCACCACTCATGAAGCTTTCCTCCTGCAGGTGGGGACCAGAGGCTTGAACCTGAGTCCTTGTGCACTGTAATGTGTGTGCTTAACCAGGTATGCCATCACCTGGCCCTACAAAGTCTTAGTTTTTTTCAAACTTGTTTTTTTTTTCTTCTTTTTTTGCAAGTTTCTGTGATAATATATTTTCTAGTTTCCCAATTCTCTCCACGCTGACGGGTGCTATGGAGGTCCGGTGTGACACAACTCAAAAGTCTGGTAGCTTTCTGATCTTACCCTCATTCTGATTTCTGCGGGGCAATAGATTCAGATGAAGAAGAGCTGTCTTTGTAAGGGAACTCATTGTGCCTGCCTTCCCACAGGGGCTCTGAGAACAGGGTCTCATGTCAGGAAATATAAAGAGCCAACTCAGCATAATTTCTTTGTGTTTATATGATTCCCTAAACACACATGCACGTGCTCTCTCTTGTATTTTATGTATGTATATATATATGTATGTATGTATGTATTTATTTTAAATAGAGACAGAGAGAAATCAAGAGGAAAGTGGAAGATCGAGGAGAGAAAAAGAGATACCTGCAACATTGTTTCACTGTTTATGAAGCTTCCCTCCCTGCAGGCTTAAACCCATGTCCTTGTACACTGTAATGCGTGTGCTCTGCCAGGTGCACCACCACTACCCGACCCCTACAGTTTCCTAAACTCTCAAGTCAGCGCAGCTGTCTCCAGCCCTGCCCACCCCCCAGCCCCTACTCTGTTTTAAAAACTCCTCCCATGCCTTCTTCTCTGGTCACCCAGTCTCTAGTTTTATCCTCCTGTGGAGTTATTTAAGCCTCTTTTTTCCCTCTGCTCTTCAGGTCCTTCCGCACACAATGAGCACAGCAACACAGAGGAAGGGGGTCTTGGGGGGGGGGCTGTGATGAGGACAGAGGAACAGCAGTGCCAGTCCTTCTTTGCAGCCTTGTCATAATCATTAATCCCACAGCAGTCACACATCAGTGGCTGTGCATTTGGGGGTGGCACACAATAGAGTCAGTGCTAGGACTTCCAGGAGAGTGTGGCCATGATTCCCCCCCCCCCAAAAATTATCTATAACTTCTATGGTTATTGACCTTAACAAAATTCACCAACTACAACTGAGACATCCACAGCCTCAGCCACCAAGTTGCAGATGCCATCCTGATGCCATCCTGACTTCTCTGGGCAGAGGACTTCACCAAATATGTCCTGGAGCCCCGCCTCTCCAGAGCTTTGCCCCAGTAGAGAAAGATAGAAAAGGCTGGGGGTATAGATCAACCTGTCATTCATTACCCATGT
Source organism: Erinaceus europaeus (assembly GCF_950295315.1). Classification (NCBI taxonomy): domain Eukaryota; kingdom Metazoa; phylum Chordata; class Mammalia; order Eulipotyphla; family Erinaceidae; genus Erinaceus; species Erinaceus europaeus. The sequence goes on along the minus strand of NC_080181.1, from coordinate 43,665,100 downwards.
CCAGTGGAAAAGCAATTATAGAAACCTGAGCTCCCATCTTCTGCACCCCCCAAATAATTTTGATCCATACTCCCAGTTGGGGAGAAATGCTAGGGGGAAGAGGGCTCTGAACTCAAATCCATCAGGACCTGGAGAGAGAAGAGGAAAAAGGGAGGGACATTTAGATGTAGGAATAGGTGTGTATGTGACTTGGAAAGCAAGAGAAGATAGTACCACGGGGGGGGGGGGGGGGGGAAATGGGTAAATATACAACTATAGACAGATAGTTATAGAAATAATAGTTAACCCTTATCTGTAACATTAGGAGAACTGCTGTAGCTTCCAATGAAGGGATTGGGGATCCACAACTGTGGTGGTGAGAACAGTGTGGAGTTATACCCCTGTTATCTTGTAATTTTGTAAATCAATTATTAAATCACTAATAAAAACAGTAAAAAAAAAAAAGTCAGTGCTACATTTCAACCACCTCTGTTCCCTCACCACTCTGCACAATTAGAGCTATGGGGTGTCAGGGCTGGCAGCCATCAAATCTCAGGACCCATAAAGGCCAAGAGGAAGGAGTGGGGGGGCATAATCTAAACTGCTCCCAGTGGGAGGGCTGGATCACTGCTCGCCCTCCAAATCAGCTCTCCTGGGAGCCTGTCACCCTTCCCAGGTCCATGGGGACCCATAGTGACACCCCCTCAGCCTCATAAACACACAGCAGGTTTCAGATTCCCAATTCTGCTTCAGTGAAAACAAGAAGAGGCCAAGAGTGTGCATATTCTCCACTGCTGTGGCTGCTGGTTTGAGACCACACACTGAGAAACTCTGCCCTGGAGCCTTTATTTGCTAGCTGGGAACCCTGAGGGCCCATAGGATGATTTGGTGCCTGGATCCTGAGTTGACTCAAGGGCTTAGAAACCCTCGGGCCAGATGACTGGGTTGGTGGTGCAACCAGTTGAACGCACAGGTTACCAATTACCATGCCTCAGTTCCTAGCAGAGTAATTCTCCACTGGCAGCTAGGATGCATAGGAGTGTTCGCTGACTCCAGCTCATCTTGCAGAAGACATGTGACAATCCTGACTGTATGAGTGCATGTTCAAAGTGAAGTGGTCATTTCCTGTTCTTTCTGATGGGCAAGCATTGTAGCTATGAAAGGGGAATGGGAGAATACCATGAATTCATCAATACATAGTTTGTTCATCCATTTACTCACTTGGCAGCTATTCCTTTCTTTTCTTTTTCTTTTCCCTTTTCTTTTCTTTTCTTTTCTCTCTTTCTTTCTTTTTTTTTTTTTTGTCTCCAGGGTATATTGCTGGGGCTTGGTGCCTGGATTATGAATCCGCTGCTCCTGGAGGCCATTTTCTATTTTATTGCCATTGTTGTTGTTGTTATTGTTGTTATTGCTGTTGTTGTTGAATAGGACAGAGAGAGACTGAGAGAGATGGGGGAGACAGAGAGGTGGAGAGGTGGAGAGAAAGAGAACCCTGCAGACCTGCTTCACCACTCGTGAAGCGACCTCCTTGCAGGCAGGGAACCAGGGACTCAAACCAGGATCCTTGAGCAGGTCCTTGCACTTTGCACCATTTGCACTTAATCTGTTGTACTACTGCCCAGCCCCCACAGTTATTTCTTAATCTCCTACAAATTCTAGCTGGCATTGTTGCAAAGGTGAGGGACAGAGAAGTGAATGAAAAATAAGACAAAGAAAATTTTGACCTGGGTGGGTGATACAAAGTCTTTCATGCCAGAGGCACCAAAGGTCCCAGGTTCAATGCCGGGCACCACCATAAGCCAGAGCTGAACAGTGGTCTGGAAAAAGAAAAAAAATTTTTTTTTGACTTTCATGAAACTTACATTTGAGTGAGGACAATCAGAAAGTCATTCATGCCCTCCCTTACTCCTGTCCACTATCTAGAAGTGTTCCTCTCCTCCAGGGCCCTGGGTGAGAGTTCTTTCTGGCTTCTTGAGTGAATGCTTCACAAAAGGAGTCCATCTCACTAACTTGCAAAACTATAAGAATGTAATTGTCTCCAGGGGTACAGGTAACCCAGATGAGTGAAGTAATTTCCTCCAGATTTAATTTAAAAACCAAGAGTCAACCTGGTTTTACATACATGCATTTATTTACTCCATTCAGACTTAATTTCAAAATAAGAGTTAACATAGTTAGATGAAATAACAAGTGATTTCTTTTCTCTTCCAGTGTTGAGTAATTGAACAGAGACTGAACAAAGGTGTATAAAATGAAGGCTGCTCTAAACCATTTCCCTGATAATAAAACTGACTTATTCTGTGTGATTTTTTTTTTTTAAATATTGAAGGTGAGGTAGTAATTTGAAAGAAAAGGGAATAAAAGCATTTGAGGATGCCAAGGCATCCACACAAATTTAGATCTGTGTGTTTCCTCTAGTCTGGGCTGAGGGGGCCATGGCTCAGCTCACCTGGGACTCTTGCCTATGCTCACAGGCTTTTCCGTAGGAAGCTTCTCCCAGGTAATAGGTGAGCCCAAGACATCTGAGATTCTCATTCTGCTAGCTGATTCTCTTGAGGGAGGTTGAACAGAGTTTCAGGCATAGAGGTGGCCATACTTCCATTTTTTCTCAGACACATTCTCACACTCCTGCTTCCAGAATCCTTGTTGGTGGTTTCAGTCCCTCTCAGATCAGAGAGCTTGGCTGGCAGGGAGGGAGTTGGTTGTCTTGGTAGCTCTTCAAAGAGGTCTGGCAGGAGAGGGAACTACTAGGCTGGGAGAATGAGGAAATGCAACTGGTGAAGCTGGCTGCTGTCAGCTGGCTGCTCCCTGGACTGTGAAGAATATGAACCAACATGGCGCTCTTGGCGGTGACCTGTGGGTGTGCTTCTCCCACTGCGGAGGGTGCCATATTGGTAAGTGCTGCCGTCCCTTGTGCCTGAGCTCTCTCTGAGGTGTAGTTTCCCCTCCTTCCTATGCCAGTCTGTCAGAGAAGACCCCAACCCACCCCCAGAGTAGGACCAGGAGAAATCATGTTCAAATGGCAAGTCTTCTTGAGACAAATGGGTGATGGGACTCTTTTTGGACTCTCGCAGGCAAGAGCCACCGTGTCCAAGCGGAATCCACTTTCCAGATGTCATTAGGGTCCCCACCCATGTGCATGGCCACCCTTGGTCTCCTTTGAGTCACAGATCCTCGATGTTCAAGGGCTCAGGGCCTTGAATAAATGCTCAGCCAGAGAAGGAACAAATAGGCAACAGCCTATCTGAATGAGCACCTTCTCCAAGCATCTCCGTTCTAAAAGAGCAGAATGGAGTTTCCCCAGATGGTCCTGGAAGGCAGACATTACCAGAACTCCCCACCCCCCTGTATGAGCCCTGGTAATGGACAGATGCACCCACTATATGCTCGGCACTGAACACAAGTGGACGGCACTCTGCAGAGCCAGCACGGTGCACGGGGGATGGCGACAGAGACAGCAGGTATGAGGGCAGAGCTTGAGCAGAGGCAGGTGCCATCATCATCTCACTTGTGCCAGCTGGCCTGCAGGACAAGCAAGAGCCCTCGGGAGAGGCACTGCCTGCCTGTCAAAGTATCCTGCCGTCCAGCTGTGCACAGAACAGCCCTGAACAGCTGACAACGTTTCCCTCTGGGCCCAGCACCCCAGCACTGCAAGTGGGGAGAGTAGGTTGAAACTGCCTATCGCCATTAGACTTTATTTCTCGTTCTTCCTTTCATCTTTTCTCTCCTGTGTCTTCTTTTCTCTCTTTCTTTCTCTTTCCCTCTTAGTTAATGAAATAGAGACAGAGAGAAATTGAGATGGAAGAGGGACATAGAGAGGGAGAGATAGCTGCAGCACCGATCCATGTGCGTCCCTCCAGAAGCTGCACACTCGGTCGAAGAGGACAGCCTTCCCTGAATAGAGACGAACTGGTCTTCAGTTGAAGGCATATGAGTAGCTGCGCTCCCCTGCTAGAACTTCCAAACAAGCGCTCAAGGTCCATTTGTAGGAGAATGTAGGGTAGTCAAGCTCCCAAGACTCCAGACACATCCAAATGAGGTGCTACATGTGGCAGTCTGCCTTTCTTTAAAAAAACAAAAACAAACAAAAACAAACAACCCAGGTTCCAGTCCCTGGGCCCCACCAGCAGCGGAGGAAGAAGATTCCCAAGTGGTGAAGTAGTGCTGTGGGTGTCTCTCTCCCTCTATAACTCCTCACTGTCTTTCAATTTGTCTCTACCAAAACAAACAAATCAATTAATTAAAAATATTTTTACTGGAATTATGATCTAGCAATATCACTCTGGGACATTTATCCAATGAATATTCAAACACTAATTCGAAGGGACATATGCACCCCTATGTTTACAACTGCATTATTCACAATAGCCAAAGAGTGGAAGCAGCCTAAATGCCCATCAGATGACTGGATAGAGAAGTTATGGGGTATATATATTCCATGGAATATTACTCTGCGATTGCAAAAGATGATACTGTGTCCTTTGGGACAAAAATGGATGGAACTGGAGCTGATTGTGCTTAGTGAAATAAGTAAAGAGATGGAAGACAATTTCCAGATGGCTTCATTCATTCATGGAATCTACATAACTGATATACACGATTTAGCGGGAAAACAAATAAACAAACAGAAGCACGCAAACTGTAAGTCTTGTGAGAACTATGGTTATATTTGGGAGGTGGGGAGGTGGTGGGGACACATAAACTGGGTGATGGGTGTGGTGTGGAACTAACTATACACTGTAATCTTACAATCTTGTAGCCCACTATTAATCATAGAAAAAAATTTAAATTTAAATAAAAAAAAGTCAAGCCAGAGTAGTGAATCCCTAGCAATGGAAAGTAAATAAAAAGCACAGAACACTTGAGGCATATGAACACTACTGCCCTAGACAGTCAGCCCTCCTTGGGAACAATTCCACCTGAAGGAGCTTACACGACCTTCTCACAGTGTGTAGTGGGGGCTAATCTGTCACCAGCGTCACTGGGTCCCTGTGATTGTCACCTGCATCCAGGCCCATGGGAGGCCTGCACTGAGGAGCATCAGTCTTGGTTTGAGATGAAGCGAAAGACCCAGGCTGGTGCAGGCTGCCTCGTTACCTAGCGATCTGACAGCTCAGCCATGAACTTGAGCCGGCAAACCTCTGCAAGCCTGGGCTTGATACAGGGCAGGCCTGGACTCCTCTTGCCTCTCTCCTGGGGCCCAGTGTCTCTAGGGCAGGCTTGGGACAAGGCCCCACCTCACAGGGCTGATGCTGGTGCCTGGCTGGTGTCTGACTGGCAGGAGCTCAACACACGAGTGCATCTCTGTCCCCTTCACCACCCAAGTGTGCACCTGCTCCTGTCTGTGCTGTGAAAAGTCCAAAAAGCCAGGCCATGAAGCTTCCAAAGCCAGGTGTCACTTACTGAGAGGCACATGGAGGAAGGAAACAGTGCATTTTTATGTCATAAAACCTGAGCCCAAATTGCCTCCCCCCAGCACCTTTACTTAATAACAGACTGGGGCTGGATGGTAGCACACACGGTTGAGCATACAGGTTACCATCAGCAAGGACCCCAGGTTCAAGACCCACTCCTCACCTGCAGGGAAAAGCTTCACAAGAGGTGAAACAGGTCTGTAGGTGTTTCTCTTTCTTCCTCCCTATCACCTCTACCCTTGTGATTTCTCTGTCCTACCAAATAAAAAGAAAAGAGAAGAGAAGAAAAGGGAAAAAAAGAAAGGAAGATAAAATGAAAGAAAAAGAAGGGAAGGGAAAGGAAGGGAGAGAAAGAGAGGTAGTTAGAGAGGAGAAAATGGGGGGAAAATGGCTTCTGGGAACAGTGGATTCAGCACACAAGTACCAAGTCCCAGCAATAACGCTGATGGCAAGAAAAAAAAAAAAAAACAGACACGTGTGAGCCAGAGAGACTGTCCAATGATGAAGCTTAAGATTTACAAGCCTAAGCCCCAGGTTCGACCCCCATATGTCAGAGCTGAGCACTACTCTGGTATCTCTCTCATTAAAAATAAATAAATAAATAAATGAACAGATATGTATAATGAGCACAACAGATTCTGGAGCAGGAAGCACAGCCCCTGTGAGTTTCCCCTGGAAAGCTGACAGCACAGAGATGGACTGGGGGTCCTTGAGATCACCCTTGTTCAAAAACCCAGTGTAGCGAACGGCAAATACCTACACTTAATTAATGGATACAATTACAGTGTACCTCAGCTGCCCAGCAAGGTGAGACAAGGGGATGAGAAATGTTTCTTAGACTCTCTCCAGCTTTTCAAAATTGCCAGGATGTCCTTTACGGGGGTGGGCGGGGGCGGCTTAAGAGGATTTCTACATACCAAGATGCATTTTAGAGCTATTACTCTAGGCTCAGGAACTTCTGTGGTCCTGTCTATGAAACTGTGAACTGCTTTATGAACAATGAGTGCTGGCTTCCAGGCACCCCAAGCTCCCTGGGGGTTTATTCTATCCAAACAAGTCATTCCCGACTCCTAAGAGTCTGGGTTAGATTTCTGCTTGAGTTGGCATAGTGTGCTGAGTCTCATTCAATCCTCCACAGTAGGGATGCACCTGGTTGAATGCACAAGGACCCAGGTTCAAGGCCCCCTCCCCACCTGGGGGGGCGATGGGCTTCATAAACACTGAAGCAGTGCTGCAGGTGTCTCGCTTCTTTCTTCCATTCTCAATTTCTTAGCAAATAAATAATAATAATAATAAATCCTTGGGGGGGGGGTCGGTTGGTAGCGCAGTGGGTTAAGCACACATAACGCAAAGACCGGAGTAAGGATCCCGGTTCAAGCCCTCGGCTCCCCACCTGCAGGGGGTCGCTTCACAAGTGGTAAAGCAGGTCTACAGGTGTCTTTCTCTCTCTCTGTCTCCCCCTCCTATCCAACAACAATGACATCAATACCAACAATAATAATCACCACCACAAGGGCAACAAAAAGGGGGAAAAAATCCTCACAGAATGTAGCTCATCTCACAATCACTAATCTCTTTCTAGATGGGGAATATTCCCTGGATTCTGACTGAAGACTTTTGCTTTTAGGGGTCCAAAAAAAACCACATCACCCCAATAAACCTACTGGCCAATGCATCAAGTCTTAATTTTTGTTTTGTTTTGTTTCTATCAGAGCATTGCTCAGCTCTGGTTTAAGGTGATGCAGAGGACTGAACCTAGGATCTTGGAGTCTCAGGCATAAGAATCTATTTGCAGGAGTCAGGTGGTAGCAGCCGGTTAAGTGCACATGGCACAAAGCCCAAGGACCGGCATAAGGATCCAAGTTCGAGCCCCCGGCTCTCCACCTTGAGGGGAGTCGCTTCACAGATGGTGAAACAGGTCTGCAGGTGTCTTTCTCCCCCTCTCTGTCTTCTCCTCCTCTCTCCATTTCTCTCTGTCCTATCCAACAATGATGACATCAATAACAATAATAATAATAACTACAACAATAAAAAAACAAGGGCAACAAAAGGAAATAAATAAATTTTTTTTAAAAAAAAGAATCTTTGCATAGCTATTAGGGCCCACTTTCCCGTATGCATCTCCCAATCCAAACCAAATAACATTGCATCTGCCGATCACAAACTAACCAAAGCAACGATTGCTACCTCAACATGCTTCACCCCAGAATGTATCCAGAGACTTCACGTGTGGAATGACAACCCTTCAGCTTCATTACTCGGGTGAGACCTTTCCTTTAATAGTACACTCTAATTTCATCTCAGGTAGTTCACTTTCCAACAAAGTCCCATAACCTAGATATACACCAGTTTCTGTGAGAGAGAGCTTATGTGCACACGTATCCATAAACTACTGCAAAATATATACCTGAAAGCAGGACTACACTAGAGTTTGCAGTGAGTACCTCCCTAACACTTCCTCTCCACTATTCCAAGCTTGGGATCCATGATTGCTCAACAAATTGTTTGGCTTCATATGTTAACTCTCTTTTCAATCACCAGGTTCCAGATGCCACCAGGATGCTGGCTAGGCTTCCCTGGATTGAAGACCCCACCAATGTGTCCTGGAGCTCAGCTTCCCCAGAGTCACACCCTACTAGGGAAAGAGAGAGGCAGACTGGGGGTATGGACCGACCAGTCAACGCCCATGTTCAGCGGGGAAGCAATTACAGAAGCCAGACCTTCTACCTTCTGCATCCCTCAACGACCCTGAGTCCATGCTCCCAGAGGGATAGAGAATGGGAAAGCTATCAGGGGAGGGGGTGGGTTATGGGGATTGGGTGTTGGGAATTGTGTGGAGTTGTACCCCTCCTACCTTATGCTTTTGTTCACTAATCCTTTCTTAAATAAAAAATTAAAAAAAAAAAAAAGAATGCAAAAAAAAAAAAAAAAAAGAATCTTTGCATAGCTATTATGCTATCTCCCCTGCAAGTCTTGATTTTCTTCGCTTAGTATATTGAACCAGAAATCTGTTTAGTCTGGGGTCAAAAAATCAATTCATCGACGTGCCAGTGCCCATATCCAGCAGAGAAGGAATTACAGCAGCCAGACCTTCCACCTTCTACACCCCAAAAAGAATTTTGGTCCATAATCCCAGAGGGATAAAGAATATGGAAGCTTCCAATGGAGGGATGGCACGTGAAACTCTGGTGGTGAGAACTGTATGGAATTGTACCCCTGTTGTCTTACAATCTTATTAATCATTATTAAATGACTAACAAATTTTTTTTCAAAATATCCATTCAGATGTTTACTGAAACCCTAGCCCATCCCTCCAGGCCCTCCTAAAGGGGGTTCAGGGACTGGGCACCACCCTCCAGTACCCTCAGCTACTGCCACCTGCTCTGGTTTAGTAATTTCAGAATTGTGCCAAGAAGGAAGCCACTTAAAAAATCTTGTTAGTGGGAGACGGGCAGTAGCGCAGCGGGTTAAGCGCACATGGCGCAAAGCGCAAGGACTGGCCTGAGGATCCTGGTTCGAGCCCCCGGCTCCCCACCTGCAGGGGAGTCACTTCACAGGCAGTGAAGCAGGTCTGTAGGTGTCTGTCTTTCTCTCCCCCTCTCTGTCTTCCCCTCCTCTCTCTATTTCTCGCTGTCCAATCCAACAACGACAACATCAATAACAACAACAATAAAACAACAAGGGCAACAATAGGGAATAAATAAGAATAAAAAACTTTAAATAAAAAAAAATCTTGTTAGTCCTTGCCTGCAGGGGGAAAGCTTCATGAGTGGTGAAGCAGTGTTGCAGGTGTCTCTCTGTTTCTCTCCCTATCATCCCCTTCCCTCTCAATTTCTGGCTGTCTCTATCCAATAAATTAATAAAGATAATAAAATATTTTTAATGAACATTTATTAATGATTTACAAGATTACAAGATAGTAGGGGTATATTTCCATACCACACCCGCCACCAAAGTTCTGGGCCTCACCCCCCTCAATGATAACTACCAGTCCTCCTAAGTTCTTAGAGATGGTTGATTACTTTTTTCTTTTCCTCCCTTCCTCCTCTTTCTTTTTTTAAAATTTTTTTATATTTATTTATTTATTTATTTATTTCCCCTTTTGTTGCCCTTGTTTTTTTTTTTATTGTTGTGTGGTTATTATTGATGTTGTCGTTATTGGATAAGAGAAAGAAATGGAGAGAGCAGGGGAAGACGGGGTGGGTGAGAGAAAGAGAGACACCTGCAGACCTGTTTCACCGCCTGTGAAGCAACTCCCCTGCAGGTGGGGAGCCAGGGGCTCGAACCGGAATCCTTACACCGGTCCTTGTGCTTTGCACCACATGTGCTTAACCTGCTGCACTACCGCCCAACTCCTTCCTTCCTTCCTTCCTTCCTTCCTTCCTTCCTTCCTTCCTTCCTTCCTTCCTTCCTTCCTTTCTTTCTTTCTCTCTTCCTTCCTTCCTTTCTTTTTTTTTCTTTCTTTCTCTCTCACTCCCTCCCTCCTTCCTTCCTTCCTTCCTCCCTTTGCCACCAGGGTTATCACTGGGGCTTGGTGCCTGCATAAGACCACTGCTTCTAGTGACCATTTTTCCTTTTACTTCACCCCTTTATTTTTATTAAATAGGATAAAGAGAATTTGACAGTGAGGGAGAAACAGAGAGGAGGAGAGAAAGGGGGACACCTGCAGACCTGCTTCACGGCTTGTGAAGCTTCCTCCCTGCAGGTGGGGAGTGGAGGCTCAAACCCCAAGTCCTTGCACAGGGAATCGTGTGTATTCAACTGGGAATGCGACAGCCTGGCCCCTGACTTCTTTTTTTTCTCAAGTTCATACAATCTCTCTCTCTCTCTCTCTCTCTCTCTCTTTTGTTTTGCCTCCAGGGTTATTGCTGGGACTTGGTGCAGGCACTATGAACCCACTGCTCCTGGCAGGCATTTTTTCCATTTTATTGGAGAGAACAGAGAGAAATTGAGAGGGGAGGTGGAGGTAGGGAGAGAGAAAGATAGACACCTGCAGACCTGCTACATTGCTTGGGAAGCGTCCCTCCTACAGGTGGGGAGCTGGGAGTTAAAACCCAGATCCTTGCCCAGGTTCTTGCACTTAGTACTATGTGAACTTAACCAGGTGCACCACTGCCCAGCCCCCTTTCAACTCTCTATAGTCCACGTGAATGAAACCATCTGTAGTTTAGCTTCACTTCCTTCCTTATTTCACTAAGCACAATAACGTCCAGTCCTATACATCCTGTCCTGAAGGACACAGTATCATCTCTTTTAATTGCTGAGTGCCATGCACTGCATTGAGTATATGTCCCATAACTAAGAGAGAATTCACTTTTATCAAAAAGTGGGGTAATTCTTCTCAGAAAACGTCATCAACAGAAGTGACCACAGTGAGTTTCATAAACCAGCAGGTCTCAGGTCATTCAAGCTCAGGGGGTGCCCATACCTGCTGGTGGGGTCACTCACGTCTTGTTCCCATTTGGCAAGTACAACTGAGTCCCCCAAGAGGTGGAGGCACTTGCCCACAGGAAGTCTCAGTCTCCCCCCAACCCCCACAGAATCCCTGGATCTCCTGACATCACACAGGATCTAGCAGGGAAGCAAGTTTCTGTTGTCTGCCAACTACCCAGGCTGTGCAGTGTTTTGTTACAGGAGCCCAAAGAGACTAAAAAGAGGGTCAGGGTGCAGAGAACATAAATGCATATTATTTCCCACACCTGAGCAAATGTATGTATATATAATCGGGTTTCAGATCAGAAGGAAAAGGAGGGGAATTCAAATATCCTTTGCAAAGTTTCTTTTTCTTTACTTTTTAAATTTCTTTATTGAGGAATTAATGTTTTACATTCAACAGTAGCAAAGTTTCTTTTCCTTTCTTTCTTTCTTTCTTTTTTTTTTTTTTTGCCTCCAGGGTTATCGACAGGGCTCAGTGCCAGCACTACAAATCCACTGCTCCTGGCAGATGTTTCTTTTTCCACTTTTTTTTTATTGGATAGGACAGAGAGAGATTGAGAGGAGGGGATTGAGAGGGAGAGATAAAGATATACACTTTTAAAAAATTTGTATTATCTTTATTTATTTATTAGATAGAGACAGTCAGAAATTGAGAGGGAAGGGAGTGATAGAAACGGGGAGATAGACAGAGAGACACCTGCAACACTGCTTCACAACTTGCAAAGCTTTCTCCCTGCAGGTGGGGACCGGGGGCTGGAACCTGGGTCCTTACACACTGTAATACGTGCGCTTAATCAGGTGCACCACCAACCAGCCCCAAGATAGCACTTGCAGCCCTGCTTTGTTGCTTGTGAAGTGTCCCTGCTGCAGGTGGGAAGTGGGGCAAAGTTTACAACACAGGATCCTAGAGTCACTAAACCTCAGCGAGGAGCGGGACTAGACTGTCACAACAAATCACTGTAGTGGCAGAAAGGTCTTCCCACTGGAACAAAACTCTTGCCTCCTGCTCCACAAGAGTCAAGGGCACAAACTGGGAAAAGAATCCAGAGACAGACTCTCGCTAACTGAAGGCTCCAGTCCAAAGCACAGTGTGGGCTATACCAGCACCATCCTTTCTGACTCCACCCCCTTTCTGGAAAGTGCTGGCAGCAGCCAGGCTCAGGGCACTGCCCAGGATCATAAAGACCCTGCTCTGAGTCAGAATCCACTGTCCAGGAGGCCCTTGAGCACGTGTCTTTTGACAGTCAGGGTCTCAGCTTTGGTTCAACTTCCAGCTACTGACTGTTTTGACAGTGGGCTCCAAGGTCTGGCTGGGCTGTGAGCTCAGAGGTGCTCAGACCAGCTTGGGCACGAAGAAATTAATGAACAGGGGGGCCGGCAGTGGCACACTGGGCTAAGTGCACACAGTATAAAGAGTAAGGACCCATGCAAGGATCCCGGTTTAAGCTCCTGGCTCCCAAGCTGAAAGGGAGGTTGCTTTACAAGCAGTGAAGCAGGTCTGCAGGTGTCTTTTCCCCTCCCTATCTTCCCTCCTCTCTCAATTACTTTCTGTCCTATCCAATAAAAAAAAAAAAAAAAAAAAAAAAAAACCACCAGGAGTAGCAGATTCGTAGTGCAAGCACTGAGTCCCAAGGATAGATAACCTTGGAGGCAAAAAAAAAAAAAAAAAAATGAACAAAGTGTTGAGTTTCCAACTGCTAGGTAAAAGGACTGACCCCCTATAGCAGACAGACACTAGGGGAGTCTGGCTCTAACCCTCCTGGATCCCACAAAGGTTGGGCAAGACTGGGCAAGGCCGAGCACAGCTGGGCAAGGCTGAAAAAGGCTGGGCTTGGACAAGAACATTTGAGCAAGGCTGGGCATGCCTGGACACAGGTGGGCAAGGCTGGGAAAGACTGGGGCCTGCTTCCCTTAAGGGTCATTAACCAGCCTGTACACTGCCTCTCCTTTGCCAACACTTTGGACCACTGAGGCAAGTGAGTGTTGAAGGGAAAGCAGGGTCAACAGGAAGTCCAAGGATGAAGAGGAGGATGGGGGTGATCGGAGTCCCCGCAGCATGGCGACTCTCTGCTCCTTAGCAACTAAGCAGATTCCAGACGGCCACCCCTACACCCCTTGCCCTGAGAAACTTCATGTATGCACGTCTATAATTCAGGGGTGGCAGCCACAACACCCCCATCTCTGTGTGTAAGCATGTTCTAAATTCCTAGAGACGTCTGCTGCTCATTGACTAACTCCACTGATGGCCTATTGCCAGCAGAGTGTGTCTGCCCCACTTAGGGGAATAAAGTGATCCATCCAGGGGGCTTCCTCACTGGGCCTGCCCTCTGGTCTTTCCAAGGAATTGAGGGCCACACAGCTCCTCAGGTGGCCGGAGAAGGGAGGTGGCCCCAAGGGCTGGGGGTACCTGGCCAGGAGCTCAGATCCCCAGAACACTAGTGTTCGAGGCCTACTTTCAGGGGGTACCTGCAGAACAACAGGGACTAGAGCTGCCAACTCCATCACTGTGTAGGCTGACAAGTGTGCACCCCAACTACGTGTTGAAGCCCTGACCCCCCGATGTACTTGTATACAGAAATAGGGCCCTCAACAGATGGACCATTAAGCTTACACAAGAACTTAAAATGGCAGGATCTGTCTGTGTCCCTTTAAGCTATACTGATTTAACTAGAGGGAAAGAGAAGCCAGAGCACTCACTCCTCTAGCATACGCAGCGGTAGGCCTTGAACCTAGGGCCTCAAGCATTCAAGTCTTGCTCTTGTGCTACTGACCCACCCCCAGTCTCAGGGTTAATGTCCTTCTAAGAGGAGGGGGAAGCACCGTGATGGTTTGTTCCCTCTCTTCCTGTGCCAGCACAGAGTGGAGACCATGTGGAGGGAGACATAGCAAGTCAGGGACAGAGGCCTCACCAGAGAGCAAATTGCTGGTACATTGACCTTGGACTTGGAGCTGCCAGTATTGTGGGTAGGGGTGGGGGGTGGGGGGGTAGGGAGTGGATGAATTAAGGGAGCTGGGAGGCAGCGCACCTGGTTAAGCGTACATAGTATTATGTGCAAGGACCTGTGCAAGGAGTCAAGTTCAACCAATGTCCATGTCCAGTGGAGAAGAAATTACAGAAGCCAGAACTCCCACCTTCTGCACCCCAGAAATCATTATGGTCCATACTCCCAGTGGGGGAGAAGTGATAAGGGGAAGATGACCAGAGGGCTCTGAACTCTAACTCCATCAGGACCCGGAGAGAGAGGAGAAGAAAGGGAGGGACATTTGGATGTAGTACTAGGTGTATGTGAGACTTAGAAAGAAAGAAAAGATAGAACTTTTTTTTTATTTCTTTATTGGGGAATTAATGTTTTACATTCAACAGTAAATACAATGGTTTGTACATGCATAAAATCCCCCAGTTTCCCATATAACAATACAACCCCCACTAGGTCCTCTATCATCCTTCATGGACCTGTATTATACAGATGGGACGTTTTAAAAAGGACAAATATAGGGTAGAGGGTAGATAGCATAATGGTTATGCAAACAGACTCTCATATGCCTGAGGCTCCAAAGTCCCAGGTTCAATCCCTCATACCACCATAAGCCAGAGCTGAACAGTGCTCTGGTTAAAAAATTTAAAAAAATAAATTAAAAATAAATTAAAAAGGACAAATATATATAGAAATAATAGTTAACCCATATCTGCAAAATTAGGAAAACTGTTGTAGCTTATAATGGAGGGGTTGGGGAACCAGAACTCTGGTGGTGGCAATGGTGTGGAGTTAAACTCCTGTTACCTTGTAATTTTGTAAATCACTAATAAAAAACAAAAAAAAAAAAAAGGAAAAAAAAGAGCCAGGTCTGAAGGTCTGTCTCTATCTATCTATCTATCTATCTATCTATCTATCTATCTATCCATCCCTCTCCCCTCTCAATTTCTCCCTGTCCTATTGAATAAAAAAAAAAATGGAAGGAAGGAAAAAAGAAAAAATGGCCACCAGGAGTGGTGGATTTGTAGTGCCAGCACCAAGCCCCATCTATAACCCTGCAGGCAAAACAAACAAACAAAAAAAAAACAAGAAACAAACAAAAACAACGAATGTGGTTGACAGTGCCTGGTCATGGATCATGATAATCTAAGAAGACTAACTCAACCAATGCTTGATCCAAGAATACCAGCAGTGTCCAGATTCACAGTAAAAATGACTTACTTTACTTTGTTTTCTAATATTTGATAAAGACAAAGGGAAATTGAGAGGGGAAAGGGAGAGGGAGAGGGCGAGACAGAGAGACATTTACAGCACCGTTTCACCACTCATGAAGCTTCCTTTCTGCAGGTGGGGATCAGGGGCTTGAACCTGGGTCCTTGTGAATGATAAAATGTGTGCTCAACCAAGTGTGCCACTGCCTGGCCTGTTCATGGCAGAATGAGTCATTCTTGTCACAGTTTTTTTTTTTTTTTTTTTAAATTTTTATTTATAAAACAGAAACACTGACAAAAACCATGGGATTAGAGGGGTACAATTCCAAACAGTTCCCACCACCAGAACTCAGTATCCCATCCCCTCCCCTGGTAGCTTTCCTATTCTTTATCCCTCTAGGAGTATGGACCCAGGATCATTATGGGGTGCAGAAGATGGAAGGTCTAGCTTCTGTAATTGCTTACCAGCTGAACATGGGCGTGCAAGTCACAATTGTGAATGAGCTTTGAAAGCTGGGTGCCAAGGACTGACCCAGACCCTCCTAGAACATTAACAAGCATGTGTGTCTTAGCTCTTCAGGTTGGGCCAGCTCAGGCACAATGCCCAGAAGCCTCTGAACTCTAAGGGAACCCCAGCAGAGCAGGGCTGGGCAGCCCTACCCTCAGACAAGAAAGCCCTCAATCCAACTAGTTTCAGACTATTCTGTTACAGACACACCAGGCACGCTGCTACTGGAAAACACGTGCCTGGCATCTGCCAGCCTCTGGAGCAGAACCAAGGCTTTCTGTTGGAGAGGCAGGACTGGGACCAGGCAAAAACATCACAGGCGGGCTGAGTCCTGCAGGGAGGGCGGGGACATGGGCCTTCAATCTCCTGTCTCAGTCCCTACTATTAAGAGCAATTTAAATTACATTTGGTGGAAAAGATGATAATATTTCAGAGCTGAGGAAAGAGACAGTGATGGCTACAGGCGGGGACAGTGGAGGTAGGCAGGGGCAGCCAGACTGAGAGACGCTTGGGAAAAAAAATCAATTATAGGGGTCGTGTGTGATGTGTGTGTGGGGGAATGTATGTCTGTGTGTATTGTGTATGTGAGTATGGTGTGAATGTGTGGGTTCTGCTGTGTGTGATGGGTGTGGTGCATTTGGGCTGGACATAGGAACGGTATGCAGTGGCAGTCTGTGAGGTGGCATATGTGTGGGGGGCAGCGTGGAGGAGTGTGGGGTGTGTGTCTGTGTGGCGTTTGTACGTGCATGGTATGTCCGAGGCAGGAGGAGTCAGAGGCAGCAACAGTGAGAGAATAAGACACCAGCCTCTGGGCCACCTTGAGGGTGTGGGCTAAGGGCTGCACACGAGGGACTATGTCTGCTCACAGCTGCACACAGAAGACACAGGGGCACAGCACAGGCCTGCAGGCAGGGCGGCCCAAGCAGGACACATATGATGGGTCCCTAGACCAGGAGAACATGGCTATCTTTTCTTTTCTTTTTTTTTTATTTAATTTATTTCCTTTGGATAGAGACAGAAAGAATTGAGAGGGAAAGGGGAGATAGAGAGGAATAGAGAGAGACAGAGGACCTGCAGACCTGCTTCAGCTCTCCTGAAGCCTCCCCCCTGAAGGTGGAGATTGGAGGGCTTGAACCAAGGTCCTTTCACAATGTAATGTGTGCACTTGACCGGGTATGCCGTCACCTGGCCCCCACTAATAATGTGCCTTTTACATCAGTATCTGAGGACTTCATCTAGAATGAACCCATTCATTCTTTCATTCATTCACCCATTCATTCACCTACTCATTCACTCACTCACTCACTCATTCATTCATTCATTCATTCATTTACCTATTCAATCATCTATTCATTAATTCTTTCACTTCACTCCCAAGTGCTGCTATGATCTTACCAAATGCTGCTCCCTCAGGCATCTAGGTCCATAGAATCTGTCTGGGGTCAGCATTCTGATGGCAGGTCAGTGACCAATAACAAGGAAGATCTGGGATCAGGGGTTGGGCAGAGTAGGAAGGCTGGGAAAATGATAAAAGGTTGGCTGGCAAAATAGCTCACCTGGAGAGTGTGCCTACTTTAACAAGCATACAACTAGGTTCAAGCCTACCTCCAACCTCCTCCCTCCACTGTTTTTTATTTTTAATTTTATTGAGGATTTAATGGTTTAAAGTACAGTCTTTAACACAGCCTCTCATCTCCCTTTGACTAGTGTCTAGGAGACACACAAGGACCTGCCAATATCCCTTCACCCTGTCCCTTTGCTGCCCCAGAGTCCTTTGCTCTGGTGTTAAATACCACACCCAGTCCAAGTTTTAGTGGTGTGGTTTCTTTCCCTCTTTCTGCTTCATTAGGGCTGTCTCACTATATATGAAAGTTAAACTGAAGTAGTGAAGTCCTAGAGATGACAAAAAAAATGATGAGAGGTCCCCCAAAACTACTTCTTGAGAGTACTGGAGAGCAGATTGTACACTCAATAATAAGTGTGTATCTCTAATGATGACCCTTCTGGTCACTACCAGGTCATCCCATCATCTGGGGCCCTAGTCATGGAAGCCTGGGATTCCTACATAGATATAATGGGCCTAGACCTCTAACAGATCCCTCTCTCCACCATCACTGGTCATCTCCATCAAGAACAACATCATAAACCCTCTTGTGGGCCTCTATAAGACCTTGCCCTCAGTGTAGAACAACAGTGGTAGGGACTCTCCGAAGGGAACCTGGGTCAATATAGTCTGCCACTCAAGGAAGACAGGTCCTAAAATGAGTGCAGCCTAGAATGCTCCTAGCTATGACCATGGAATGTGAGCTCAGACCAATAGGCATGCAGAGGTTACACAGGCTCCTGTGCTAAACACGGACATAGGCCCTGGGTCAGATCAGTGAGGTTTATAGTTATTTATAGTTATAGTATTTATATACTTTTCCCATATTAGGGAGCTACTCTCTGCACTCATCTAGCTTTCCAGTCCTATTCCCAACTCTGACAGCATCTTCCCAAACTATACTTTTAGCCCACCTGCCTATTAGCTGTTAAGTCTCAGGCAAAAATCGGTAAAGCTATGGGCCCCTTGGAATTTACCTAAAATAGACTTCCTAGCTTCTTCCATTATGAAGACTCCAAATCTTATCTGCTCTATTCTTACTTTTAGGTTCCTGATAACTAAACAATTTGTTCTGCTTTGTATCTTAATGCTTCTCAGCCACCAAGTTGCAGATGCTACCATGACTCCAACCTGACTTTCCTGGGCAGATGACCTCACTAATGTGTCCTGGAACCCCACCTCCCCAGACCCCTACCCGACTAGGGAAAGATAGAAACAGGCTGGGGGTATGGATCGACACATCAATGCCCATATCCAGCAGAGAAGCAATTACAGAAGCCAGACCTCCAACCTTCTGCACCCCATCAAGATCTTTGGTCCACACTCTCAGAGAGATAAAGAATAGGGAAGCTTCCAATGGAGGGGATGAGATGTGGAACTCTGTTGGTGGGAATTGTATGGAACTGTACTCCTCTCATCCCACAATCTTGTTGATCATTATTAAATCACTAATAATTAAAAAAAAAAGGGTGTGTGTGTGTGTGTGTGTGTGTGTGTGTGTGTAGCAGAGTGTCAGCTACATGGAGGTTCAATGTGATCTGGGCTATATAAGGCAAAACTAGGAGGATCTGATTCAGAAAGGAACTGAAGAACTGGCTGATTGGCGAAGACAACATAGAAAGTCCATAAATTAAGGACTCAGTGAGTTAAAAGATGAACAGTTGCTAGTGTCCAAATAGTAAGAGATTAAACCAAGGACAGGATTGGAGTTACAGTTCTAATTCAAAAATGTGTTTTTATATAAATTTAGATTCCATACATATTTGTATGAGTTACAAGGACTTCCTTACATAAGAGAGACCTGGAATTGCAGAGTTGGAAGAGATTTTTATTTAAGCCAAGGAGGCCAGTGGCCCCAAAACAGAAACACACATATCGAGGAAGCAGCCACGTGCAGATGGAGCTCATGGCTAGGGATGACTGGGTCCCCAGAGAAGCTGCCAAGGTCTCTACTTCCTATATGGACAGACTCTGTAATGGCTTCTACTTCATAGGCAAACACCAGAGTGCAATGAGATGAAAACCCTAACTGACTGAGCATAGATTCTATCCATCCATCCATCCATCCATCCATCCATCCATCCATCCATCCATCCATCCACCTACCTATTTCTTTTTACCAGAGCACTGCTCAGCTCTGGCTTATGGTGGTGTGGGGTATTGAACCTGGGACTTCGGGCTCAGGTATGAAAGTCTTTTTGCATAGTCATTATGCTATCTCCCCACCACATCTTTCTTTCTCTCTTCCTTCTTTTTAATTTAATTATTTTTTTACTGCCTCCAGGGTTATCACTGGGGCTCAGTGCCAGCATTGTGAAGCCACACTGCTCCCAGTGGCCATTTCCCCCTTTATTATTATTATTACTTTTAATATATATGTTATTTGATAGGACAGAGAGAAACTGAAAGGGGGGTGATAAAGAGAGAGAAAGAGAAGTACCGGCAGACCTGCTTTACCGCTCATAAAGATTCCCTCCTGCAAGAGGGAAGCAGGTGCTCAAACCTGGGTCTGTGAACATGGTAACATGTGTGCTCAACAAGGTACACCACCACCCAGCCCCTGGGGCATAGATTTTATTTATTTATTTGTTTATTTATTTATGTATTTGCTTTCAGGTTTATCACTGGGGCTTGGGGCCTGCACTATGAATCAACTGCTCCTGGAGGCCATCTTTTTCCCATTGTTGTTGCTGCTGTTGTTGGACAAGATAAAGAGAAATTGAGAGAGGAGGGGAAGACAGAGAGGGGGAGAGAAAGATACCTGCAGAGCTGCTTCACCACTTGCAAAGTGACCCCTCTGCAGGTGGGGAGCTAGGAGCTTGAACTGGGATCCCTCTGTAGGTCCTTGACCTTCATACTATGTGTGCTTAACCAGGTGGACTATCGCCCAGCCCTCTCAGACATAGATTTTAAAACTAAAA
Organism: Erinaceus europaeus; assembly: GCF_950295315.1. Lineage (NCBI taxonomy): Eukaryota > Metazoa > Chordata > Mammalia > Eulipotyphla > Erinaceidae > Erinaceus > Erinaceus europaeus. Next base: position 43,645,053 of record NC_080181.1, on the reverse strand, counting down.
TGACAGGTTCAAAGGACATTCTAGCCCATGTCTCATTTGTTATTTCACCACTCCTCAGTCAATGTTTCAAAGGTAAAAAATAATAAATAAATAAAAATAAATCACTGATGCCTTTCTCCTATCTCTCTCTCCCAAACACAGGCATGAAGTCAATGACCTAATGTTAGGCATCTAAGAGCAGGTCACACCATGAGTCTGAAACGTTGAAAAGAATTACAGGCAAACAGTAAACCATGGCCACCTTTCATAAAAATATCTAAAATATACACATCAGATCACCAACATGCACTTCTATCAGAAAGGAGCCAATGTACGTTACTATCCTGCCTCCAAGATTTTCACTGTATTTTTTATTTCAGCATCCACGTGGTGAGGAACAGAATAGCCTGGAGTTAGCCAAAGCATGACTTCCAGAAGGGTACTTAGCCTGAACTCAACAGAAAACATATCAACTTGTTTTCCTTCTCAAATACATACAGATGTGGGAGCTTCACCAAGGATTTAATTTCTGTGATGGCATGTGGACCTTTGAACCTGAAAAATCTAAGCTGGCAGATTTCTAGGGCTTGCAGGAGAATTCCAAAATGTCAAACTGGCCACACACAGGTCATCCTTCAGAGCTGAAGTCACTTGCTGAAAAAAATGTGCTAAAAAACTCCAAAGGGTACTCTATAGTAAAACACACACACACACACACACACACACACACACACACACACACACACACACACACACACTAAACTTAACAATTAAAAGCAACTAATGGCATAACTGCAGCATGTGATTAACTTAATAGTTTCAAGGAATCCATCCATCTTTTTTTTTAATTTTTATTTATAAAAAACAAGCACTGACAAAACCATAGGATAAGATGGTACAACTCCACACAATTCCTACCACCAGAACTCTGTATCCCATCCCCTCCCCTGGTAGCTTTCCTATTCTTTATCACTCTGGGAGTATGGACCCAGGGTCATTATGGGGTGCAGAAGGTGGGAGATCTGGCTTCTGTAATTGCTTCTCCACTGAACATGGTCGTTGATAGATCGATCCATACTCCCAGCCTGTCTCTCTCTCTCCCTAGTAAGGCACTATTCTGGGGAAGCGGAGCTCCAGGGTACATTGTCTGTCCAGGGAAGTCTGGTCGACATCATGCTAGCATCTGGAACCTGGTGGCTGAAAAGAGAGTCAAAATACAAAGCCAAACAAACTGTTGACCAATCATGAACTTAAAGGCTGGAAGAGTGCAGATGAAGAGTTGGGGGGGGGTCTCCATTTTGTAGATAGATAGTAGGCATATTTTTGTTATATTCCAAAGGGCCTATGGCTATACTAATTTTTTTTCTTTCCTTGAGCCTGAAGTCTAATATGCAGGTGGATCCAAGTAATTGTCTGGGGAGATGATGTCATGCTGGAAAAAGGACCAGAAAGCTGGATCAGGGAATAAAGTATCTCCCAAATATGGGAAAGGTGTATAAATATTGATGACTGTAAACCCTATCGATTTGATGTGATCTGGGGCCCATATTCAGCTTAGGAGCCTATGTGACCTCTGCATCCCTGTAGATCTGAGCTCACATTCTGTGGTCATGAGTAGGAACATTCCAAACTGCCCCAATATCAGGACCCATCTTCCTTAGGAGTAGCACAGAGTATGTTGTCCAACCTCCCTTCAGAGGATGGGGAACATTCTCGACTGTTGTTGATCCAAGTTGAGGGCAAGGTTCTATGGGGGCCCACAATGGGGTCTATAGTGTTGTTCCTGATAGAGATGACCAGTAACAATAGAGAGAGGGATTTATTCAAGGTCTAGGCCCATCCTGTCTGTTTGGGAATCTCAGGACTCCCCAAATAGGACCCCAGCTGATGGGGTGGCCTGATAGTGACTAAAGAATCATCATTGAAGTATGCCAGTCTCTTGCCCTTATTCAGCTTTTGCAGTCCTTGCTTTGATAAGGTTAGCTTTGGAGTGAGTGAGGGAACTGTAGTAGGAAGTAGGTGAGGAGTGTATCTAAGTCTAAGTAGACACTATTTCATTATGCACTTTATACTGACTCACTACAGACTATTGTGTATTTTTGCTTTCAGGTATATATTTTGCCCTAATTTATGGATAGTAAACCTATGCTCTATCTCATGGTACCTGGTCTATATCTAGGTTTTGGGACTTTGTTAGGAAGTGAACCACCTGGAATGGAATTAGAGAATCCTATGAAAGGAAAGTTTTCACCCAAGTAATAAGTCTGAAGTAATTCCATGCCTGACGACTCTGGACACAGTCTGAAGTGAAGCATGCTGAGGTGGTACTCATTGCATTGATTAGGTTGGGATCAGCAGATGCAATATCATTTGGTATGAATTGAGAGAAGCATACAGGAAAGTGAGCCCCACCCTAGAGGTTCCAGTACTGGGGGAAATATAGGCTTTATAGAGGAAGTGGGAGGTTCTTGCTGTCTTAGAGTTTAAGAAGGCAATAGATAGTTATTGCTATAATCATATTATTTGGCAATTGGGTTAACTTTGAAATAACCCTTTGTTAGGATTTTCTGTATCATACACAACATCACCATAATTTATGTCCTTTGACATTATTTGTATATAGCTGTGCCACTGGTTGTTTCTGTTCTCCCTGGTCTAAGCTTTTAAGAGAGTCAACATATCGAAGACTCAGCCTATGGTCTGTGCATTAAAAAGTTTGAGACACTCGATCAATCTTTCCTCTCTCATATTAATTAATTAGTGATTTATATGACTACAAATTAATAGGAGTGTACATAAACACCATTCCCACCACTAAAAGCCTGTGTCTCATCCTATCCCCCCGCCCTGTGAAGCTGAACATCCACCCACCTTCAACCCAGGGTTTTTACTTTGGTGCCCTAATCCAATCCTATTAATTTCTATTGCAAGGTTTGTATTGATACCGTATGCTGACTCTACAATTCACATAATCTTTCTTATTTTTTGTTTCAACAGATTTGAGGTTTGCTCCCCATGCTATCCCAAGCAGTATACTTTGACTCCTATTTTGGCTGCATTTTGACAATTCAATAGTTTGGTTCAAAACCCTGATTCAAAAAGGCTCACAGCAGCTACACTCTCTGATTTCTGGCATCCCTAAGAATATGTGTCCATTGTCTTTGGACTTTTGGGCAGATGGACTAAATGAGAAAATTTTTAAGCATCCATTGTTCCTCTCAGAATCTAGCAGTGTTCTTTCAGATAGTGTAGCCTGACAGAGGCTGACCCAGAAAGGCCTAGGTCCCTCACTTATTTGCTTCAGTGCCAAGTAAGAGTAAGTACACAGGAAACCAAGAAACTCACCAGGGTACATAAATCCTAGGCAATAACATTTCTATTCTGTTTCCATAAATTTGACATCTTTACAAAATTCCATGTGTATGATGCTAGCAGTATTTGTCTTTCTCTGTGTCATTTATTTGCAGAGCACAAGGCTCTCAAGGTTAATTCTATGTGCTCATCAAGGCAGAATTTTCTTCTTTCTGTTGACTGAGTAACAGTCCACTGTACATGTTTTTGAAAAGATCTGTTTGCTTACTTATTATGAGACAGAGAGAGGAAGGGAGAAGCAGGGCACCACTTTGGCACATGGGATGCCAGGGCTCGAACTCTGGGTCTCATGCTTGAGTGTCCAACACTTCATCCACTGTGCCACCTCCTGGGCCAACCATCTCTTCTATATCCATTTATTTAACTTAGGCTGAGGCCACATGGTGGCTACTATGAATGATGCAGCAATGAAGATGGGAATGCAGACATTCCTTCAAGATTCTTCGTTTCACTTTTTGGATATATAATGAGAAGTGGAACAGTTGAATCATACAGCACTTCTATTTTTAATTTCCATGCTATTTCCACAGTGGCTACACTGATGTACATTCCCACCAACAACACCTAAGGGCTCTCTTTACTCCACGCCATTGCACCAACATTTGTCATCTCTCTCCTTTTCCATAGCAGCCATCTTAACAAGTGTGAGGTAAAATTTCATTGTGGATTTTATTTATATTTCCCTACTTATCAGTGATATTATGTGATTTTTAAAATATACTTGTTAACATCTATGTGTCTTCTTTGGAACAATACCTACTCAGTTCTCTGCCCTTTATTTTACTTTATTTACTTATTTATTTATAAGAAAGATAGGAGGACAGAGAGAAAGAACCAGACATCACTCTGGCACATGTGCTGCCAGGGATCAAACTCATGACCTCTTGCTTGAGAGTCTGACACTTTATCCACTGCACCACCTCCCAGACTACTCTGTCCTTTCTTAATTGAATAGTTAATCAACTTATTTTTATATTCCGAGTTGTGAGGTTCATTTTCTACCTGGATCTTCACCCCGTATCTTAGATGATTTCAAATGTCACATTTTACACATTTGCCTTCATTTCCTCTGTTGTGAAGCTTTTCCACATGATGTAATCCTTGCTTAGTTCCACTTTTATTATCTTTTATTTTTGATACTAAGCCTAAAGGATTGATGCCAAAGAGTTCATGCCTATGCTTTCATTCCCTCTAGGAATTTTATGGTTACAGATATTATGTTGAAGTTCTTAATTCATTTTGAGCTGATTTTTTTATATAGTATTAAAAAGGGGTCCAGTTTGGGTCATGTTTTAAATAAGTGACTTAATATTGATATACAAAATTATGAGACAACAGAGGTATAATTCCACACTGTTCCCACCACCAGAGTTCTGTGTCCCCATTCCTTTCATTGGAAGCTGCAGTAGTTCTCCCAAAGTCATTGATATGGGTTGACTATTATTTCTATAACTATATTTTTATATATTTGCCCATTTCTTCTATGGTCCTGCCTTCCCTTCTTTTCTTTTTTTTTTATTAATTTTAAAAAATATTTATTTATTTCCTTTTGTTAGCCCTTGTTGTTTCATTGTTGTAGTTATTATTGTTGTTGTTATTCATGTCATCATTGTTGGATAGGAAGAGAGAAATGGAGAGAGGAGGGGAAGACAGAGAGGGGAAGAGAAAAATAGACACCTGAAGACCTGCTTCATCACCTGTGAAGCGACTCCCCTGTAGGTGGGGACCTGGGGGCTCGAACCCGGATCCTTATGCTGGTCCTTGCACTTTGTGCCACCTGCGCTTAACCTGCTGCACTACCCTTCCCCTTCCTTTCTAAGTCACATCTACACCTGTTGCTACTTCTGAATGTCCTTCCTTTTTCCTCTTCTCTCTCTGGGTCTTGGGATCTTGATGCAATTGGAGTTCAGAGACCTCTGGTCATCTTCCCCTAACATTACTCATCCTCTCGGGGGTACAGACCAACATTCTCTTGTGGGTGCAGAAGGTTGGAGTTCTGGCTTCTGTAATTGCTTTTGCTGGACATGGGCATTGGCAGGTCGATCCATACCCCCAGCCTGTTTCTATCTTTCCCTAGTGGGGCAGGGCTCTAGAGAGGTGAGGTTCCAGGACACATTGGTGAGGTTGTCTGCCTGGGAAGTCAGGATGGAATCATAGTAGCATCTGCAACTTGGTGGCTGAAAGGTTACAAGATACAAAGCAAGATAAAACAATAAAACTGAACAATAAATAGGAACCAAAAGGTAGGAATACAGCAGATGAGAACAGGGATCTTAGGGTGGAGAGAAACTAACAAGTCTATTTTAAGTATATTCCTAGGAAGCCCATGACTTTAGTAAACTTGTTTGAGCTTGATAGCTAACATGCAGGTGGACTAAAAACATTGTCTGGGATTATGTAGTCTGAGTTGAGAATAGGGCTAAAAAGCTGGACTAGAGCAATGAGTAGCTCCAAAACTTGAAGAAAGTATATAAATATAATAAACAGTTTATCCTATTGATTTGACTCAAGGCCCATATATATTCACATTTAGCACAGAAGCCCATGTAACCTCCAAGTCCTTGTCAGACTGAACTCACAGTCCAGTCCATAGTCATAGCTGGAAACATTCTAGGCTGAACTTACTTCAGGACCAGTCTTCCTGGCAGAGTAGATGGACCCAGTCTCCCTTCAGAGAGTGGGGCAATCCCTACCATTGTTGCTTTATAGTGAAGACAAAGTCCTGGAAAGGCCCACGGTGGGCGTGGGTGGGCAGGTGGGTTATGGTGATGTTCTGATTACCTATATGTAATACTTCTGCTTGAAAGTCAGAGTCAAATCTGGCCTAGATGCTTATGGTTTTCTGTTATCAGATATTTCATTTCATCCTTCTTTGCTCAAACTCTTAGTTAGGAAATCAGCTCATGGTGACCCGTGGCTGCTTTTGTGTGGTTTCCTTTATTCTGTCCACAGGGACAGCTGTTTTCCAGTGAGGCTTCCTATTTTGTGGCTTCTGAATTGGCCTTTGTGTCGATGGCACTTTTACTCCTCTTTTCATTTGCTTCCCCCGACACACACACACACACACACACACACACACACACACACACACACACACACACACACACTTCATCCAGCCTGGGCCTTGTTTTTGCCCATCTCACTGTTCCTATGATTCCTTTGTCTAGGCTCTGATTCTGTTTTAGAAAGTTGCCATTGTTGCTCTTGAAAATATGTAAACTTAGTGTTTTTCTAAATTATCAAGCTGGTCTCTAAAACGTCCACATTGTTCCTCTTCTACTCCTTCTCCTTCTTCTCTTTTTTTCTTTTCACTTGGCTTGTTTATAGTTTTCTCTGCATGCTAGTTCTTTCATTGTCCTTGGTTATCTTGGAGTGAGACCTTTTTTTTTTTTTTTTTTTTATGAGAGGACAACACAGAGAGCATGCAAAGCACACTGCTCCACCATCTATGGAGCTGTGTATGCCTCATCTGTGTTGTTTCCATGCAGTGCTGGGTTTGAACCCAGGACCTCACACATGCTAGGCAGATGACTACTGCTGGGTCATCTCCCCAGGCCCTAAATCAACTATTTATGGAGGGAGTTAATTTAGTGATTGAATTGAGAAAGTCTAAGGGCCTCCCATCAACAGAGGACTGACTACAGAAGCTATGATATTTATATTCTATAGACTAGAACCCTGCAATCAAAAAAAGACAGTATTGTGTCCTTTGGGCCAAAATGGATGAAACTGGAGGTGATTATGCTTAGTGAAATAAGAGATGAAAAAACAACTACCAGATGGTTTCACTCATATGTGAAATCTAGAGATCTGATTTACATGAACTTGCCCAAAAAACCAAAAGCAAGCAAGCTGTAATAATAGTGAGAACTATGGTGGTTTACCTTGGGAAGGTTGGCGGGTGGGATACAAAACATTGGTGGTGGGTGTGGTATAGAACTACACATTGTGGGAGTCGGATGGTAGTGCAGCGGGTTAAGCACACATGGTGCAAAGCTCAAGGACCGTAAGGATCCCGGTTTGAGCCCCCGGCTCCCCACCTGCAGGGGAGTGGCTTCACAGGTGGTGAAGCAGGTCTGCAGGTGTCTGTCTTTCTCTCCCCCTCTGTCTTCCCCTCCTCTCTCCATTTCTCTCTGTCCTATCCAACAACAACGACTTCAATAACAACACCAATAATAACTACAACAATAAAACAAGGGCAACAAAAGGGAATACATATTTTTTTTTAAAAAAAAAAGAACTACACATTGTAATCTTACAATCTTATAACACACTATTAATAGCAAATAAAAAATCATTAAAAAGTAAAGTGTAAAGGCCTCAATTCCTATTTGTCTATACTATTTCCTCACCCACCTGTGTTCTGTCTACCCTGGGGTTTGGACTTCTGGAGCAGGGCTGGCTACTTAAGTACAAAGCGTCTATTGCCCAAGGCCCATTCACCTTGGGAAGGTCTCTACATTTCCCTTCATCCAGTGGCTTTGGGACATCTCTGTCTGAGCAGGGATATCTGTTCCTTTACTTCCACTTGCAATCCTGGGACCACAGTCCTTGATCGCTAACTAGCTGTTCAATTAAATGAATAATCTTACCAGGGAAATGAACCAGATGAAGAGAACCAGAGAGACTAAGCATGGGCAGGGAACGCTCAGCAAGCACGTGAACTGGGAGGCAGAGCAAGGGAACCTGTGAGTCCCTTCTAGAGGTGGGAAGCTGGGCTCCCCAGCCAGCCTCCCCAGGTAGGGCCTGCACCTGTGGCAGGGTTGGCTACTGTGCCTCCCACCCCTGCATCCCCTTCCTGCTACTCCAGCCAGTTCCCTAGCTCAGCTTTGGTGCAATCAATATGGTGGTGGTGGTGGTGGTGGTGGTGGTGGTGGTATTCCAATCAGAGAGGTGACAGACACTCTATCCCAGGCCCATCCCATTTTGGATGGAAGAAGATTCCTGCAGTCTTGATTCTTAGTCCCCTAAGCCTCTGCCTATGGCAGGGTGACAGCCATGGAGGCTGAGGAGGACTCTAGAATTTCACAGGTCACTGTACAGGTGCCCCGTGTCCCTCAGACTCCCCAGGTGCACACACCTGTAAGCATTTGGCAAGCAGGAGTACGTGCAGTATAGAACCCAACTGCGTGGGCTTGCAAACACTGCCTGGCTAGCCGGGAGCCACAGCCCTTGGTGAGGACCCTTTTTCAGATCCAAAGACCCCACCTCTTCCACAGTCCGGGAATGACCCAAAAATTCATACCCAAAATGACCGTGGTTGGGGGCTTGTGGGCCTGGTGAAAGGGAAGCTGAAAATTAGCACCAAAGCAGACTAAAGAAAAAGCCAGTCATCTGACTTTGTGGAGTGAGCCATGGGCACACTTAGCCTGACACCCCCAGCCCCAAGTCTTCAAAGACACTGCTCAAGATTCTCAGGGACCCCAGCAAATGTCTCCAGGGAGTCATGTCTAGCACATTTCTCATCTCCCCCGGACCTACCAGTGCTCCTTGTCTGTGATGCTTGCCTTTGGGTGAGTTAAGGGACTGTGGAACATTCCAGACCTATCCCAAGGGACATGGCGAACTCAAGGTTGGATGGCATGGTGGTCTTGCCATCACCATCTGCAGCTTACTCAGAGGTGGCTATCTGGCTTCCACGGATGTCGTTTCATATGCACCTTCACACCCTCAGGAAAGTAAGAGCTGGCTCTCCGAGTCTATACAGATCTGCGAGCAAATGATTTTACATGTGTTGCTCATAAACTGTGACAACAAATCCTAGCAGGGACTCAGATGTGCTGTTGTTCATGGCCCCTGAGAAGATCCTGGTGGAAGTAATTAATTTAATGACAATGAAGAAAATGAAACAGGCGCCAACTCAGTGATGCTACTACGCCTCCTGTCTGAGTCACATGCACGAAAAATGGCAAAGAAAATATGCCTTCTTCCTTCAGAATGTTTGCATTCCCAAGGGACAGAGAATGATCTAGATGGCAATTTATCCTGCTTTACTGCTTTAGATCCAACACAAGTGCTTTCACTCCTTCATGCAAATGTATCTGACAATGACCCTGAATTGATAAGTGAGAAAACTGACTCCCAGAGAGGTAAACTTTGAAAAGATTAGAGAATACTACAAAATAAATTGCTCATGGCCAATGTCAGGATGAAGAAGATTATGGCTTAGTTTTCCTTCTCAAAGACTGTAATTGAGAGAATGACGTCCTGTTCAGCCTCTGTCTTTTTTTTTTTTTTTTTAATCAGAGCATTGCTCAGCTCTGGCTGATGGTGGTGGTAGGGGGGCCTTGAACCTGGGACTTTGGAGCCTCAGGCAAGAGCCTCTTTGCATAGCCATTATGCTATCTAACCACCCCCCTCCCCCCAAAAAATGACATCCCTTGAACACACACACATATACCCTTCAGCTGCAGCCCAAGGGTGTTTTGGGGGTAAGGGGGAGGATACAACAGTGTGAGTCCATCTACCTCGGATGGAGCTTGGAGGAATTGTGCTGAGATAAACCAAAAAGAGAAGGATGAATACTGATGATCTCACTTACAGGGAGGGAACTTAAGAAAGAAACAAGGACAGAAAGGGAAAACACACAATGAAACAATGAAACCGAAGCAAAGGATGCTGGGGGAAGAAGGCAGGAATGGGACTTTGGAATAGTCGTATCACACATGCACAGGCCCGATTCTACACCTCCACCACACACACACACACACACACACACACACACACACACACTCACGTCACAGATAAAGCAGTACCAAGGATGAATCACAGATACATTAAACTCAACAAAGATGAGTATCTACTGCCTCATCTCTGTCACCTGATGTTCTAGAACAGGCAAAATTAACCTATGGAGGAAGCAAAAGGAAAGGTGAGTGAGGGCCTGGGGAGAGAGGCATGCAGGCAGGCATGAGAGGACTTTCCAGGGCAAAGCCAGAGCTCTCTACATTGTGTCAGGCAGTTGGATGCATTTGTAAAGGTACATCTGAAGGTATATGGTTGTTTTTTGTTTTAATTTTTATTAATAATTTAATAAAGGTTTATAAGATTAGAAGGTAACAGAGTTACACGCACCACCAGAGTTCTGTCCTCCCCCAACTCTCTACCCAAAGAGAACCACCACTATTTTCACAAAATCTTAGTAACAGTTTGATTATTTACCCTTCCTTCCTTCCTACCTACCTACCTGCCTGCCTTTTTGTAAGTGCCTGGGATTCAGTTCTCTATGTTTCAGGTATCAGTAAATCCTTCTCACAGCTGTCTTTCACTTCCTTGCTTACTTCACAGAGGATGATCACCTCCAGTTCCATTCATTTACCTGCAGTGTAGTATTCTGCTGACTATGTATCCCATAACTTATCTAAAGATCTTTTAAATATGTGCACTTCCTTTTATTTTTCTTTATTTACCTTTTGCCAGCAGGCTTACTGCTGGGGCCCAGTGCCTGTACAACGACTCCTCTATTCCTGGTGACCATTTCCTTTCCTATTCTTTCTTTTCTTTTTTTAAAAAAATATCTTATTTAATTAATTTATTAAAGAGAGAAATATACAGAGAGAAAGATACAGAGTGATCACAGCAAGGCTCAGCTCTGGTTTATGGTGATGCTGGGGACTGAACCCTGGACCTCAGAGCCTCAGGCATGAAATTCATTTGCAAAAAACACTGTGCTATCTCTCCAGCCTTCCTTTCTTTTCTGAGAGAGAGAAAGGAAGGGAGACTTGTAGCAGCTCCACACTTAATGAACCCACCCCCTGCAGGTGAGGCCCCAGGGGCTTGAGTCCTCATACATTGGTGACATGTGTACTCTACTGTGTGCTAGCACCTGATCCCTCTTTTTTTATTTCTTGTCTTTATTTTATTTCATTTTATTTGCTAGGACAGAGAGAGACTGAGAGGGGAGAGCACACATATGAGCAGTCATCCAGTAGCTGTCCTTCAGAGAAATGCAGATCATTAGGTAACAGGTATCTTCTATAGCCATACGAGAGTTTGAACACAAAAAACTGAAGGGTAAAAATTCCTTGACTCTCTCTCTCTCTCTCTCTCTCTCTCTCTCTCTCTCTCTCACACACACACACACACACACACACACACACACACACACACACACACTTGTTTTGAAATGTAGAGTCAGAGGGGTGGGAGGCAGCACTGTCCTATGCAAGACTTTCATTTCTGAGACTCCAGGGTTTCTGGTTCAATCCCAGGCAAGACCATATGACAGAGCTGAAAAATGTTCCAGCAAAAAGAAACAAGAAACAAGAACAAACAAAAGAAAGTCAGGGGATAAACCCAAGCTCTCTCAGATATAGGAGATCACTAAACTATTTTGTAGGCCCAATCTTTTCTCCTTTCTTTTCCTCTCCTCCTCTTTCTCTTCTTCTTTCTCCTCCTTCTTCTTTTGTAAGGATAACAAGAAAGAGGGAAGGGACAGTAGAAAGCATCATCCATACTTTCCATGGGATTCTCTTGTAGTGCCAGAGTTCAAATCTCTCTTCCATTAATTCTACTCACTCTTCAAAGTATCTATTTTATGAGAGACCAGAGCACTGCTACTGCATATGCAGTACTGGGGATCAAATCAAGGTGCCATGAGCTCTACCCAGTGAGCCACCTCCCAGGTCTCCCATTAATTTTTTTAAAACATATTTTCTTCATCGTTCTCCAAAGTGCCCTAGTTTTTGGACCCAGACTTAAAAATATTACATATAGTCATCAAGGTGATCAACTTAGTAAGTAAAGCATTTCTCCCAGGATAACATGATTAATTACAGAATAAACAAAATAAAGACCCCCCCTGAAGCATGCTTTCATAATTTGTCTCTTATTCTTAATACATGTTTCAAGGAAACTCTAAAGGCGGTATTTGGTGATTCTCTCCAATGAAGAACTGTAATAAATACATTATCCTCCACAATTTTTTTCTGGAACAAGCCAGTTTGGAACCCAAAAGAGGACATTTACATAACCTAGTCACTTTTCACTTCTAAAGAATTTGATGTTTACCTTTTTAATATACTTTTATGAACTTATGTCATTTTAGATTGAGGAGGTCTAAAAATTCACAGCACAGCATTTACGTCATAATTTATCACTGTTTACTAGGTATATTATCTCAACTCATGTTATGAGACCAGTATGATTGCGATTCCAAAAGCAATCAATAACATCTGTGTAGAAAGAGACTAACTTCCCTCCTGATCACAGACACAACAAACCTCAACAATATGCCAGTGAAGAGAGTCTAGCAACACATAAAAATAATAATGCACATTCTTTATTTGAGAGGTACAGGGCTAGTTCAATATTTAATAACATCTAACAATACAAGTCACTGCATTCATAGAATAAGCATAAAAAAACAGCTGAAGAGTATTTGACAAAATCCAACAGAAGTTTATAATAAAAACACTCAGCAATACAGGAACACAGAGAACTTTTTCAAATTGATTAAAGGATTTTTTGATAGTCCTAAGGTGCCAAAAACTGAGGGCTTTTTACCTAACATCTGGACCAAGAAAGAATATCTACTCTCGCCACTGCTGTTCAACATAGAACTAAAGGGCTAGAGTTTGTGGCTAAAAGGCAGATACATTCAAAGAGAGGGAAAGCTGACTCTATAAACCAGTGGTTCAATAGTGTACAGAGAGACTCCTAAGAAGTCAACAGACAACAAGCACCCTAGAACCAAATGAGCTCAGCAGTGTCATGGGGGAAAAAACACACACGCACACTTGGAAACTGAAAGTAACATGCCACACGATTTACGATCATTCAAAATAAAGTAAAATGAACAAAAGGTACAGAACGATCATACTGAAAATCATGAATGATGGCAAGTCAAAGAAGATCTGGATAAATGGACACACATAAACTTATGGGTTAGAAGACTCAGTAAAGATGTCAATTCTCTCCAGATTCCTATCAAAATCCCAGCAAGGTGTTTTTGTAGAAATAGACAAGTTTATTCTAAAATATTTTTGGAAAGGCAAAGGAACTGTAACAGCTCAAATAATTTTGAAAAGGGAGAATAAAATGAGAGGAATCATTGTTCCTGACATCTAAGGCTTGTGCTGTGCTGTGTTAATCAAAACAGCAAAGTATCAGTGGAGGGACAGAGACAAAGATTAATAGAATAGAATTTAAAAAATTGAAATAAATCATACAACAAGGCCAACTGGTTTTAACACAAGTGATGAATCAATCGATGGAGGAAGGGTAGTAGCCTGGAGTAAATGAATATCCATCAGGGGAAAAGAGAAAGACAAACACCAATTTTAATGTAAGATGTAAAACTATAAACATTTAGAGGATATTTCAGAAAATTTTCATTACACCAAAAAATTAAATAGCACACTGAATTGTATTACAATTAAAACAACAACAACAGGAGTTGGGTGGTAGCGCAGCAGGTTAAGCACACGTGGCACAAAGCACAAGGATGAGCATAAGGATCCCGGTTCGAGCACGTGGCTCCTCATTTCAGGGGAGTCAATTCACAGGTGGTGAAGCAGGTCTGCAGGTGTCTATCTTTCTCTCCCCCTCTGTCTTCCCCTCCTCTCTTAATTTCTCTCTGTCTAACAACGAAGATATCAATAACAACAACAATAATAACTACAACAACAATAAAAAAACAAGGGCAACAAAAGGGAAATAAATAAATAAATAAACACTGGGTTCACAGAAAAAACTCACTAGCCGAGAATTAATTCAAGCCTCGTTGTCCCTACCTCAGTCACTAGCACAGTCATCACCCAGGAAACCAGCCCAATGATGTGATCCTATACACCCTCCACCTGATCACATGGAAACCAGGCAGACTCCAAAGTTCAAAGCCAGGCCTCTTCTCACTTCGCCCTTGTATGAGTCTAAGATACCTTCAGGTCTCTCCAAGACCTGCAGGACACAACCTCACAGTGATCCGGAGAGGCCCTGACATGCCATGATGATGTATAGGACTCCCACCCTCCATGAGTCCTCAGTGATCTCAAGGGTTTGAACCCGGGCCCCTGCACATGGGAATGTGTGCATTCAATCAACTGCCCAGCCCCTGAAACCCAATATTCTCAGTTGGCCTCTAGGGACCTGTCCCCTCCACTCTGCTCCACGCAACAAAGGGACCTTTGCTGAATATACATGACATTATGACCCAAGTCTCTTTTCCTTACTGAGATCCCAAAATATCAGAATAGATCTGATGGATCGGGTGACCCAGTTAACCAGTCAGGCAGACTGGGGCAGAGATTCTGTCCTGGTCCCTGGCTCCATGCTGCTGCCCAGGAGAACGGATGGCCGTCAGGAGTCCCGATCTTGTGGCTTGGAACGTACTTTTGAAGCACAATGGTTACTAACTGAAAACTGTAACAGGGGTCAGGTGGTGACATACTCTTAAGAGCAGACATACTACCATATGCAAAGACCTGGGCTGAAGCCCTAGCCACCGCCTGCTGGGGGGAAGCTTCATGAGCAGTGGAGTCATGCTGCAGATGTATTTCCTTCTCTGTCTCTCTCTCTCCCTCTCTATTTCTAGCAAATCAGTTAAAAGAAAGCAGGGAAATGGTCTCAGGGAACAGCAGAGTTATAGTATAGGCACCTCAGCAATAAATCTGGTGGACCAAAGGAAAAGTCTTTAACATTAAGAATTTCAAATTCAAAGGATATGGTTGAGCCTGAAGTCTAAGGAGGAAGCAGCCACTCAGCCCTCCTTCTGTAGCTCTGGTCATTCACACTCACATGCCTGCTCACCAGAGTGAGGAACTAACCCATGTGAGAAGATGAGGGCGGGCTCTGGGCAGTGTCAGGACTTGCACATACAAGTATGGGCCTCCATCTCAATTCCTGGTCAGAACGTCAACTGGTCCAATCCCTGTGGAAAGCAGTCTGGAGAACTCTCAGCAGCCTAGAAATGGACCTACCCTACAACCCTGCAATTTCTCTCCCGGGGCTATATCCTAAGGAACCAAACACACCCACCCAAAAAAATCTGTTTAGACCTATGTTCATAGAAGTACAATTTGTAATAGCCAAAACCTGAAGCAACCTAGATGTCCAACAACAGATGAGTGGTTGAGCAAGTTGTGGTACATATAAATATATACAGTGGAATACTACTCAGCTGTTAAGAATGAAGTCACCTTCCTCGCCTCATCTTGGATGGGGCATGAAGGAATCATGTTAAGTGAGATAAACCAGAAAGAGAAGGATGAATGCAGGATGATTTCACTCATGGTTAGAACTTAAGAATCGGCGGGGGTAGATAGCATAATGATTATGCAAAGAGACTCTCATGCCTGAGGCTCCGAAGCCCCAGGTTCAATCCCCTGCACCACCATAGCCAGAGCTGAACAGTGCTCTGGTGTTTCTCTCTCTTCATCTCACTCAAAAATACAAAATAAATAAAATACTTAGAAAAATTAAAAAAAAAGAACTTAAGAATCAAGAACAGAAAGGGAAAACACAAAATAAAAATTGGACTGGGTTTCATGTATTGTACCAAAGCAAAGGACTCTGGAGAGGAAAGGGTAGGGATACTGGGGAAGGGGGTCTTTGGAATCCAGGTGTATGATGGTGGAAAGTGTCCTAGGCTGGAGGTGACAGTGTTTTGCAGACACCTAACATGGTAAGATGAGAAATTGTACTCATGTGTCAACAACTGCACAGTAAACAATTACCCTCCAAATAATAAGGACTAATAAATAAATAAATAAACAAGTATCTCCATTTTTCTCTTGGCAGACTGGAAGCGTCAGTCACTTACATGAATGCAAAAGATCAAAAACTTAGTTAGCAAGTTACTTCCTTAAAAACAAAACTCTGTACTTTGCCTGGTTGGTGCAGTCTAGTTTTTAGCTCTTTCACCTATCCAGACCTTCACTCTTTGTACGGAATAAGATCTCTTTTGATCATAAGATGTTCAAGTCATAAACAGTGGCTTCCGAAATAATTTTATATGTCATTGCAAAATCAGAGGTCAAGGTCACGCTACAGAAGAAACGGTGTGTTTTCTATTAGAACTGTCAAAGGTGAGGCCAGGTAGTAGCACAGTGGGTTAAGCACACAAGGTGTGAAACGCAAGGACCCTTGTAAGGATCCCGGTTTGAGCCCCCGGCTTCCCACTTGCAGGGGGTCACCTCACGGGCAGTGAAGCAGGTCTACAGGTGTCTTTCTCTCCCCCTTCTCTGTCTTTCCCTCCTCTCTCCATTTCTCTCTGTCCTATACAGAAACAGCAAAGGCAACAAGGGCAATAAAATGAAAACAATGGCCTCCAGGAGCAATGGATTGGTAGTGGCACCAAGCCCCAGCGATAACCCTGGAGGCAAAAAAAGAAACTATCAAAGATAACATCAAACCCACTGGAGCTTTAATGATACACCATGAAGTTAAATGGACTCTTTTTTTCCAGTCCATTTTTTTTTCTTCTCTCTCTCTCTCTCTCTAATAATTTCAAGGGAAAACAAAACATGTATATGGTTAACATTCAGGTTGCAGAAGATTCCACACGTGGCCGGAAGGAAGCAAACTCTGTACAACTACCTAGATAGTCTTCAGACTCTGCATAACTTTAGCCACAGCATCCCATTAGCTGGGTTTCTCTGAATAACTTTAGAAATGGCACGGTGAGGGAGTCTGGCAGTAGCGCAGCAGGTTAAGTGCAGGTGGTGCAAAGTGCAAGTACTGGTGTAAGGATCCTGGTTCGAGTCCCCGGCTCCCCACCTGCAAGGGAATCGCTTCACAAGTGGTGAAGCAGGTCTGCAGGTTTCTTATCTTTCTCTCCCCCTCTCTGTCTTCCCCTCCTCTTTCCATTTCTCTCTGTCCTATCCAACAACAATGACATCAACAACTTCAATAATAAAACAATAAGAGCAACAAAAGGGAATAAATTAATTAATTAATTTAAAGAAATTAAAAAAAGAAATGGCACAGTGAGGCCGTGGAGGACTAGCAGAGTAACACATGTGTCCTGGCTCCATGTCCTGCTATTGAAGAGCCTTTACTGTGCTGTATGAGACAGCTTGTGGAGACCAGCTTCTGCCAGGCCCAAGGGCATTTGGGTGATCATTTCAGAAATGTCATAACAGATTTTTTAAATACTTTTTCTATGCAAAAATGTGTCATGACTTTTCCAACAACCCAATGAAATAAAGCATGACCTTCAATTCACCTGCTTAGAAAATGGAGGTGGGAGCTGTGAAAAGCCAGACTCCCAGGGGAGGGGGGAAGACTCAGCTCCCCTCTTCTCAGTTTTGTTGAGACCCTGGGTCAAACACTTTACCTGGAGGTCAGTTTCATCATCTGTGATGAGATAAGGACATTACGATGGGTAGGTGGCCCAAAAGAACTGGGTCCAAGCCCCAGAGCACCTGCAGAGGAAAGCTTAAATCTTACATAGAATTAGCTCTAAAAAGTAAAAATCCCCACTTAGAATAAACAGAAGAGGAGAGGAGCTGAGTGGTGGCTCACCTGGGAAAGCACACTAGTCACCATGTTCAAGGGCCTGGGTTCAAGTCCCCAGTCTTCACCTGAAGGGGGGAAGCTTCACAAGTAGTGGAGCAGTGCTGCAAATATCTCTCTTCCTCCTCTTCCTTCTCTTCCCTCTCCCTCCCCCCCTCCCCCTCTCCTTCCTTCTATCAAAACAAAAGGAAAAAAAGGTCACTGGGAGAAGTGGAGTGGTAAAGACACTGAATCACAACAATAACTTTGGCTACAGAAAAAAGGGGGGGTGAGGGGAGACAGGCAGTGGCACGCTTGGTAAGCTCACACAGTACTAAGCGCAGAGACCCGTGAAAGAATCCAGGTTCAAAACACCGGCTCCTCACCTTCTGGGGACATGCTTCACAAACAGCAAAGCAGGTTGGCAGGTGTCTTTCTCTTTCCCTCTCTGTCTCCTCCTCCCCACTCAATTTCTCTCTGTCCTATCCAATAAAATGGGGGGGGGGAGCCTCCAGGAGCAGTGGGTTCACAGTGCCGGTGCCAAGTGCCAGTGATAAACCCTGGAGACAAAAAAAAAAGTCACTGTAACTGCTCTCCCACCAGAGAAGGGGTAGCTTAGGTCATGACCTACTGTGGAAATGTTGCTTGTGGCGGTGGGTTTCCTGACCCTCCCAGGGCTACCGTCAGCTGATGCAGCCTCAGAGCTGTATGTACATGAAACACGTGGACAGTGACCTGGAGTGACTCCATCAGGGGCAGGGCCAGGTCTGGTGGGGGAGGAGACAGCCTAAGCACAGTGGGCACAGGTTTAACTGCTCAGTACACAGAGACCCTGAAATACAACCCTCTCTGTCATCCACACACACAACTACAGGATTGGTCTCTGGAAGGCCCAGTTCTCTCTGCTCAGCTTTCTGTGAATAAACATTTACTGAAGGTCTCCTGGTAAACTTGACCTGGACTCAACCCACTTCTACTCATCTGCCACTGTAACTATTCACTCTGCCTGGGGAACCCCTTCTGGGTTCCAACTACCGGATAGTATGTGGCTTGGGTAGACTTGCAGTGTTGAGAGCATGGTGAGGGCCAGACACACACATGGGGGTTGCAGGAATGCACCCACTTTACATGGAGTGACGGGAGCCAGAGGGGGCCATGTTGGGTGTGTGATCTCACACACACAGCGCACCAACGGGCCACATAAACCCACAGTGTGCAAGCAAGGATGGTGGCCACCTTAGAGCTTCGTGACACTGACTCTGTAGCTGGTTCTGGGTGTGGATTCCAAGGAAGGTTCACTTTGTGAGTGTCAAGCTGTGTGTGTACAAGTGAGCCTTTCTATAAGAAGCTACGCCTCCTGAAAAAGGGATCTCCTCTTAGCCAGAAAGAGGGGACAGGCTCTATCTGTCAGGCAGAGGCCTGTGGGTGCCCAGCCCTGTGGTGGTTTCAACAGAACCAGTGTCATGTGCGTGCATGCGTGCGTGCATGAAGTGTGTGTGTGCGTGCATGTGTACATTTGGTGTGCAGACAGGGGGGCTGAGAGGTTACCTCACATGCCAGGAACTCAGGTGTGCCATTTACTGAGATCACAAGATTCGTGACTCTCTAGATTTATGGTGACTCACCTGTGATCTTGTCAGAACTATGATGAAGGCCTGACCTACTTAGTGCCAGGAGAGCGCCTGCAAACACCCAGCCTCCCTAAATCCAGCCTGTCTCTCTGGACTCAAGCAACAGCTGAGGCCGGAGAAAATCCCTAGTCCAGGGCATTCCAAAGCCAGAAGGTGGGGTGTCACCTGCTCCGGGAGATCCTGAATGCCAATGTGATGTGCGCTGCAGGTGGGTACCCACACAGTGAGGGGGTGTGCTCTGGGAGGTGGGAGTGATGGGGTTCCCAGACCCAGCATCATTCATGAGGACCATGGGTTCCCTCAGCAGGGGACATGAGGAAAGGGGGAACCAGGCTAGGTCACCAGGTAACAAGCTCCTGTCCCACCAAAGCATGGCCAAGGGGAGACACCTCACCCGCTAGCATGAGCACTTAACCACATGTAAGGACCTAGGTTCCAGCCCCCAGCACCACGGGAAGCTTCACAGAGCAGAGCAGTCATGTCTCTTTCTCTCCCTATCTCTCCGGATCTGGGGTTGAAAAGGTAAAGGGCTCACTGTGAGTAGTGGAATCGCACAGGCATGCAGTCCAGTGGTATTTAATAATAATAATGATAATATGGGGGCTGGGAAATAGCATAATGGTTCTGCAAAAGACCTTCTGAGGTCCCAGGTTCAATCCTCAGCACCAACATCAGCCATAGCTGAGAAGTGATGATGATGATAATTAATAATAAATACTGTAACATTTTATTACTTCCAAGTGAATGTCCCTCTGGTATTTGATGGGGTTCAAGTACAGCAACTAGTAAGGGGAAAGGACAAAATTCAGGGCCTCTGGTTAGACTTTTAACTTCAGATAAGCCATGAATGCTTTCATTGATTGTGTCCTGAAAATTCCTGAGACTTGTGAATCCAGACACAGTAGCCACACGTGCCCGGCACATCGATGCACAGACCTGGCGGGGCCCAGTGGTTCTTAGAATGGCTCACTTACTTCCTCTAATGGCCTCTGACTCCAGCTGCACAGTGAGGGACCAGGAGCATCGGCCTGTCGCATCATCTGGTGAGAGAGGCCTGGGGTCACACTTCTGTCTTTGGTGACCGGGGACACCCTGCATCATGGTCACTCTTGGTGCATATGAGTGGTTGCTGTGAGGACTCTTTGGTCACCCCAAAACATGGTGACCTCAGTGAGTGGGGACAGGCGTTGGAGCTTGCAGTGGAGGATGACAACTGTTCCTCCCTCACTTGTCATCTACATGCTCTGGTGGACAGCAGGGTGGTGGCACTTTGCCACCGCTGGGCCCGTCCTTCCCTGGCCCCTCTGTCTGTCCCATGTCCCCTGGCTGCCCAGGTGCTCGCACCAAGGAACAAGATACAACAGAAAAGCAAACCAAAGCTATGAACTACTCCCCAGCCCTCTTCGAGGGGACACTCCGAGGCCATCTCACAGCTGGTATGAGCTCAGTGGTGGCACACTCGGGTTAAGTGCACATATCACCATGCCAAGAACATCGGCTCAAGCCCGTGCTTCCCATCTGGCGTGTGTCACGAGTGGTGAAGCAGGTCCGTAGGTATTTCTCTTCTTCCTCTCTATCTCACCTCCCCTCTCAATTTCTCTCTGACTTGTCAAATAAAGGAAGGAAGGAAGGAAGGAAGGAAGGAAGGAAGGAAGGAAGGAAAAGCCACCAGGAGCAGTGGATTTGTGGCACTGGCACTGAACCCCAATGATAATCCTCGTGGCAATTAGGAAAAAAAAAAAAAGGTCAAATCCCCTCCACAGCCAGGATGCAGAGTGCTCTACAAGAGGTTGAGCAAACTTATTTTTCCATCCTTTTTATTTTAATTGCCAACAGAGTTATCCTTGGGGTTTGGTGCCAGCGCTACAAATCTACCACTTCTTTATATTTTATGTACAGAGACAGAGAGAAATAGAGAAGGGCAGGGGAGATAGAGAGGGAAAGACCCCTGAAGACCTGCTTCATTTCTCATGAAGCTTCCCCCCTGCAGGTGGGGAGTGGGGATTTGAACCCGGGTCCTTGCACATTGTATCATGGGCACTCAACCAGGTGCACCACCACCCAACCCCTATATTTTGATTCTAATATTTTTGCTATCGTTGGGACTTCACCATTTCAATATTATTACAGTTAGAGAGAGATGGATGGAGAGAGAGAGAGAGAGAGAAAGAAAGAGAGAAAGAGAGATATATCAGATACCACAGCATGAAGCCTCCTCTGGTGTGGTGAGGGCTGAGCACGGCAAAGCAGGTGCGCTGACCAGGTGAGCTATCTCGCCAGCCCTGAGAGCTCCTTCTGCTAAGGGAAAACATCCCATTCTGAACTGAGCCCAACCAAGCTTGCAGAGAGGTCAGGACACAGTGCCTGCTGGCAGGTGAAATGGCAGCCACACACGCCCTGCAAGTGTGGAGGGGACCCCGCCTCCCCCCACACACCACTGACTCTGCACTATCCTGGTGGCCTCTGTGTCCCCAAGCACCTTTCTCTCTCATCATTCTTCTTACTGCAAAACCACCACAATGGGGTCAGTGGTGCACCCAGCTGACTGCATAAGTTATAATGCTCCCAAACCTAGGTTCAAGCCCCTGATCTCCACCTGTGGAGGGAGGGGGGAAGGGGACACTTTGCAAGCAGTAAAGCAGGGTTGTAGGTGTCTCTCTTTCTCCCTCTCTGTGTCCCCCTCCCATCTTGATTTCTCTTTCTTTCTCTCTCCCCAATAAGTGAATAAATAAAATATTTAAAATGCATATATACAGAGAGGGGCCAGGTGGTGGCGGACTCAGTTGAGCACACGTGTGACAATGCACAAGGACCTGGGTTTAAGCCCCTAGTCCCCACCTGTAGGGTAGAAGCTTTGCAAGCAATCAAGCAGAACTACAGGTCTCTCTCTCTCCCCCTCCTCTCTCTCTCTCTCTATGAGTGTGTGTCTCCTCCTCCCCTCTTGATTTCTCTCCATCTCTATTCAATAAATAAAACTGAATATTAAAAAAGAAGTTGGCATAGCAGTAAGAGAATGCAGGCACTTGTCACTTGTCCCTGGGGCCCAGCCTAGGAGCAGGTAAAATGACAGAGACAGCTGCCCAGCAAGAGACCTCCTCCACCCGGCTTCCTCACCAGCAGGAGGAAGGGCACACCCTCAGAGCCACCTGGCCTCAAAGGAGGGGGGGGGCAGCAGAGTGGCACTGTCACCCACTTTCTGGCTCCTGTTCCCGCATGCAGGTGGTCACAGTCTGCTCCACCTGTGAGGCGCAGACCCACGGTGATAAGGGAGAGTGCCGGGGACAAGCCGCACTCAGCGTGGTCCTGATTTTTGATCCTGACACAGAACCGGGGGCGTCTTCTCCTGCCCTGTGCTCCTCTAAGGCCATGGATGCACCTCACATCCCTTCCCACAGGGAACTCAGGACTCTGTGCTCTGACTGGGCCCCGTGTACAGAGGAGGGACATAGGGACATGGGAGAGGCAAAGCACTTAGTGTAGTCATGGAGCCCTCCCTGCGAAGATGTGAGGAGGAGGAGGAGAAGGAAAAGAAGGAAGACAGGAGGAGGAAGAGGAGAAAAAAGAGGAGGAAGAGGAGGAGGTGCAGACACCAGGGAGTGGAGAAAGAAGACGAGTACAGGAGGAAGTGGAAGAAGTGGAGGTGTTGCCTCAGAGTCTCAGTGCACAGAGTCTCAGAGTCTCAGTAGCAGGACTCAGACACCATGACTTCCCTCCCAACAGAAGCCGGGGGGGGGCTGCCAACCAGGGGACCACTTCTTCCTGCCTCAGCCTGTCCCCCTGAGTGCTGGCCATTCGGGGAGGGCAGGCTCCCCCACCTTCCCCCACCTCTCACTAGCTTAGCCCCTCGTCCTGTTCCTCTCCAGTTGCCTGGCTTCCTCCAGAGACCCCCACCCACTCACCTGTGGAATCCTGATCCCCACATCCAATCCTGGCCAGATGGATCTTATCACTGGGGGCGCTGCCCACCACAGTCTGCCTGGGGGAACTGATGGAAGCCAGGGCCCAGAGTGAAGCCACAAAGACCACCCTGACAGTGGCCCAAGGGAACAAGAGTGGGCTGGGTGGTGGCTCTGGGCAAGACCACCCTGACAGTGGCCCAAGGGAACAAGAGTGGGCTGGGTGGTGGCTCTGGGTTGTGTGATGGCTCTAGTCTGGGGTGACCTGTGGGCTGAGGGGAGAGGAACTCCACCCCCCACTACCCCCCACACACCGTGGAGCAAGAACAGGGCTCCATCAATACCCAGTCTCCATCCACTGGGTGTTCAGTCAGTGGGTTCCGGCAGGAGAAGGCTCAGAGATAATGCCAGGAGAAGGCACAGACACCCCCAAGAAATGGGGCTTTTGTAAACTTGACTACTTCTCCCCCCAACCGTCTCCTCCCAATGCCTTTCCTGAAGAGGACTTGCTGCTTTTCTGAGAGAGGAAAAGTTGAGAAACCAAGGATGAGATGCTGCCAAGAAAGAGGTGGCAGGATTTAGTGACCATCTCCCACTGTGCCCCACCTCCATTCCTGGCCAGGAGGGGCCCCCCATGACCCTTCCCCTGCCCTCCTCCAGGCTGTCATGGTGACAGTAAAGACCCTCCTCAGTCACATAACCCCTCAAGTTTCCTGCCACTGCTGTCTCCACTCACCTCAAGCTTGAGCCCTAAGACAAGGGAGAGTTTGCGGTCAGCAGCTCTAAAGTGGGGGTCACTGGGCTTGAATCTAGATTCAAGGGGCATGTTCTTTGGGAGAAGCTGCTCCCTGGCTCTCACAGGTCCCTGTGTCTCCTCCCAGAGTCCACCTGCTGCTATATTTCTGCTCAAGGGGGGACAGGCAGTGTCCAGCTCATTCCCTCACTTGACAATATTATAAACTACAACGGTGATGGCCTTTCATGTGCTTAAGAGCAAGAGGGGAACAGTAAGTGTTTATTCTATGCGCCTGCCTTGTTTCAGTGTCTTCAAAGTATGTCCATAGTTTGATGGGCACAGAATGTCTCCAGAGCCCATGGGAGCGCTCCTTGGACAGCAGTCTGGGGCAGGAAAATGACTCACATTTTATGAGGCGTGCCTGTTTTGCCTGATTGCTATTTATTGTGTTCAGATGCTAAGTCTTTCATTTTATAAAGGATCAAATAAGCAGAGGGAATAGGAAAGTATTCACAGCTCTGCTCTCCCAGAGTAACGTCCACCTTTCTGCCTTGTCATATGCACAGAAAGGACAGTGATGGGGACGGCAAGGCCTTTGTTATCCTGTTTCTAGATTCAGGGTTGTTTTTTTTTCCTCTCTGCACAGCAGGGTATCAACCCTCCCAAGCTGTTTTTGCATTTTGATAGAGTGATGGGGAGTGAGGGGAGACACTGAAGCTTCTTCTCGTGCCATGATACCACCCAGATGGCACCAGGGTTCAAGACTGGGCCATAAACACTATAAGGCAGGCACTCGACCTAGGAAGCTATCTGTCTCTCCAGGCCAATTTCAGCATTTCTGAAGGAATTCATTTACCTGGGTGGTGATGCACCCAGTTGAGTGCACATATTACCATGCACAGAACCTGGGTTCAAGTCCCGGTTCCCACCTTCAGGGAGGAAGCTTTATGATCAGTGAACCAATGCTGTAGCCCTCTCTCCCTCTTTCTCTCTCTCCCTCTCTTTCTCTCTCTCTTTCTCTCTCTCCCTCTCTTTTCTTGCCCTCCCTCTTCGGTTTCTGTCTTACTAAATAAAAGGGAAAAAATGGCCTACAGATATGTGAAAAATGCTCAAAGTCACTGATTATCAGAAAAGTGCAAATAAAGACAACAGTGAGATATTGTTTCACTCCTGTGAGAATGTCATACATCAGAAACAAATACTGGGAAGGCTGCAGGAGTATAAAAAAAAAAAACCTTTTACACTACAAGTGGAGTGTAAATTTTCCAACCCCTATGGAGAGCAGCAGTCTGGAGAACTTCCAGAAGGCCAGAAATGGACCTACCCTATGACTGCAATTCCTCTCCTGGGGATATATCCTAAGGAATCAAGCACACCCATCCAAAAAGATCTATTTAAACCTATGTTCATAGCAACACAATTGTAATAGCCAAAACCTGGAAGCAACCTAGTTGTCCAACAACAGGTGTGTGCTATACAGTGGAATACTACTCAGGTGTTAAGAATGATGAAGTTACCTTCTTCACCTAATCTTGGATGGAGCTTGAAAGAATCATATTAAGTGAGATAAACCAGAAAAAGAGGAGTCGGATGGTAGCACAGTGGGTTAAGCACAGGTGGCGCAAAGCGCAAGAACTGGCATAAGGATCCCGGTTCAAGCCCCCAGCTCCTCACCTGCAGGGGAGTCGCTTCACAAGGGGTAAAGCAGGTCTGCAGGTGTCTATCTTTATCTCCCCATCTCTGTCTTCCCCTCCTCTCTCCATTTCTCTCTGTCCTATCCAACAATGATGACATCAATAAAACAACAAGAGCAACAAAAGGAATAAATAAATATTTAAAAAAAAAACAGAAAGAGAAGGATGGACATGGGATGATCTCACTCATGGTCAGAACTTAAGAATCAAGAAGAGAAAGGGGGAAATACAAAGTAAAGATTGGACTGGTTTGGTGCACTGCACCTTATTTGTATTGGACCAAATTGGGGGGCACCTATGATGGGGAGATGAGAAATCGTACCCATGTGCCAACAAGTGTCCTGTGAACCCTGTGCAGCCCCAGTCCCAAGGGACCCAGAGCTTCCCTGTGTGTTGCCCTTAGCTTGAGACCACTGGCCAATTCCCGGATGCGTTCAGGTGGACAGTGGACAGTTCCCAGACAGACTCTGAGGGCAGGTCTTGCCGGCCCAGGAAATCGGGGGACACAGTTACTGTGTGAGGATGCAGGGTATCCCTGGGGAGGGGCGCCTCACACTACCGATTCTCCCACAGCCTCATCCAGCCACCCCTGTGGTTCCCATGTAGGTCCAGCACCAACCTCCTGGGCCTCTCTCCCCTGTGAGTGAGACAGCTGGGGATCCCCTCTGCTCCCCAGAGGCAGGCTCTGCTCTCAGGGTCTTCACACCCCTTAGCTGCTCCCCACATTCCCTCCACAGGCTGTTACTGCTGCCGCTGAACAGTAACTACAACCATGACCATCACCATAGAGACAAGCAAAGCCCGTTTCTCACAGGTGAAGTCCTACATGATTTACGGAGTGTGGCCTCACGATCAAATGAAGAAATGCATCTGCGCAGAGAACCTCTGCTGCCCCTCCCCACACGCATACCTTCATCCTCACGCCTGGGGCAGTGCTGGGCTGTGGGCAGCACCTGTGCTGAAGTGGTATTTCTGGCCACCCAGCAGCTGCCCATTTTTCATGTCACCTGTGCTCAGCCAGGCCAAGTCTGAGGCCACTCGTACAGCTGAGGCACAAGAAGTCCCTGCCATGGGGACATTGTCACCTCCCTCTCTTTCTCCCTCCTTCCCTGCCAGTGCAAGGAAATGCCCCCAGGAATCCATGACAGGAGGTCATTGTCCCTATTAGATACACTAGGAAGTAATGGGCAGGCTCACAAGGTCCCTAGAGTCCTGCTCGGCTGTGGGCTGGGCCACTCTGTGAACTTAGACCTGTCACCCCATCACGCTGGGGGGAGATGATCAACAGGTCTCACTGTTTGGGCAATGTCTCAGAGATAATGCAGTACATCATGTGTTGGACCTTCAAGCACGAGGTCCCAAATTTGATCCCACCCTGCCACACGTCACATGTGCTAGAGTGACACTCTCGTTCTCTCTCTCCTCCTCCCCTTTCTCTCTCTCTCATAAAGAAATCTTTTTATTTGTTTATTATTTTCCTTTTACCAGAGTACTGCTCTGCTCTGGCTTATGGTGGGGCAGGGAACTGCACCTAAGACACAGGAGCCTCAGGCATGAGAGTCTTTTTGCCTAACTATTATGCTATCTCCCCACCTCTTATAAATAAATCTTTTAAAAAAGAAAAAAAATGACAGCAAAGGAAAAAAAGGAAACGTGTCTGCTTCTCTTCAGCCTTGTTAGGAAGAGTCCAACATGAAGAGCATATGTCTTGAGGCCAGCGGGGTCTTGGGTTTGATTCTGGACTGTCCCATGGAACCAGTAAGCACTCAACAGTCCCCCTTGCTGGCACCCTGGGCATTTCCTCCACCAAGGAGGCTAAGACTTGACGGGCTGCCTTATCTGAGTATCATCCACTCTTGTCCCCTTCCAGGGTCCCACATCTGGAGTCCAGAGTGCACCCATTCTAGAAAGAGGCTTAGTTTTTCCACCCAGACGACTTGCACTGCAGTCTATCCTGCGCAGAGGCTCTGCTCCTGCCTTGCAACTTGGGCAGGAGAGAGAAGGGGGCAGGGGGTGGTGGAGAAAGCTCTTGACTTCAGAGGAAAGTCTCCCAGCAGGACTTTTTCCTGAAAGCCTCCTTTCCCACTCAACACCCCTGGGACAGACCTGCACACCTCAATGATAGGGCCTACTCTATTTACAGGAAGCCTGGCAGATCCGATCTTCCTGCCAAAGTGAAATGGCTAGCAGGCAAATGGTACAGTCTTGCCCCCTATCAAGACCAGGTCAGAGCAGTCTGTAAATGGAGGGGGCAGTCCCAAAGGCCACACCCTTCACTGTGCAGAATGAATGGCCGAAACCTTCCCTCTTCAGGGGAACCAGAGCCAGTAAGTGAGATAAGCCAGAAAGAGATGGGTGAATACCAGATGATCCCACTCACAGGCAGAATTTAGGAAACAAGGACAACAAGGACTGAAAGGGGAAACACAAAATACTAAAACTCTGGGTTTGACTACTGGGTGTGGTGTTTGCACCAAAGCAAAGGACCCTGAGAAAGAAGGGGGTGGGGGACCTCATTGGGGTCGAGAGTGTTCTGCAGACACTATCATGAGGGGATGAGAAATTATACCCATGTGCCAGCAGTCCTGTAAACCATTAACCACCCCCCACCCTCCAGTAGAATGATTTAAAATAAAAAATGGATCCAGCCAGAAAGGAGAGTTTTTAAAATCAGGAGTGAAATAATTAGTCTTCACACACAGACCTGGCTAATAGCCCCTAAGAGGGCTATCATGTCTGTAATGGGGACCCTGGCGAACAGGAAATTCCAATTCCTTTTGGTGCCCCCAGGCTGCCTTAGGATGCACTGAGCTCATCCCAGCTCATCAGGAGACTGTCTGGGTTCTGTTTATTTTGCTTACAAGCAAACTGAGGGCTAAAGTTTGTCAATGTTTTGCGTTTTACATAAGCGGCATTCTTATTAATGGTGCCACTTCTGAACTCCTGGGAGCGCAAAAATTCTGGGAAAAGAATAATTAAATTTCTCATTTTAATTCCCACAGGCCAGTTAGATGCACTTAACCAACAAGAGTTTGTTCTAAACAGGAGGGCCTGTTTAGAACACGGCCCCTCGGAGAGGTACTGAGGACCACAGCTCAGCCTCAATGATCAGAAAGAATGATGCCTGCAAACCTCACGTCTAATTATAAATCCTCGCTCAGATGTTCCACATTCTTGGCAGCCGGTGAAAACCAATAGTTCGTCATTTCTTTCAGTAAAGGGTAAGAGACAGGGAGACAGAAACAAAAGAAGAGACACTTGCGGCACTGCCCCACTGCTCCTGAAGCTTCCTCTCCTGCAGGTGGGGAGCAGGGGCTTGAACCTGGGTCCTTGCACAGGGTCACATGAGTGCTCTAGCAGGTGAGCCACCACCTTGACGCAGTGCCAGCGAATGAACCTAGGACCTCACATGTGCATGACAACCACTACACCCTCCAGGATGAAATGGCTCCAGTCTTGGCCTGAGGTACCCACTTTTTTGTCAGCTGTTCTCTGACAGAAACGAGCGAGGCTTTCTTTGTACTGACTAGTTGGCACTTGGAGAGAATAGGGAAAGAGGTTTATGGGATCCAGTGGGTGTCACACACCTTATGCTAAACTGAGATGCAGCCAGAATTACCGCCCTTCCCCCCACCCCCCACCATACATATATACCCCAACAACAACAATAAAACAACAAGGGCAACAAAAGGGAATAAATAAATATTTTTTTAAAAAACCAGAAAGAGAAGGATGGACATGGGATGATCTCACTTATGGTTAGAATTTAAGAATCAAGAAGACAAAGGGGGAAATACAAAGTAAAGATTGGACTGTGTTCCCCAGGTCTGGCCTCATCAGAAGCTCATCCAAGTCCACGTGTTCAAGGCTGGCCCTCCAACTCCTCTGGGGATGCAGGAGTCTGATTCATGTGCACAGACACAGTGAGCTGCAGATGACACCCCCAGGCTGAGCAGCAGATGCCCTCGCCCTGGCTGATCCTCCCTGGGGCCCTGGATGCTAACACATCTCTGAACATGCCCCCTGCCAGACGGTGGATAGCCTAAGTCAGCCTGGGTAGAAAGAGCAGGGAGACATTGCTGCCCTTGCCCAGTGTGCCTTGAGGAACTCTGGGGAGAGGCCTACTGACAGCACATGCTACCCTGGTGACCCTGAGCACCCACCCACAGGCCATTCCCAGCCCTGGTTCAGCTTAAGATCAGCACTTCCAGTCTGACAGGCATTGCAGGGTAGGGGGTAGGGGGCACATCCTTGAGATTCATGGATTCCAGGAGACCCTGTCTGGCCTATCAGTTTGCCCACTAACAACTGTGCCCTCCCCCCACCTACCCACCCAGCCGCCCACATTGTCACAGCACTTTCATTAAGCCAGGGAGCACTGGGACCCAGGTGAGAGCCACTTCCTCCACATGAGTCTGTCTATCTGTCTGTCTGTTCCTGGGCTGGCCCAGAGCCCTCTGCACCCTTCTTCCAAGTGACGCCCATAGTAAGGGATGCCTTTGGAGCCCAGGCCCTGGGAGGGGGTGCCCTCAGGGTGGGAAGAGTGACAGAGTCATGCAGAGTCATGCACACACACTGGGAGGATCTCTGGTCACATGTCTGCCCCTCACTGGTGTCCCCCAGGCAGGACTCCACCTCTGGACTGCTCTTCTCTCTCCTCTCCACAGACCCCAGTTGTTCATGTATGGGACTTATCTTTCATCAACTCCAAGAGTAAGAACTTGCATTCTGCCGTTCTACGTTGCTGGTGGGACTGCAATTTGGTTGAGAACAATCAAGTGAACTCTCAGAAGGCTAGAAGTGGAGCCTATCACCCTATCACCCAGCACTTCCTCTCCCAGGGATATATCCTAAGGAAGCAGAGACACCCACCCAAAAAGACCCAGGTACCCCTGTGTTCAATCTGTAATAGTCCAAACCTGGAAGCAACCCAGGTGTCCAACAACAGATGAGTGGCTAAGAAAGTTGTAATATAAATGCACAATGGAATACTATTCAACTGTAAAAAAATGATAAAGTCATCTCCTTTACCTCATCTTGGGTGGAACTTGAAGGAATCATGTTGTGAGATAAGTTGAAAAGAGAAGGATGAAATTGGAAAACAAGATCAGAAGAGAAAACACTAAGCAAAACCTGGACTAGAGTCGGTGTACTGCACCAAAGTAAAAGACTCTGGGGTAGGTGGGGGTAAGAGTACAGGTCCTGGAAAAGGACCTAGTGGGGGCTGTATTGTTATGTGGAAAGCTGAGAAATGTTATGAATGTACAAACTATTGTATTCACTGGTGACTGCAAAACAGTAATCTCCCAATAAAGGAAAAAATATTAAAAGAGAGAGAGGAGGATGAATATAGGATGACCTCACTTATAGATGGAACCTAAGAAACAAAGACAGAGGCGCCTGGTGATGGCACACCCATTTGAGTGCACACATTACAAGGAGCTGGGTTTGAGCCTCTGGTCCCCACTGGCGGGGGAAAGCTTTACAAATGATAAAAGAGGGCTGCAGGTGTCTCTCTGTCTCTCTCTGTCTCCCCCTCCCCTCTCAATTTCTGGCTGTCTCTATGCAATAAATTAAGATAATAAAAAATAAAATAAAAAGAAACAAGGACATAAAGGGAAAACAAAAAGTAAATCTTGGACTGAGCTTGGTGTATTGCAGCAAAGCAAAGGATTCTGGGGTGGGGAGTGCTTTGGCATCCTGGTGCATGGTGATGGAGGGGGACCTAATATGGGGGGGGCGAGAGTATTTTGCAGACACCTATCATGGGGAGATGGGAAACTGGACCCATGTGCCAATTGCTGTAATGTAAACCATTAACCAAAACCAAAAAAGCCATTCTTCCCCATCTCATCCATCTCATCAGGAACCCTTCCACTCCTAAACCCAGCAGTGCCCAAGCTGTGGGAAGCACACCCATTTCTCAGTAGGTATGTGATCTGCTCTGGTTCAGGGCTGCCTCCCTTAGCATTTTATTTTCGCCAGAACGAGCTAACGGTTCTGAAAAAACTGCAAGGGTCACCAGGTCACAGAAGGGCATTCCTATATACACACATACACGCACGCATGCGCACAAAGCCAGTTCATCTTAGCCATGCCTTGAGTCTCCACTGTAAATCATAAGCCCAACAACTTAACAAGGAAAGAAAGGAGGCTAGAGGTGGGTGAGGGGGACATACTGGGCCTTGGGTTCCTTTCTCCAGAACAACTCCTTGTTTGACAGAACTGAAGAATCCCAGAGGATTCTCATCTGTTCCTGTCCCAAAGCCTTGAGCCCAGCTGGGCAGAGGCTTTCCCCTTGGGACTGTCTACAGCCACATCCAAGGTCACACAGCTGTTGACCAAGCTGCCTGGCACTTTGCCCCATTCGTTTCTTTCTTGTTATCCAGAAGTGAGCCTTTCAAGAGATGGAGCCATGTTATTGAAAAGGTTAGTGGAATGACTCTTAGAATTCATACATTTTAACAAGAAGAATTTAATCACCTTTATCTTGGGTGTGTGAAAAAAAAATTTCAGAGGCACAAAAGACAATATGCAAAAAATGTGCCCAAAAATATACTCTCCAAGTTTCAAGTTATGACAAGAGGACCCACTGGGAGATGGGTTGTAACTATGGTTTGTGGACCCCTGAGGATACAGGACACTGCTTTGACCTTGGAGGTGGGGGCAGACAACAGACACAGCACCCAGGATGTCTGAAACTTCTCCTGCACTCTCATCTGTCAGACAAAGAAGCCTGAGCCTCACACAGGGCTGGGTGGTAGCTGGTCTGTTCACCCAGCCCCCTTACACCATAGGGAACTCTGTGGTCATTGAATGAGACAACTGAGCTGAAAAGGAAGCAAATGCCAGAGGTGTCATTTTTATAGTTCACACAAGTCAATACCGGTTCTGACTCAGGTCCGTTCATTCAAACATCAGGTCCCCACCATATTTTAAGGGGAGCCATAGTCAGAGTCAATGAAACTGCACAGAAGACATCTCCTTGGAAGGAGCAACTGGAAATCCTTCAAATTCAGGAAACGAATTTGCTTCGAACTCTTCTGACTTGACCAAAAGAGATGGATTTGGGACTCACTAGCAGTGTCTGGGGATGCAGGGAGATGGAGAGCAGAACCCAGTCATAGAAGGACATCAGTGCCCAGGCTTTAACCCTCTCCCCCACAGGGTGTCAAGGGACACCCTGTGAAAACCAGCCAGTTAAGCCACCTGGGAAGCAATAAACCCATTTCTCAGTTCCAGAAACACAGAGTCTCGGCCACCTCTCCCCTTGGCTCTCAGGAGTGACCATCTGTCAAAAGAGTGTGGAGAGGTGGCCCCTCCCTGGCCTGCTCTGTCACCTCTGTGTGAAGGCTGCTTTCAGCCTGTTTGAGGGTGTGCCATGCTGGCAGCCTGGGGGACATGACAGCTGATTAAAGGCAAAAGAAATTCTACTTCCAAGGTTCAAGGGTAAAATATTAGACGTACTGTGGAGAGGAAGCAGGCTATGCCTAAGGGTCTCGCAATTCCCTCTGAGATTCTGTGGTCACTCTCAGTCACAAACACCTTTTAGGTTTGTCTGGGAGTAATAACACCTGGAGCCATCTCACCAATCCAACATTTTCACTCAGAACTAGAGGGGGGGGGGAGGAGAAGAAGAAGGAGGAGGAGGAGGAGGAGGAGGAGGAGAGAGAACAGCACCAACATGGAAGCTTCCTCAGTTGCTATAGCCCCACTCATGTGCTGGGGCTTGAACCTGGGTCTAGCCACCACAGTGCAGGCACCCTCTAGGGTGAGCTATCACCCTGAGCCAACATCTCCTGAAAAGATCAGGTGCTACTGGCTACTTGCTCTTTTATCTTGTGGCCTGTCCTCCATCATTCTCTCTCTCTCTCTCTCTCTCTCTCTCTCACACACACACACACACACACACACACAGACACACACACACAGAGACCATGAAACTGTTCCACGTGAAGAGCCTGGCTCAGTTCTGAGGTGAAAACACGGGATTCCCATTTGCCCTTTTGGACATTCTGTTTCACAGGGTTCACTGTCAAGGGAGTAAGCAGCATCAAGAAAGAACTTGCTGGTTAGCAGTGGATTTAAATGCCTCTCCCTCCAGGTGTGCCGGTTACTTGTACCTATGGTTCTGAGCCTCTGGGATAGGGGAGGAAGAGTCTCTGGTTGTCAGGAGACTGCAGAGACAGGGAACACCCACCAGGGCTCTTCCAGAGGCCCTTCCTCCAGTAGGAGCAGGCCTGTAGAGGGTTTGGGGTTGCAGGGAAAGTACCCAGGGAATCTGCTGGTAAGGGAGAGGGGGGCACTGACAGTCAGAGGAAGCACATTTCAGTCTAAAGCTCAGTGGCCCTCCCCCGACCTCTTGCTTTCATTTGCAACAGGAAAAGAATGGCCCCGTGCTCAGAAACACTTGATCTTCTCCATCAGAGAGGCTCTGAGGCTGATCATCCAGTGCTGAGCTCGCTGGAGGGCAGGGATCTCCCTCCCCCAACCCGCCCCGGGAGGGGGGCACCCGCAGCAAGGTCCCAGGGCTACTTCAATGGGAATCAAAGCCCAAAGCAAGTATGACAGGAGGGAGGGAGCCTTTTTGGGAGGTAGGCGAGGCCACCTTGCCCTCGCCAGGACCAGGCTGCCTCTCCGGGGAGCCACCTGGCGCCCTCCCCAGCCCGCCCCGCCCCCGAGCAGTGGCGGAAGGCTCTGGGTCTGCAGAAAAGTCAATGCCATTCTCCAGAGACAGCAGCCATTCAAGTAACCCTTCTGCCACAGCCTCATGCTCTTGCTTGCCTTCCTCGAGCTTCCTGACCTTTGGGGGGGGGGGGGGTAGGCCCCCGTGGAGGCGCGGCGCGCACATGCGCACACACCCCACACCCGGGCGCGCACACCCCCGGCCCCGCGCCGGGGCTCAAGGTGGTTCAGGTAGACCCGCCTCGCCGGGCCTCGCACGCCCCCTGCTGGCTCCGCGGGAGCTGACTCAGCCTTTATTCCCGAGGCCTCAGACAGGAATAAATGACCTTAAGATCCAAAGGGAACGGAAAGAAAAACCAAGGCCATTTTGCTTTCTTTGAAACCGACAAACGTGATAAAAAGGTTTTGGGCATAAAAGGTTTTTCCTACAACCGTTTTAGAGATATCTTGGGAGACAAGGGACAAACACTTGGGATTTTAGGGAGAAACACATCCATTTGGAGATTTTACGACTGTACGGTGAGTTGTGCCAGAAATATCACGGTGGATGTTTTCACAGGTCTACAGGTGAACCACAGGAATGGGCCTGTGGCCAGAGTGGTTTTCACAGACGTGATTTCTAAAAGCTCCCTGCACAGAGACGAAAAACAAAACAAACAAAAAACAGCCAACCCCCCCCCCAAAAAAAAAAAACAACCACCTCCATGCTATTGAAACTACTTCAATTTCAGCCCTGAGAAGCCATGTTCTAAAAATTACATGTACCAGGAACAAAATCACTGAAAAGAGACACTTATGGAGTCAGTTTAGCTTCCAGGCTTCCAGTCTCTGCCGACCTCACCACTGTGAATGCCTCTGGCGCCTTGGAGAGGGGAGAAGTCACATCCACGGTACATGCTACAGAGGCAGGCGGCCCCCTTCTCACCTGGAGAACATGTGCACGCCGGCAGTTTAGCTTCTAGGCCAATCTGCTGCTGGCCACACCAGGCCAGACCGAGCCTGGGGAGGCTCCAAACCACAGCGAATCCCATCCACTGTCCACTGTCACCCCGAGTGGGAGGCCCAGGGCTTTCCCATCCTCTTCACCTCAAGCCCTGGGGAGAAAGTTTCATGTTCCCGACTCAACTTGTGCACAGCATTTGATTGCTTATCGGACGAATAGATTCAAACTAATAATTTCAGCAGGCTTGTTTTAACCAATTAGGAGTACTCATTCATCAATAACGACCAAAAATAATAACAGCGTCAATGTCAATACTCTTGTCCCTTACTGAAAAGCCTTCCAATGGGAGAGGCCTAAGTAGAGATTCAGGCTGTCTTGGGAACTTGCTTGCTTTTTCACAATAGCTGGCGCTAATGGAACATGCACACTGAGTGGTGATGCCATGTTGCATTATGGGGGTGATGCCACCCCTAGAACTTGGGGAGCCACAGATAACCCCTCCCCCAAATGCACTCTATGGCCTCTATCTGGGTACTGAATGGCCTTGCAGCTCTGCTATTTGGGTAAATACCTGAAAGGCTTCAAAGACCCCAAGAGAAGCGGTCACCCCTTTTCCTCCAGAGGGACTGCATGGGGGCTCTGGGGAAGTGGGGGGGGGGGGTGTTGGAGATTTTCCTAAGACAATCGCGGCCTGGAAAGATTTAGGCCACACTGTCCACCTTCCCTTCCACAAACCACCTGCCACATCAAATATTTTATTTTCCCGTCTCACGACTCAAGGGGCGATAAGAATGTAAAGTGTCGTGCATGACTCTTCCCCCAGGATCTTTCTGGGGTGGGTGGGTGTGGGGGGGAGGGGGGGCAAAAACAAAAAGAGAATCTCAAGCCAATCCATCTCTTCATGGGGCTCTAACAAGTTTCCCCACAGCAGATCTCTCCATTTCCGAGACGACACATAAACAGTACAAATTTTTAAAATAAATAAATAAATAAATAAATAACGGGGGGGGGGACTCCAGGGTAAGGTTGGGCAAGCCAAGGCAAAAATAAATAAATAAATAAATAAGCCCTTTCTCCCAAAGATGCTCCCAGGGCTGCAAGCAAGCGCCGCGCCGGGAGGAGGGTGCACTTGAGCGGTTGTGTCCAATGAAGGAAAGTTTGTGTTAGCGATGACATCACTAACATCTCCCCCAATTTAAAGGAGCACTTAAAGCACGGCGGAGGCGATTATTATTTTTTCCCCCCTCAAGCGAGAAGGTGCCCGCGGAGGCCTCGGGGCTGCACAGCCCCGCTGCACCACCGGCCGTCCAGCCCGCCGCCCGCGGCCACAGCCCGAGTCTCGGGGACCCCGGCGCCCCCAGTCCCGTCAGCGCGCTGCAGTGCGGGCAGCCCGGGGGGCTCGGAGGCGGCGCCGGCCGCGACCCGGAGGAGCGCCGCGCCCTGCCCGGGGGACGCGCCTGGCCCGGCCGGAGCCGGTGGCCGCGGGGTCCCGCACCTGCCGAGCCCGCAATGCAGACGCGCCGGCCGGCCCGGAGCCGGGCCCCCAGCGACCCCGCGTCCCCGGACCCCGCGCTCGGGGCCGCCGGCCTGGCGCCCACATGCCCGGCCACGGAGCCGGCGCCGGGACGGCGCACCCGCCTCGCCCCGAGCGCATCGGCCCCGCTCCCGCCGCCGCCGGCAGCACCGCGGTCAGCGCCGTCTCACCTGCCGCCCGCAGCGCCTCAGCCGCAGCCGCTTAGCCGACTTCCATTTTCTGTCGCTTTACAGGAAAAGCGGATCAGCTGTTTCGCTCGCGATCCGGCGCCGCGGCCCCCTCCCCAGCTGGGGCTCGCTCTCTCGCTCGCTCAGCGGTCCCGGAGGCCTCGCCTCCCCCGCCTCCTCCCGGCGCGCCGCTCCGCCCCTCGCGCCCCTCCGCTCCGCCCGCGGCCACGCGCTGTGCCCGCCCTCCCGGCCCCGCCCGCTCGCTCGCTCGCTTGCTCGCTCGCCCGCCCGCCCGCCGCGCGCGCCCCTGACGTCACCGGCCGCAGCCGCGCCCCGCCCCCGCCGCGCGCGGACGTGCGCGCGCCACCCCCGCCGGGCCGGGCCGAACCACCCGCGCGCGTGCTCGCGAGCGCCGGGAGAGCGCAAGACACTGCGCGCCCGCGCTCGCTCACGCGCGCCCCCTGCCAAGCGCTGCTGAGCACCTGCCTGCGGCGCGAGTGCTGGACCCGCCCCCTGTCTCCTGCCCGCCCTGCACTGTGCGGACCCACCTTTCCCCACCCATCCTCGCTGCCTTCCTCCGGGCCCAGTGCGTCCCCTCTAAGCCACGCTGGGTCCCTTTGCCTCGTAACCCGCTTCTCTGACCTTTCCCCATTTCTCGCCTCCTTTCGATGACTTTCTCTCTGCCCATGGCGGTCATCTGCTCCCTGCCCTTCTCACACCCCTTTCTGGTGTTGCCACGCCCCCCTTCTCCAAATAATACCTTCTGCAATAGAAAACCATTCTTATGCGTTTTCTGGCATTCTATTGCTAGTTTAGGACTATTTGCTTTAAAGATAGATACGTATAATACTTTCTCCCGGTGTTTTAAAAAATCTTTTTAAAGGATTATTTATTAATAAGAGAGAGAGAACCAGACATCACTCTAGCATATGGCATGGACTTGAACTGGGAACTTCCTGCTTGGAAGTTCAGCTCTGTACCTACTGCAACCTCTTAGTTGCTATTTTATTTTATTTTATTTTATTTCTTTTTTCGTTTCTTTCCTTTTTTTTTTTTTTTTAACCAGAGCACTGCTCAGCTCTGGCTGATAGTGGTGCGAGCAATTGACCTGGTACTTTGGAGCCTCAGGCATGACAGTCTCTTTTCATCACCATTATGCTATCTACCCTCCATCCAGGTTTGTTTCTTTTTAAACCTTGAACATCTTTAATAAAACTTAGTGGGCTAGGGAGACCGCTTAATGGTTATTCAAAAGACTTTTCATGTCTGGGGCTCCGAGATTCCAGATTCAATCTCTAGAATCATTATAAATCAGAAATGAACAGTGCTCTGTGTATCTCTCTGTGTATCTTTCTATCTGTGTCTCTTTCATTGAAAAAATAAAATATTAAAGTGCTGGGGCCAGGGGCATTTGGTTGAGAGCACGTTTCCATGCGTAAGGACCTGGGATCAAGACCCTAGTCCCCACCTGAGGCGAGTGGGAAGAGGAGTCGAGGGAGTTTCACAAGCAATGAGGCAGTGCTGCAGTAGTCTCTTTCCCTCTCCATCTTCCCTTTCTGCCTCAGTTTCTCTGTCTCTATCTAATAAATGAGTGAATAATAAATAAATACTGAAGGAAAAAGTATCTGGGGTTCCCACAGAACCAGAAATAACTTAAAAATTTTTTAAGAATAAAAATTAGTAATTGATTTGACTTTTAAAATATTTTATCTATTCATGAGAAAGACAGGAGGAGAGAAAGAACCAGACATCACTCTGGCACGTGTGCTGCTGGGGCCTCATCCACTGTGCCACCTCCTGGACCACTTGATTTGACTTCTTAAGCCAATCACTCAAAAATATATGGTCCATGGTTTTTTTAAACACCTGCTTGGATTTATGGTCCCTGAACTGGTCAGGTAAGATACATCACCCAAAGCAGTTCTCCTGCTGCTTAGATCCTGATGAGTTCTGGCTGTGCCAACCACCCACAATTCTCCATTGGGCTGGTTTTGTTTGAGATGGTCATCCTTAAGGAACTGTTTAATAGACACTATTTTGAAACTGATATTCCTCACCATTCTGACTCTGAGACACATCATGCTGTTGTGAGTCTCAACAGTTCTGTTCATTCGTGGGTGCTATCATGTTGTGTACAATGCCTTTTGCAGTTCTTTATTTTTTTATTTCCCCTTTTGTTGCCCTTGTTGTTTTTATTGTTGTTATAGTTATTATTGTTGTTGTTGTTATTTATGTCGTTGTTAGATAGGACAGAGAGAAATGGAGAGAGAAGGGGAAGATGGGGGGAGAGGGAGAAAGATAGACAGACACCTGCAGACCTGCCTCACCGCTTGTGAAGCTTCTCCCCTGTAGGTGGGGAGCCGGGGGCTCGAACCAGAATCCTTGAGCTGGTCCTTGCGCTTTGCACCACCTGAGCTTAGCCCACTGCGCTACTTCCCGACTCCCTGCCTTTTGCAGTTCTAAACACCCATTGAAGGATGTTTGGGTGGCTTCCAGGTTTCAGGTGGTTGTGAATTGATATGCTATAAACAGTTCCATGCCCAGTTTTTATGGGCAAAGGTTTCAAAGTAGTAGTGTATATATACCTTAGAGTATTGTTATGGGTCTTACTAGAAGCATGTTTGACTTTATAGGAGCTTTACAGTCTTCCAGAGTGAACATCATTTTTATAAGTGTTTATAATGGGCTATGTTTGCGAGTTCCACTTTCTGTATTCTTGCCAGTAATTGATATTTTCTGTGGCCGGCAAAATAGGTTAGCTGAATAGTGCATCTTCTTAGCCTGGCTCCTTATCACATTGGAGAAATCTCTGGTATGATGGTGTCTTTCCCTCTATCTTATTCTTTTTTTTTTTCTTTCTTATTTTTTTATTATATTTTCTTTATTAATGAGAGGGATAGGAGGAGAGAGAAAGAACCAGACATCACTCTGGTACATATGCTGCCGGGATTGAATTTAGGACCTCATGCCTGAGAGACCAACACTTTATCCATTGCGCCACCTCACGGCCCACCTTATTCTTTCTTTTAAAAATCTTTTCTGGGGGTCGGGCGGTAGCGCAATGGGTTAAGCGCACAAAGCGTGGGGACCAGGCGGAAGGATCCTGGTTGGAGCCCTGGCCCCCCACCTGCAGGGGAGTCTCTTCACAGGCAGTGAAGTAGGTCTGCAGGTATCTGTCTTTCTCTCCCCCTTTCTGTCTTCCCCCTGTTCTCTCTCCATTTCTCTCTGTCCCATTCAACGATAACGACATCAATAACAACGATAATAACCACAACAATGGTTAAAACCACCAGGGTAACAAAGGGGAAAAAATGGCACACACACACATACACACACACACACACACACACACACACACACACACACACACACACACACACACACTCTTCCGGGAGTTGGGCGGTTTAAGCGCACTTGGTGCAAAGTGCAAGGACCAGCGTGTAAGGATTTCGGTTCAAACCCCCAGCTCCCCACCTGCAGGGGAGTCGCTTCACAGGTGGTGAAGCAGGTCTGCAGGTATCTGTCTTTCTCTCCCCCTCTCTGTCTTCCCCTCCTCTCTCCATTTCTCTCTGTCCAATTTAACAACAACGACATCAATAACAACAATAATAACTACAACAATAAAACAAGGACAACAAAGGGAATAAATAATTTTTTAAAAATCTTTTCTTCCTCTTTTTTTTCTTTCTATTTTCTTTTTACTGGACAGAAAGAAATTGAGAGAGGAGGGGGAGGTAGTAGATAGAAACATAAACCCCTGCAGACCTGTTTCACCACTCATGAAGTGTCCCCCCCAGCAGATGAGGAGTGGAGATTGGAACCTGGGTCCTTGCACGTGGTAATAATGTGTGTACTCAACTGGGTGTGCCACCACCCAACCCTTTAAAATCTTTTTCAAAGTATTTAATTCATTTTTTCATTTATTTTGGCTAGAGATGAAAAGGAATGAAGAGATAGGGAGAGAGACACCTGAAGCACTGTTTCACTGCTAATAAAAATTCTTCCTTAGAAATGATGACTAGGAGCTTGAACCCTGCTCCTTCGACACTATTATGTGTGAACTCAAACAGGTGATCCACTTCCCAGCCCCTGTCTTATTTTCTATTTTTTTTTTCTTCTTCTATCTGCAGAAGTCAGTCTAGAGCAGTGAAATCCTGGTGGTAACAAAAAAAAAAAAAAAAGAAATACTTAGTATGTGTGTATACATATGTACATACATATATTCTCTCAAACATTTTCATAGATATGTAGTGATGTTCCATTATTTTAAATTTTTTCAGTTCCT
This sequence comes from Erinaceus europaeus, assembly GCF_950295315.1. Classification (NCBI taxonomy): domain Eukaryota; kingdom Metazoa; phylum Chordata; class Mammalia; order Eulipotyphla; family Erinaceidae; genus Erinaceus; species Erinaceus europaeus. The sequence goes on along the minus strand of NC_080181.1, from coordinate 43,603,698 downwards.
CAGTGAAAAATAATGCTATCATCTTATGTACTTATTAACTATCACTCTGCTTTGGTGAAGTGTCTGCTCACATCTTTTGTCCATTTTAAAATGATTTTTTTAAATTTTCTTATGTTTAAGGTAATAGAGTTCTTTCTGTGGTTTGAATAAGGTAATTTATACATTTGTCCTAAAATTTTTCTTCCAATATGAGGCTCATCTTCTTGTTATATTAAGAGGATCATTTTTAATCCATGTTTTCTTAATTTTAAGGAAGGCTAACACCATTTTCTTCTTTCATATATGATGCTTTTGGTATTATATCTAAATATAAACTGTGAAATGCAAAGTCACAGATTTAAGGTCACATTTTTCTCTATGAAGTTTCATAATTTTACGTTTTACATTTTAAGTCTAGAATTTTTTTTGTCAGGATGTAAGATCGGTCTGCATTCATTCATTCTGTGTGTGTGTGTGTGTGTGTCTGTGTGTGTGTTTTGCACGTGAATGTCCAATTTCTCCACCATCACTAGTTAAAGGTCTCCTTTCTTTCTATCATTGCTTTGCTTTTGCTTCTTTATCCAAGATCAATCCACCTCATTTCTGAGGACTCTATTCTGTCTCACGGATCCATGTGTCTATTCATAGATCTGTCTCACAATGGGTTAGTTACTATAACTTTCTAAGTCTTAAAGTTAGGTATAATACACTTAGTTCTGTGACTCATGTTTATTAAATTTTTGTCAGAATTTTTTTTTTGCGTCTATGAATAAGACCATCCCATTCCTCTTTACTCTCTTGATGTGATGAATTACTCATTTAATTTTTAGAACACTGTGCCAATCTTGCTACCTAAGATAGATCCTAATAATTGTTATGTGTAATTGTGTTTATAAATTGTTGAGTTCGGGAGTCGGGCAGTAGAGAAGCGGGTTAAGCGCACGTGGCACAAAGCGCAAGCACTGGCTTAAGGATCCGGGTTCGAGCCCGGGTTTCAAGCCCCCGGCTCCCCACCTGCAGTGGAGTCGCTTCACAAGCGGTGAAACAGGTCTGCAGGTGTCTATCTTTCTCTCTCCCTCTCTGTCTTCCCCTCCTCTCTCCATTTCTCTCTGTCCTATCAACAACAACGACATCAATAACAAGAACAATAATTACAACAATAAAAAATAAATAAAAATATAAAAATAAATAAATGAACAAATTGTTGAGTTCAATTTGCTAGTATTTTTTTTTTTACTTTTTGCTTCCGGAGTTATCGCTGGGGCTCAGTCCCAGCAGTGAATCCACTGCTCCCAGTGGGATTTCCCCCCCCACATTTTATTGGATAGTACAGAGAGAAATTGAGAGGGGAGTGGGAGATGGAGAGGTAGACAAAAAAAGATAAACACCTGCAGATCTGCTTCACCGCTTGTGAAGTGACCCCCCATTGCAGGTGAGGAGCTGAGAGCTCAAACCCAGATCTTGCATCAGTCCTTGCGCTGGTCCTTGCACTTCGTACTATGCCACCACCTGGCCCCCAATTTTCTAGTATTTTGTTGAGGGTTTTGTAACCTATAGTTATGGGAGCTATCGGTTCCTTGTTTTTTCTTGCTTGCTTTATAATATTTTTTTTTATATTATGGTAATGCTGGCCTGTAAAATGAATTATATGGTACAATTCTGCTTCTATCCTCTGAAAGAAACTGGCAAGAATTAGTGATACATATAAATATGCATACACACACACACACACACACATATATATACTTACACATGTGTATATATTCTAACATATATATATTTAGGTTAGTGATTGTTCTTATGCATATTTTGATAGTTGTGTTTTTTAAAAGATTGGTCCAGTTTCTCTACATATTCAAATGTGTGGTTCCAGAGCTGAAATTAAAATTCTGTATCATTCTCTCAATGTCCATGGTATCAGACGGAATGAATCCTTTTTCAATCCATTTTTTATGTTAGTAACCTAAAAATTAGTAAAAAAAAAAACAACAAAAAACATACTTAATATAGTCAGATCATTCATACTTAACAGAACCAGTGATATATTGGTGTCTAATATTTTTTCTTTTTAAAAAATTTTTTAAAAATTATCTTTATTTATTGGATAGGGACAGCCATAAATGGAGAGGGAAGGGCATGATAGAGAGGGAAATAGAGAGATACCTACGACACTGCTTCACCACTCACAAGGTTTTGTCCTGTAGGTAGGGATCGGGGGCTCGAAAATGGGTCCTTGCGCATTGTAACTTCTGTGCTCAACCAGGTGTGCCACCACCCAGCCCCCATGCCTAATGTTTTTTCTTGGTTAACTTTGACATCGTTTTTCTTAAGTTGAATGATTTCATTCAAAGAACTAGCTGTTGATTAGATTAACATTCTCTACTGTTTTCAATTCCATCTATAATTTCTATTCTTTCTTTTTGTCCTGCTTGCTTTAAGTTTAAATTACCGTTTTTTTTCCCCTAGCATATTAAAGTTGATATCTAAATCATTAATTTTTATCTTACTTCTGTTCCATGTAAGGCTGTAAATACCCCTCTAATCACTGCTTTTAAGGCATGCCACCAATTTTGATAAGCTTTCTTTTTTTATGTCTAATTCAACATATACAAGTTGCTTTGGAAACTTCCTCTTTGATCCAAGTGTTATTTAGAGATACATTACTTAGTTTCCAAATCATTTGGGATTTTCTGTTGATCATTTCTAAGGCATTCAAGTATGTTCTAAGAACTTAATTTGATTGGCTTCTAATTATCTTTTTCAAATATTTTTTTTACTTTATTCTTTATTTAAAATTTCTTTATTGGGGAATTAATGTTTTACATTTGACAGTAAATACAATAGTTTGTACATGCATAACATTTCCCAGTTTTCCATATAACAATACAACCCCCTCTAGGTCCTCTGTCATCCCTCTTGGACCTGTATTCTCCCCCCACACACACTCACCCCAGAGTCTTTTACTTTGGTGCAATACACCAATTCCAGTTCAGGTTCTATTTGTGTTTTCTCTTCTGATCTTGTTTTTCAACTTATGCCTGAGAGTGAGATCATCCCATATTCATCCTTCTGTTTCTGACTTATTTCACTTAACGCGATTTTTTTCATGCTCCATCCAAGATCGGCTGAAACCCGTGAAATCACCATTTTTAATAGCTGAGTAGTATTCCATTGTGTATGCTCAGTCACTCATCTGCTGTTGGACACTTGGGTTGCTGCCAGGTTTTTTCTATTACAAATTGTGCTGCTAAGAACATACCTGTACACAGATCTTTTTGGATAGGTGTGTTGTTTTCCTTAGGATATATCCCCAGGAGAATTATAGGATCATAGGGGTAGATCCTTTTCTAGCCTTCTGAGAGTTCTCCAGAATCTTCTCCACAGAGGTTGGACCAATTTACATTCCCACCAGCAGTGTAGGAGGGTTCCTTTGACCCCACACCCTCTCCAGCATTTGCTGCTGTTACCTTTTCTGATGTATGCCATTCTCACAGGAGTGAAGTGGTATCTCATTGTTGTCTTGATTTGCATTTCTCTGACAATCAAAGACTTGGAGCATTTTTTTCATGTGTTTCTCAGCCTTTTGGATCTCTACTGTGGTGAATATTCTGTACAAGTCCTCTCCCCATTTTTGGATGGGGTTATTTGTTTTCTTCTTGTTGAGTTTGGCAAGCTCTTTATATATTTTGGTTATTAGCTTCTTGTCTGATGTATGGCATGTAAATATCTTCTCCCATTTTGTGAGGGGTCTCTTGGTTTTGGTAGTAGTTTCTTTTGCTGTGCAGAAGCTTTTAAATTTGATGTAGCAACATAGGTTTATGTTTGCCTTAGTCTTCTTTGTAATTGGATTTGTTTCATTGAAGATGTCTTTAAAATTTATACAGAAAAGATTTCTACCCATGTTCAGTGGGGAAGCAATTACAGAAGCCAGATCTTCTACCTTCTGTAACCCACAATGACCCTGGGTCCATACTCCCAGAGGGATAGAGAATGGGAAAGCTATCAGGGGAGGGGATGGGATATGGAGACCAGGTGGTGAGAACTGTGTGGAGTTGTACTCCTCCTATCCAATGGTTTTGTTAATGTCTCCTTTTTTAAAAAAAATTTATTTCTTTATTGGGGAATTAATGTTTTACATTCAACAATAAATACAATAGTTTGTACATGCATAACATTCCCCAGTTTCCCATTTAACAATACAACCCCCACTATGTCATTTATCATCCTTCATGGACCTGTATTCTCCCCACCCACCCACCCCAGAGTCTTTTACTTTGGTGCAATATGCCAATTCCATTTCAGGTTCTACTTGTGTTTTCTTTTCTGGTCTTGTTTTTCAACTTCTGCTTGAGAGTGAGATCATCCCATATTCATCCTTCTGTTTCTGACTTATTTCACTCAACATTATTTTTTCAAGGTCCATCCAAGATCGGCTGAAAATGGTGAAGTCACCATTTTTTACAGCTGAGTAGTATTCCATTGTGTATATATACCACAACTTGCTCAGCCACTCATCTGTTGTTGGACACCTGGGTTGCTTCCAGGTTTTGGCTATTACAAATTGTGCTGCCAAGAACATATATGTACACAGATCTTTTTGGATGGATGTGTTGGGTTCCTTAGGATATATCCCCAGGAGAGGAATTGCAGGGTCATAGGATAGGTCCATTTCTAGCCCTCTGAGAGTTCTCCAGACTGTTCTCCACAGAGGCTGGACCAATTAACATTCCAACCAGCAGTGCAGCAGGGTGGGTTCCTTTGAACCCACACCCTCTCCAGCATTTGCTGCTATTACCTTTTCTGACGTATGACATTCTCACAGGAGTGAAGTGATATCTCATTGTTGTCTTTATTTGCATTTCTCTGACAATCAGAGACTTGGAGCATTTTTTCATGTGTTTCTCGACCTTTTGGATCTCTTCTGTGGTGAATATTCTGTCCAAGTCCTCCCCCCATTTTTGGATGGGGTTATTTGTTGTCTTGTTGTTGAGTCTGGCAAGCTCTTTATATATGTTGGTTATTAAACTCTTATCTGATGTATGGCATGTAAAGATCTTCTCCCATTCTGTGAGGGGTCTCTGGTTTGGGTAGTGGTTTCTTTTGCTGTGAAAAAGCTTTTTAATTTGATGTAGTCCCATAGGTTTATACTTGCCTTAGTCTTCTTTGTAATTGGATTTGTTTCATTGAAAATGTCTTTAAAATTTATGCGGAAAAGAGTTCTGCCAATATTTTCCTCTAAGTATTTTATAGTTTGTGGTCTAACTTCCAAGTCCTTGATCCACTTGGAATTTACTTTTGTATTTGGTGAGATACAGTGATTCAGTTTCATTCTTCTGCATGTTTCAACCCATTGTTTCCAACACCATTTGTTGAAGAGACTCTGCTTTCCCCATTTAATAGTCTGGGCACCTTTGTCAAAGATTAGATGTCCATAGGTGTGGGTGCTTACTTCTGGGATCTCAATTCTATTCCACTGGTCATCTATCATGTCATCTGCAAATAAGGAGAGTTTGACTTCTTCTCTTCCAATCTGTATCCCTTTAATTCCTTGCTTCTGCTGATTGCTATGGCAAGAACTTCCAACACTATGTTGAATAGTAATGGTGATAGTGGGAATCCCTGTCTAGTACCTGATCTGAGTGGAAATGCTTCCAGTTTTTCACCATTGAGTATGATGTTGGCTATAGGTTTGCTATATATAGACTCCACTATCTTGAGTAATTTTCCATCTATTCCCATTTTTTGTAGTGTTTTGATCATAAAGGGATGTTGCATTTTGTCAAAGGCTTTCTCTGCATCTATTGATATGACCATGTGGTTTTTGGTCTTGCTTTTGTTGATGTGGTGGATCACATTGATTGATTTACATATATTAAACCATCCTTGCATGCCTGGGATAAACCCCACTTGGTCATGATGAACAATCTTTTTAATATACTGCTGTATCTGGTTGGCTAGAATTTTGTTCAATATTTTAGCATCTATGTTCATCAGAGATATTGGTCTGTAGTTTACATTTTTAGTTGTGTCCCTGTCTGCTTTTGGTATCAGGGTGATGTTGGCTTCATAGAAGTTGGAAGAGAGTATTCCAGTGTCTTCAATCTTCTGGAAGACTTCTCTGGAGGTTTTGTAGAAGTCATTTGTAAAACAATCTGGTCCAGGACTTTTATTCTTGGGAAGGTTTTTTGATAACTGTTTCAATTTCATCAGCTTTGATGGGCCTGTTCATGTTATCTAGTTCCTCTTTACTTAATTTTGGAAGTTTGCAGGTATCTAGGAAATCGTCCATTTCTTCCAGGTTCTCTAGCTTGGTTGTTCATAGAAGTGTCGCATGATATGCTGAATTTCTGCGATGTCTGTTGTGATAGCTCCTCTTACATTTATGATCTGATTTATTTGGGTCTTCTCCCCTTTTTTATATTTATTTATTTCCCCTTTTTGTTTCCCTTGTTGTTTTTCATTGTTGTTGTAGTTATTGTTGTTATTGATGTCGTTGTTGTTAGATAGGACAGAGAGAAATGGAGAGAGGAGGGGAAGACAGAGGGGGAGAGAAAGATAGACACCTGCATACCTGCTTCACCACCTGTGAAGCGACTCCCCTGCAGGTGGGGAACTGGGGGTTCGAACCGGGATCCTTACTTCGGTCCTTGCACTTTGTGCCACATGTGCTTCACCCGCTGCCTTACCACCCGACTCCCTAGGTCTTCTCCCTTTTTTGTTTTTTGAGACTGGCTAAAGGTTTGTCAATTTTGTTCACTCTTTTGAAGAACCAAACTTACTTTCATTGTTCTTTTGTATGGTTTTCTTATTTTCAATGTTATTAATTTCTACCCTAACTTTACTTATTTCTGTCCTTGAGAATGACCCATGTGGATTTGAATAAAATGTCTATTCCAGTTTCTTGGGATGAATGACTCTGAAAATGTCCAATAGTTCTAGTTTATCTATCTCATTTAGCTCCCTCATGTCTTTATTGATTTTCTGCATGGATGATCTGTCAAGTTGAGAGAGTGGGGTGTTGAAGTCCCTTACTATGACTGTGTTGCTGTTAATATATTGTTAATATATTGCTGTCTCACTCTCAGTAGATGTTTGATGTATTTAGATGGCTTTTCATTGGGTGCATAGATGTTAATAATTGTTAAGTCCTCTTGATTGACTGATCCTCTGAGCATTAAGTAATTTCCATCCCTATCTTTTTAAGTATTATTTATTTTAAAGTCTATCATGTCAGATATGAGAATAGCTGTTTCTGCCCATTTTTTTTTTTTTGGCCCTTGGCTTTTATGTTAGTTTTCCATCCCTTCACTTTGAGTCTGTGTTTGTCTTGTTGAGTTAGGTTTTACTTTATTATCTTCTTTCTTTCTTTCTTTCTTTCTTTCTTTCTTTCTTTCTTTCTTTCTTTTCTTCCTTTCTTTCTTCCTTTCTTTCTTTTTTTCTGACAGAGCACTGCTCAGCTCTGCTTATGGTGGTATGGGAGATTGAATGGGGGACTTTGGAGCCTCAGGCATGAGTCTGTTTGCATAACCATTTGCTGTCTACCCCACCCTCTAATTATCTTTCATTTCAGGGTCCAGAATGTGTTTTCATTGGTAAATGTTCCATGAGAGTTTTGGGAAGAAAGTTGAGTCTCTTGTCTTTGAACAGAGTCTTCTACAAATGTTGGTAATAAAGATGCTGCCAGTATTGTTTAGATCAACTCTGTCCCTACAGATTTTTGAGCTGTCAGTGATCGAAAGAGGAATATTAAGATTTTATAATTGTAGATGCATCAGTTTCTTTTGTTTGTTTGTTTGGCTGTCTGTCAATTTTTGCTTCATATATATTGGTGATATGTTGACAAGTACAAACACATTTACGATTATTTCTTAGAGAAATTGTTTCTCTAAGACGATATTGCATCCCTCCTTTGTACCTGACAATTTTCCTGATTCTCACATTTGCTTTCTCTGAAATTATTTTAGCTAACCCAGATTTATTTCACTTGGTGCAAGCTTGGGATATCTTTTTCTGTCCTTATACTTTTAATCAATCAGAGATTTTAGGATTAATGTGAACTTCTTGTTGACAAGGTATAGCTGTGTTCCGTTTTGTTATAAGCTTGTGATATCTTTTACTTGATATTTAGATCACACTTAACAGGACTGGTGATATATCTGAATTAATATGAGCTATTTTTGGGGTCGGGTAGCTGGCACAATGGTTATGCAAAAGGTATTCATGCCCGAGGTTCTAAAGTCCCAGCTTCATAAGCCGAACCTGAGCAGTATTCTCTCTCTCTATTGCTCTCTCTCTCATTAAAATATTTTAAAAATATGAACCATGTCTGTATTTTTTCTTAAAATAAATTTTTTAAATTTATTTTACATACAGAGAGGCAGAGAGATAGTAAAAGAGATCACAATATAACAGCTTCCTTTAATGTAGTGGGAAACTAGGCTTGAACTTGGGTCACACACATGACAAAGCAGAGTATTATTCAAGCAAGCTATTTCACCAAATCGTATTTGTCATTTTTTATTGCTTCCTGTGGCTTATTTTTCTTCCTCCTGTGGTTTTAATTGAGCCTTGTCTATGATTCCTCCTATGGTTTTAGGTGAGTGTTGTCTGTGATTCCTTTTTATGTTCTTTCTGGGAAAAGCAACTGTTACTTCTATGACTTTTCCATGGTGGTTCTAGAGTTGACAATATACATTTTCACTAAGTTATGTCCATCCTATTTAGCTTCACATGAAGTACAGTCATGGTTCCAGATAGGAAATGACTTTTATTTTTGCAGGGAGAGAGGGATTGTTTTTGTGTTTTATGCCAGTCCTTGCGCTTTGCGCCATGTGCGCTTAACCCGCTGTGCTACCGCCCGACTCCCTGTTTTTGTGTTTTAGATTAAAAAAAAAAATCTTTCTTTCTTTATTGGATATAGACAGCCAGAAATCGAGAGGGAAAGGGATGATAGACAGGGAGAGAGACAGAGAGACAGCTGCAGCACTACTTCACCATTCACAAAGCTTTCCTCCTGCAGGTGGGGACTGGAGTCTTGAACCCAGGTCCTTGCACATTATAACATATGTGCTCAACCAGGTGTGCCACCACTCGGCCCCAAGGCCATGGTTTTTCTAATTGCTCAGTTTTTCTTCTTGTAAAGCAGACAGCAATGACTTCATTTTTTTTTTCCTGCCACCAAGGTTATCACTGGGGCTTGGTGCCTGCAAGACAAATCCAGTGCTTTTGACCTCCCAGAAACTTCTTCAAGGAAGTTCATCTACGCCGATGACATCTGCTGTGCAACTCAGGCATCAAAGTTCGACATCCTCGAGGAAACACTCACGAAAGACATGTCTCTGATATCTGATTACTGTAAAAAATGGCGACTAATTCCTAGCACTGCTAAAATGGTATCATCTGTTTTCCATCTACACCATGCCTCGGCCTCCTGTGAGCTTAATGTGCAGCTTGGCGATACGAGAATCCGGCATGAAGCCCAGCCAGTCTATCTTGGCGTTACTCTCGATCTCACTCTGTCATTTCACAAACATCTCATAAAAACTGCAGCAAAGGTGGGCGCGAGGAATAACATCACTGCAAGACTGGCCAGATCCTCATGGGGCGCGAGCGCTTCCACACTACGATCATCATCTCTGGCATTATGCTATTCCACTGCAGAATACTGTGCCCCAGTATGGTTCCGTAGCCCCCATGTCCACTTGGTCGATTCCAAATTATATTCCTCCATGAGGATAATTTCTGGAACCATCCGTTCCACCCCGGTTCCATGGCTGCCAGTTCTTAGCCACATCGCCCCGCCAGATATTCATCGGGATGCGGCATCATCTAAGTTCATTTCCCATGTCTACACTCGACCGGACATGCCAATAGACTGGACCTGCCAATATACACAGATATCTTCGCCCACCCTGTTCAACGCTTGACATCTTGTCACCCAATCTTGACGCTTGCAGGGGTCTGTGATGAGGTGTTTGTTCTTTACCTCAGCTGACTGCCAGCTCTGTTTCCAAGAGACTGGAACAGAGAAGTTCATTGTAGGCGTAGGGGACCAGATTGGGTGACGAGACATCAAGCGTTGAACAGGGTGGGCGAAGATATCCGCGTATATTGGCAGGTCCGGTCGAGCATAGACGTGGGAAATGAACTTAGATGATGCCGCATCCCGACGAATATCTGGCGGGGCGATGTGGCTAAGAACTGGCAGCCATGGAACCGGGGTGGAATGGATGGTTCCAGAAATTATCCTCATGGAGGAATATAATTTGGAATTGACCAAGTGGACATGGGGGGCTACGGAACCATACTGGGGCACAGTATTCTGCAGTGGAATAGCATAATGCCAGAGATGATGATCGTAGTGTGGAAGCGCTCGCGCCCCATGAGGATCTGGCCAGTCTTGCAGTGATGTTATTCCTCGCGCCCACCTTTGCTGCAGTTTTTATGAGATGTTTGTGAAATGACAGAGTAACGCCAAGATAGACTGGCTGGGCTTCATGCCGGATTCTCGTATCACCAAGCTGCACATTAAGCTCACGCGAGGCCGAGGCATGGTGTAGATGGAAAACAGATGATACCGTTTTTGCAGTGCTAGGGATTAGTCGCCATTTTTTACAGTAATCAGTAATCAGATATTTGTGAGTATTCCCTCGAGGATGTCGAACTTTGATGCCTGAGTTGCATAGCAGATGTCATCGGCGTAGATGAACTTCCTTGAAGAAGTTTCTGGGAGGTCATTGATGTAAATATTAAATAGCGTAGGAGCCAGAACAGAGCCCTGGGGGAGACCACTTGAGACAAGTCTCCATCTGCTAGTCTTGTCACCCAGATGCACCCGGAATCTTCTGTTTTGGAGAAGAAACGATATAGTGTTGGCCACCCATGGAGGCAGGCATCTTGAGATCTTGACTAGGAGACCACGGTGCCAGACCGTGTCATAGGCTGCTGTGAGATCAACAAAGACAGCACCCATCTTTAAATTCTTCTGGAATCCATTTTCAATGTAAGTTGAGAGGGCCAGGGCTTGTTCACAGGTAGATCTTCCTGGGCGGAAACCAGCTTGGGCGGGTGATAGGAATTTCTCTGTAAGATGAGAAATGCGTGACAGAAGCAGCCTCTCAAGGAGTTTGTAACACACAGAGAGGAGAGAAATTGGTCTATAGCTGGCGGCCAGTGTTGGGTCTTTCTTTGGTTTCAAAACCGCTATAATCTTCGCACGACGCCAAGTGAAAGGCAAGAGTAAAAGAAGAGGCAGAGAGAGGGCGAGGGCGAGGGCGAGGGCGAGGGAGATTCTACAACACTGCTTCACCACAGATGCTTGCATGTGGTGACCTGGAGCTCAGAAGCAGGTGCACTGTACTAAGCAAACACCCATCACCTCCATGAATCAGAATTTTTCTGTCTGAGGCTCAGAGGTCTCAGGTTCAATCCCTGGCACCACCACAAGGCAGAACTGAGCAGTTTTCTGCTGTCATTTTCTTTCTCTCTCCTTAAATTAGGAAAAATTTTAAAATAAAATAAAATAAATACATTAAGCACAGTTCAAAATAACAAAGTAAACTGGCCCAGAGACGTGAAAAAAAAATTGTTCCACATCACTTAGCATTAGAAAAATGTAAAACACCGCCACAGTGAGTTATAGGGAATGACAATTGTTGATTAGGGTGTGGAGAGAAAGGAAATTTGTTGCACAATTGGTGGGAGTAGAAACTGGCACAACCCTTATGAAATACACACACACAAAACCATGGAAATACCCATCAATACCACCGCTAGGTATATACTCAAAGGAAGCACAAATTATAAAGGATATACGCACACACACCCCATGTTCATTGTTGCATTCTTTAGGATAGTTTAAGTATGGGAGCAACTTAAATGCCCTATGACAGAACTGGATAAAGAAGTTGTGGGACACACACACACACACACACACACACGAAATGGAACACTACAATAAAAAAGAATGAGATTGTAACACCTGGAATAAAATGGAGCAGGCCATGATGGAGCCCTTTTCATATCCAGACCTTGCAGTTCTCAGGTTGGAAAGAGATATTTGACCTCCTCTAGGTTATACAGTTTGTAGAATGACTGCAAATTGGGATTTCTATTCTCTAGTCCAACTTCTTTTAATTATTTATTTATTTGGTAGGACAGTGAGAAATTATGTAGGGAAAGGGAGAGAGGGTGAGAGAGAGAGAGAGAGAGAGAGAGAGAGAGAGAGAGAATGAGACTTGCAGCATTGCTTCAGTGCTAGTGAAGCTTCCTGCTTGCAGGAAGGAACCGGAGGCTTATACCCAGGTCCTTGAGCATGTTAATGTATGTGCTCAACCAGATTTGCCACCACCTGACTCCTCCAGGGTAACTTTCTCAGTTGTAAATTGAGATAGAAAGAGAGAGAAAGAGAGAGGGGAGGGAGAGGGGTGATGGGGAGTGGGAAGGGAGAAGGGGAGGGAGAGTGGGGAGGGGGAAAGGGAAAGGGAGAGGGAGAGTAGTTCTGGACATTCCTGGGGGCCATGGCATACGCCATGGGGCTCAAACCTGGGCTGCATCCTTGGCAAGATACTCTTCCTGGTGAGCTATGATGTGTATCTGCTTTCTCTCTCTCTCTCTCTTTAAAATTTTCTTTATTTATTTGATATAAATAGCCAGAAATTGAGAGGAAGGGGGAGACAGAGAGGGACAGAAACAGAGAAGACACCTGCAGCACTGCTTCACCACTTGCAAAGCTTTCTTCCTGCAGGTGGGAACTGGGGGCTCGAACCTGGGTCCTTGAGCATTGCAACATGTGCTCTCAACCAGATGTGCCATCACCTGCTCCCCTTTCTCTTTTAAACTGTTTTGAACATGGAGATCCTGAGAACAGAGAGACTGGAGTGAGAGCTAACAGACAGGCAGGATGCACTGGGGCTTCCAGATGGGACAACCAAGCCCCCTGAAGGGCCCCCAGAAAGTCACCCAGGGTCTCCTTTACCACCCATATGTTAAGAAAAAAACCTTCACTCCTGTGACCTCCAAGGTATGTTGACACAGTTTATATTTCCATATGACATTAGTGCATTTATTTCTCAGTGTCTGGGAACAAACCTAGGGCCTCACACATACACATTTATACTGAGTCACCCATCAGTTCAACTTTTGCTATAATTTTATTTTGCAAAGATTTCTTTATTCAGGGTGGAGGAGATAGCATAAACAGACTTTCAAGTCTGAGGCTCCCAGGTCCCAGGTTCAATCCCATATACCACCATAAGCCAGAGCTGAGCAGTGCACTGGCTAAAAAGAAAGAAGGAGAGAAAGAAAGAAAGAAAGAAAGAAAGAAAGAAAGAAAGAAAGAAAGAAAGAAAGAAAGATTTATTCGCAAAAAAAGGACAGGAGCCAGAGCACCCTTCAGGCATACATGGGCGTACAATGGCATGCAAGTCTGTTGTTCTACCTTTCTGTGAACTCCCTGGTCCAGTCTATAATTTTCTAATTTATTTATTTATTTTACAAAAGCACTGCTCAAATCTGATGTATGGTGGTACAGGGGATTTTGGGGAACCTTAGCACGAAAGACTTTTTTACATAACCATTATGCTGTCTCCTCAGTCCTCATTATTTACTTTTTTTAAAAAAAAAGCTTTATGTATTTATTATTGTGGGAGGGGGAAGAACACTAGATAACCAGAATATCACACTGGGGACCTCATGCTTGAGAGTCTAGCGCCTTGTTCACTTTACCACCTTCTGGGTTGCCCAATCTCTCTGTGTATTTTAAACAACGACAATGTTATGTATTTATTGATTGGACAGAGAAAAATCGAGAGGGAAGGGGGAGGTAGAGAGACAGAGAGACACCTGCAGCCCTGCTTCACTGCTTGTGAAGTTTCCATCCTCTGCAGGTGAGATCTGGGGGAGCCAAACCATGGTCCTTACACATGGTAACATGAATTCTTCTAAGTGGACAAGACAGGCCTTTTGAGATTGCCCTTTGCCTCAGGCAGGGCTGTGGAGAGGGTATTCCTTACGGCACCCGATTCAGTTCTATTTTAAACATCTGCTTGACTCTGGTGAGATGAATGTGCTCTGAATCATCACTACAGAGGATGAATAAATACATGCATTTATCTTGCACTTGGTAATTGACTGTGGAGCATTCCACAATCCTTTCATTAGGGTGATGAGCTCCCAAAATAGATGCCAACTGTGCTTAGGCAACGAATTGACCCACCTGAAGTGTCAAAAAAGAAAAGAGATAAATAAGCCCACCAAGGTTCTGAAAATGCAGTAGTTTGTAGAGAGGTGTGTGTATGTGTGTGTGTGTGTGTGTGTGTGTGTGTGTGTGTGTGTGTGTGTGTGTGTGTATGTGTGCAATAGCTCACTTGGATAGTGTATTGCTTTGCCAGATTTGAGCCTGGCTACCAGTGCATTGAAGAAAGGTTCAGTGTTGAGGCTTCTTTCTTTCTTGCCTGTCTCCATCTGAAAAACAATAGTACATGCACACGCACACACCGACACACACATTTTGGAGGGAGCATTGGGGTGGAAGAAGGGATATTGGTTCATTCTTCTGCCATCTCAAATCTCTCTTTGGAGTGATTCCTTTGAATGCATCCCCTGGAATAGTTCATTGATTCAGCATAACTGACCATTTTGGGGAGAACTGTGGAGGAGATTTCTTTCTCTTTACTGCTCCAGCTTGAGACCCCACTAAGAGGCGTTCTAGTTCAGTGCTGGTTTTATGGTGAGCCCACCGTGAATGTTCATGGCTGCCATGTGGGCAGCATTCCTCAAGGTTAAAGGTGACAGTCTTTTTTTTAAATTATTTTTTTAATTATTTTTCTTTTTCATTATATTTATTTATTTATTAGATACAGACAGATAGAAATTGAGAGGGGAGGAGGAGATACAGCGGGAGAGACAGAGACAACTGCAGTCCTGCTTCACCACTCATGAAGCTTTCCCCCTGCAGGTGGGGACCAGGGGCTTGAACCCAGATCCTTGTGCACAAAGGTGACAATCTGTCTCCTTCCTGTGTCGTATCAAGTTAGACTTGTGTCTGTTATAATAGATGATCAGCATTCTGACTTGGTTCATAGGAAGAGTTCAACAGGGTCTTAGCTCCATGAGTCACCTCCCCACCCCCCCCCCCCCCACACACACAGTGCTTTATCTATAAGCTTTTTTTCCCTTTTGTTATTGTTTTGTATTACAGCTAGTGTTACTGCTGGGGCTCAGTGCAGGAACTGTGAATGTACTGCTCCCAACAGCTATTTTCTTCCTCCCTCCTTTTCTATTTTATTTGATAGGACAGAATTGAGAGGGAAGGGGGAATTAAAGAGTTAGAGAGAAAAAGCACTGTTCGGTAACGCAGCGGGTTAATCACACACGGAGAAAAGCACAAGGATGGCGTAAGGATCCCAGTTTGTACCCCTGGCTCCCCACCTGCAGGGGGGTCAATTCACAAGTGGTAAAGCAGGTCTGCAGGTGTCTATCTTTCTCTCCCCCTCTCTGTCCTCCTTTCCTTTCTCGATTTCTCTCTATCCTGTACAACAACAGCAATAACAATAACAAGGGCAACAAAAAGGAAAAAAAAAAAGGTCTCCAGAAGCAGTGGATTCCTAGTGCAGGCACTGAGCTCCAGCGATAATCCTAGAGGGAAGAGAGAGAAAGAGAGAGAGAGAGAGAAAGACTGACTCTGCAGTACTTACTTCACTGCTTGTGAAGCTTCCCCCTGTAGATGAGGAGCAAGGCCCTCAATCCCAGATCCTTACAATAGTGCATGTTTAATGGAGTGTACCACTACCCAACCTCCTGAGTATGTTTTAAAGCAACAGAAAAAGGGAGTACGGCGGTAGCGCAATGGGTTAAGCACACGTGGCACAAAGCACAAGGACCAGCTTAAGGATCCCAAGCCCCCGGCTCCCCACCTGCAGGGGAGTCCCTTCACAGGCGGTGAAGCAGGTCTGCAGGTGTCTATCTTTCTCTCCCCCTCTCTGTCTTCTCCTCCTCTCTCCATTTCTCTCTGTCCTGTCCAGCAACAATGACATCGATAATATCTACAATAATAAAACAAGGGCAACAAAATGGAATAAATAAATAATAAATGAAGCAACAGGGAAAAAAAAAAAAAAGCACAAGTCTCATCCCTTGGAAGTGGAGTGCTGCTGTCACCAGCACCTAAAATGTAAGTGTGAATTTGGAATCTGGTAGTAACCAGGGGTTGGAATAATTTTGAGGAGCAGCATAGCAAAAGTCTAGACTGCCTGGGTCAGACTATTAATAGAGATGAGAACAAGGCCAGAGAGGAAGCTCACTTGGAGAGTGCTTGCTGCTTTGCCATGTATACATGATCTAGGTTCAAGCCCAGCCCCCACCACATTGGAGGAAGCTGTCTGAAGAAGTCAGCCCAGAGTAGCGTAAGCCCTGGAGACCACCAACAAATATAAAATAAAATAAGGACAGCAAAGACTCAGAGGAAGTGAAAAGAATCTTTGAGAGTCCTCAAGGCCCCCAACCCCCCCTTAGAGAATGTCTACATCACCATAAAGAGACTGTGAGTAAAACCCTGGGCTCTGATGCCTTGGGGGGGGGGTGTGGAAGAGGGTTGGAGGTGAGGGGCATTCACAGGATGATCTCTGGGAAATATACCCAGGCACATGGGAATGAAGAAATGCACTGGACTTCTTTCTCTTTACTGGGGATTATCCACTTCTTTTCATTATTTTTCTGATAGAAAAAGAGAGACCAAAACTGACAAAAACTTCTCTCTCTCTTTTTAAAAAATATTTATTTTCCTTTTTTTGTTGCCTTTGTTGTTTTATTGTTGTAGTTATTATTGTTGTTGTTATTGATGTCCTTGTTGTTGGATAGGACAGAGAGAAATGGAGAGAAGAGGGGAACACAGACAGGGGGAGAGAAAGATAGACACCTGCAGGCCTGCTTCACTGCTTGTGAAGCGACTCCCCTGCAGGTGGGGAGCCGGGGGCTGAAACTGGGATCATTATACAGGTCCTTGTGCTTTGCACCACGTGTGCTTAACCCGCTGCGCTGATGCCTGATCCCTGGAAACTTCTTTAAGTGCTTTGTGGGCTGATGCCAAACTTGTCTTGTGCCTGTGACTGAACAAGTATATTATTCAAGTGAGCTACATCATCAATCTTCCCCACTAAACATTTTAACCATTTCTTGCTCTGTGATAATTCTTTGCTGTCTCTTTTTCTGGATCATGAACTCCTAGTACTGCTGTCCGAAAATGCTTTTATTCCATCGCTGTGATTTTTTTTCCAGTTTATTTGGCTTTGTGACCCAGGATGTGGTACAGTAAATAAAGCAACAGGCTCTCAAGCATGAGGGCTCTATGCAACTGCTATTTTCCCACCCCAGGACAGATTTATTTATTTTTTTTCATCCCGGGATGAAGAGACAGAAAGAAGACGAGACACAACAGCACCAGAGCTACCTCCCCGTTGAGTGATAGATTACATCTTGGGATATATTATTCCTCTGCTACACTAGATGGGTCCAGTGTAGGCAAGAAAGATCCTGTTCTTCAAAATTCAGAGCTCTGTCCTCTGGTTGATGACTGATGCTTCTGATCAGAAAGATGAGTCACAGAGACACACAACTCGATTGCTCAATACAACACCAAGTAGCAGATGCTACCATGATGCCATTCTGACTCCCCCAGGCAGAAGACCTCACTGATGTACCCGATGTACTGGAACCCCACCTCCCCAGAGCACTGCCCCACTAGGGGAAGAGAGAGACAGGCTGGGAGTATGGATCGACCTGCCAAAACCCATGTTCAGCAGGGAAGCAATTACAGAAGCCAGACCTCCCACCCACCTTCTGCACCCCTAATGATCCTGGGTCCGTACTCCCAGAGGGATAAAGAATAGAAAATCTTTCAAGGGAGGGGATGGGATATGGAACTCTGGTGGTGGGAAATGTGTGGAATTGTACCCCTTTTATCCTATGGTTTTGTCAATTTCTTTTCTATTTTATAAATAAATTAAATTAAAGAAAGAAATGTACTGGAGGAGTGTTGATATGCTTCTAAATTCTGCTTCTAAGACCCCTTCTGTTGCATTGCTTGATGTTGTATTCTATTTACATAATCACTGTTTTATAATTGCCCTGCCTGCAGGGTATTGGTTTAATCCCCACTGGTTAGATGGAAGCTTTCTTTGTTCTGTTTGAGCTCTTTTTTTTTTGCTCCACCCCCAATCCTAGTCATTTCCTTTCCTTTACCACTTCCGGTGAAGAGATGCATAAAAGGCGATGTCTCTGATTAATAAACGAGATACTGCTTCCCAGCTCAGCCATGAGTCCCTGGTCATCTGTCTCCCACCCTCGAAGCTAGACCGGCAGATGGCACCCTGAACAGGGACTGGCATATGAGGTCAGGTGGTGGTGCACCAGGTTAAGTACACATAGTACCAAACACAAGGACCCGAGCAAGGGTCCTGGTTCAAGCACCCTGGCTCCCCACTTGAAGGGAGATCGCTTTACAAGTGGTGAAGCATGTCTGCAGATGTCTTTCTCTCTCCCTCTTTATCTTTTCCCCTCTCCAATTTCTCTCTAATAATAATTTTTTAAAAAAGGAAAAAATGGCCACTAGGAGCAGTGGATTTGTAGTGTGGGCATCAAGCCCCAGCAATAAGAATAGAGGGAAAGAAAGAAAGAAAGAAAGAAAGAAAGAGAGAAAGAAAGAACAAAAGAAAGAAAGAAATGCATTGGAAACCAGACATAGGGAATCCATATCAGTTATCAGCAGGAAGTTAGTGAGATTGTGATCTGTAAAAAAGAATTTGCAGCAGCCTGGGAGACAGTGAGCAGCAGAGCACAGGACTTGCAAGAATGAGGTCCTAAAACTGGATCCCTGGAATGGAATATGCCAGACTGATGCTCTGGTATGTTCGCTCTCTCGTTGATAAATAAAAAATGTGACTTTATTTTCCTCTTCCTCCTCCTTTATTCCTCCTACTCATTATTATTATTAGTCATAAGTGAACTTAGCTGTTTAGTGAAAGAGATGTCTAAGCCAGGTCCTGGAGGCATGGTCTAGCTTCCCCTGTGCTGCTGCTTTTCGATGAAAATCTGAGAAAGGAGAGTTGAACCAAGGAAGGACAAGCTAGTTCACTACTAAGGAGAAATTCACAGTCAGTAGCTGGTTCCAGAGGGGGGAAAAAAACAACAACAACCAAGAGGAATCTCTTGCTACCACTTAGATGGCAACTTGAAGGAATCAAGTTACGAGAGAGTTAAGCCAGAAGTAGGAGGATGCGTATCATATGGTCTTGGTCTTAGGTGGGACTAAATAGGAAAAGAAAAAGAAAAAAGAAAAAACACAGGATGACATGTTAACTATCTATGATTATTTGCTGTCAATTCAAGGACTCTAAGTGGAGGAGGTGGGAAGGGGGTTGAAAGTCATGGAAGAAGAGGACAAGATGGTGGATGGTAACATTGGTTACAGGTAGATAGAAAACAGTACTCTTGGGAGTTGGGCGGTAGTGCAGCGGGTTAAGCGCATATGGCACAAAGCGCAAGGACCAGCAGGAGGATCCTGGTTGGAGCCCCCAGCTCCCCACCTGCAGGGGAGTCGCTTCACAGGTGGTGAAGCAAGTTGCAGGCGTTTGTCTTTCTCTCACCCTCTGTCTTCCCCTCCTCTCTCCATTTCTCTCTGTCCTATCCAACAACGATGACAATAATAACAACAACAATAAAACAACAAGGGCAACAAAAGGGACTATATATATATATATATATATATATATATATATATATATATATATATACATATAGAACAGTACTCTTGTGGGAGCCAGGTGATGGCACACCCGGTTAAGTGCACACAGTGCCAAGTGTAAAGATCCGGGTTTGAGCCCCTCACTTCCCACCTGCAAGGGGGAAACATCATGAGTAGTGAAGCAGGTCTGCAGGTGTCTATCTTTCTCTCTCACTCTCTATCTCCCCTCCCCTCTCAGTTTCTCTCTGTTCTACCCAAAAAAATTGAAAAAAAAAAAAAAAGGCCACCAGGAGCAGTGGATTCATAGCGCTGGCACCGAGCCCCAGTGATAACCTTGGGGGCAAAAACAAACAAAAAACAGTAATTTTAGGGGCCAGATAGATGGTGGTGCGCCTACTTGAGTGCACATGTTACAGTTCTCAAGGACCTGGGTTAGAGTCCTTGGTCCCCACCTGCAGGGGAAAAGTTTTGCGAGTGGTGAAGCAGGACTGCAGATGTCTCTCTGTCTCTGTTCCTCTTTATCTCCTCCTTTCCTCTCGATTTCTGGCTGTCTCTATCCAATAAATAAATAAAGATAATAAAAATTTTAAAGACCACGGTACTCTTATAAATCAATATTTCTCTCTATGAAGTGATTTAACACAAAGAGTGTGACTATACAGCCTTTTGTGAGTGTCTCTAGAGCAGCAAAAGGCTAAATTTGAGTTGTCAAGAGGTAATTCTTTACTTAGTGTCACCAAAGGCTTTGTGGGAGGAGAGACAAGAGCGCTGTGACATCAGTATTCCAACAAATTCTGGAAGAGAAGTGTAAGGCATTAACATTATCAGGTCCAGAAAAGGGGAGTGATGCCCAAAGTTAACTTGCATCAGATAGTGTCTGTCAAAACCAAGATCTGTCTCTTCCTCTCACTTCTTTGCTAACTGTGCTCATACACTCTCCCATGAAGGCTACTAGGAAGCTAGAGAAACTGATATGGACACAGAGCCAGTGTGAGCCAGGAATCTCCCCCAGCAGCCAAGGAATCAAAGAGAGACTGTGAAACAAAGAGAGATAGTTTGACATGTGTGCAAAATGATTGCATTGGCTTACAGGCTCGAGAGAGTCCAGGATTTGT
Source organism: Erinaceus europaeus (assembly GCF_950295315.1). Classification (NCBI taxonomy): domain Eukaryota; kingdom Metazoa; phylum Chordata; class Mammalia; order Eulipotyphla; family Erinaceidae; genus Erinaceus; species Erinaceus europaeus. Next base: position 43,582,866 of record NC_080181.1, on the reverse strand, counting down.
GGATTTGACTTAAGATTTGAGTTGGCTGAGTTGTAAGAAATAACTTATATTGGGGCTGGGTGGTGACCCACCTGTTAAGCGCACATATTACCACGTACAAGAACCAGGGTTCAAGCTCCCAGTCCACACATGCAAGGGGGGAAGCTTCAAGAGTGGTAAAACAGGGCTGCAGGTGTCTCTCTTTCTGTCCCTTGCTAACCCCCTCTCCTCTCAATTTCTCTCTGTCCTATTAAGTAAAAAGAAAAGAGAATTATTAAAGAAAAAGATGGCAGGGGTCGGGCGGTAGTGCAATGGGTTGAGCCCACATGGCGCCAAGTGCAAGGACCGACTTTAGGATCCCGGTTTGAGCCCCTGGCTCTTCACCTTCAGGGAAGTCACTTCACTAATGGTGAAGCAGGTCTGCAGGTGTCTTTCTCCCCCTCTCTGTCTTCCCCTCCTCTCTCCATTTCTCTCTGTACTATCCAACAATGTTGTTATCCATCAATAACAACAACAATAGTAACTACAACAATGAAACAACAAGGGCAACAAAAGAGGAAAAAATCTAATGTAAAAAAAAAAAGGAAAAGATGGCTAACAGGAGTGGGGGATTTGTAGCACTGGCACCAAACTCCACAAACTCCAGAGTTAAGCCTGATAGCAATTTAAAAAGAAAGAGAGAGAGAGAGAGAGAGAGAGAGAGAGAGAGGAGCTTTATCATTATATGTCTACATTTTTTTTCCTACTTCTGCTTATCAGCAATGGCTGTTGCTTGAGAGAATCTCAGGCTTTAGTGTTGACAAAGGCCCAGTCTACTGGTATCCCATGTAAATCACCCAGGTATGGATGTAGCCTGAATAGATGGGGCTTAGGATCCCTCTGCACCTATTGAGAGATGTCAGTCTCTTCTTTCTGTTCTGTTAATATGGCAGTTATACGGGCTGGGATTTGGATATTGAACCAACCTTGCATTTATGGGATGAGTTTCAGTTGATTACAATGTAATTCATATGCATATACACATACACAAGCACAGACATATATATATATATATATATATATATATATATATATATATATACATTTTCCCTGCTGACTGTGATTTGCAAATATTTTGTGGGGGATTTTAAGGTGATGCTGCCTTCTTGGTAAGGATTGGGAAGTGTTATCTTCTTTCCTGTTTTCTGGAAGTTGTTCTGTAGAATTAATTTCATTTCTTTTTTTAAAAAAACATACTTTATTCGTTTATTTTTGGATACAAACAGAGAGAAATTGAGAGAAGGGAGAGTTTATAAAGAGAAGGAAGAGGAGAGAGGCCTGCAGAACTACTTCACAACTCATGAAGCTTCCCGCCTCTTGCAGGTGGGGACCAGGGGTTTGAACCCAGGTTTTTGCACATCATAACATTTGTGCTAAACCAGGCATGCCACCACTCAACCCTGTATTTCTTTTTAAAAGATTTATTGTTAGGGGGCCAGGAAGTGGCACACCCAGTTAAATATTCATAGCACTATGTGGAAGGGCCCACGCAAGGACCAGGGCTCAAGCCCTTGCTTCTCACCTGCAGGAGGGGAGCTTCATGTGCAGTGAAGCAGGTCTACAGGTGTCTGTCTTTCTCTCTCCTTCTCTATCTCCCTTTCCCCTCTCAATCTCCCTCTTCTATCCAATAAAATGGGGAAAAATGGCTGCCAGGTAGATTCACAGTGCTGGCACCAAAGCCCCAATGATAACCACTGAGAAATAAAAAAACTATTTATTGTTACAAGATTAGGATCAAGAAATGGAGACCAGAGCACATCTCTGCTTTCATGAATGGCAGAGCTATAATTTGACTTCTACCTTAAAAAACACTTTCTGCCATGCTTTAACTAAAAGGGCACTTTCTTTAATGGATATGAGATCACACTGTACATACACTCCCTCTTGAATTCCTCTGGCCATCTGAAGTGGTTTAACAGGGTTCCAATCCTCTCTCCCCAAAGACTATACATTTGTTCATATTATCTACTCATCTTATCCTAGACTATAAGGGCTTAAAATGTAACATGTTAGTCTATAAAAATATGAACTTGTAGACTGTGTACCCAGTAGAGTACATCACATACGTTGCCATGTGCAAAGACCCAGTTTCAAACCCCAGCTACCCACTGCAGGGGGAAGCTTCATAAGTGGTGAAGCAGTGATGCAGGTATCTATCTATCTATCTATCTATCTACCTACCTACCTACCTATCTATCTCCCTTGCCCCCTCAATTTCTCTGTCCTATCAAAAATAAACACAGAAATAAGTAAATATTTTAAAAATAGAGGAAAAGCTTCAACTAAAAAACCTGAACTTTAGTACAGTTATATCTGAATGTAATAGAATATTTTAGCTCCTAATATGATTATAGTCAAATTTTACACTTTCCAGTAAATAACAAAAAAAGAATGTTGACTTTCTTCATGATTATGTGAAGCTGAAGCTGGCATTTTCTTTAAGTCACAGAAAAATGCCCTGAAAGAAACATGTCACATTGAATATCATTCTCCAAAGAGTAGCCAGAGGTTTCACCACACAACTGAAATGAAGAAATAATGAGAATATTTACATGTCAATTCAGATTTTGCAAAGAGAGGAAGAGAGAGAGAGGGAAAGAGGGAGAGAGAGAGAGAGAGAGGGAGGGAACTGGAGGACAGATTTTTAAGCCTGGGGCAGGTTGTGTGACTTGTCTACAGAAATTCCTGAGCTCTTTGAGGGAGAAACCACTTACAATTGGCTTGACCTGGACTTGTGTTGGGGACTTGGGTCCTCTTGGCCCAAGCCTTCTTCTCTGTGTGACGGCTGGAGTACAGGTGCTCATGTTGAGTTCTCCCCATGTGTATTCCAACCAGCCTAACTATTGGATGTAAGCTGGAAGATAGAGGCTAATTTTCTAGAATGGTGCAGAGGAAAAACTTGCAAATTGTCTCCTAAAAAAAAAATTAAAACTGGGACTGGAAAATTGCTCACTTGGATGGTGTGCCGTTTTGCTGTGTTTGTGACCCAGGGTTCAAGCCTGATCTTTACCGCACTGAAGGAAGCTTCATTGTTGTGGTCTCTTTCTTTCTCTTAAAAAAAAAAAATTATGGGGGAGTTGGACGGTATCACAGTGGGTTAAGTGCACATGGCGCAAAGTGCAAGGATCTGCATAAGGATCCCGGTTCGAGCCCCCAGCTCCCCACCTGCAGGGGAGTCACTTCACACACAGTGAAGCAGGTCTGCAGGTGTCTGTCTTTCTCTCCCTGTCTCTGTCTTCCCCTTCTCTCTTCATTTCTCTCTGTCCTATTCCAACAATGACAACAACAAGAATAACTACAACAATAAAACAACAAGGGCAACAAAAGGGAATAAATAAATATCTTTTAAAAATTATAAAACTGAACAAGACTATTGTTAGAAACATCCAGCTATGAATCTGGAAATTAACTAGAGACATATAATGAATGAATAAGATTATTTAATTTTTTTTAAATTTGTAAACGTTATTTTATTTGCTAGTACAGAGAATTGGGAGGGAAGGGGGATAGAGAAGGAAAGAGAGAAACCTGCAGTCCTGCTACATGACTTATGAAGCTTTCCCTCCACTGCATGTGGGGACTGGGGGCTTGATTGAACCTAGGTCTATTCACATGGTAATAAGTGCACTTAACAGGGGCCAGGTGGTGTACCTGGCTAAGCACACATTACAGTGCACAAGGTCCCAGGTTCAAGCCCCTGGACCCCACCTGCAGGGGGAAAGCTTCATAAGTGGTGAAGCAGGGCTGTAGGTATCTCTCTGTCTCCCTCTCTATCTCCTACCCTCTCAATTTCTTTCTATCTCTATCCAATAATATATGTAAATAAAAATATTATTACAAAAAGAAAAAAGAAAGTGGAAGCCAAGCCAAGACAGACCTATGACCTATGATCATCTGAATACTGAGTGCTTTCTCCAACTCAGACACAGATTAGCCAGCCTTTTCTGGGTCAAGATGTTTAAACACAAATCCCGACCAGTTACTGATGGATCACTAACAAATACTGACCCAGAAAGAGGCCATAGAACTGAGACTTATCGGGAGTCTGGCAGCAGCGCAGTGAGTTAAGTGCATGTGGCACAAAGTACAAGGACCAGCGTAAGGATCCTGGTTTGAGCCCCAGGTGGTGAAGCAGGTCTGCAGGTTTCTATCTTTCTCTCCCCCTCTCTGTCTTCCCTTCCTCTCTCCATTTCTCTCTGTCCTAACGATGACGACATCAATAACAACAATAATAACTACAACAACAATAAAAACCAAGGAAAAATAGATATAAAAATTTTTTTTAAAAAGTAAGACTTATCTCTCCCCTGCCTCTACAAAACATAGCTAAGACATCACTGGTTGAGGGGCCTGGTGGTGGTGCATCTGGCAGAGAAGACATATTACAATACATAAGGATCTGGGTTCAAGTTCCTGGTCCCCCCATGCAGAGTGGAAATTTCATGAGTGCTGAAGCAGTGCTGAAGTATTTCTCTTTCTCTTCTATCTCTATTGCACCCTTCCCTCTCAATTCCTGTCTGTCTCTATCATATATATCCATTTTAGAAAGACATCATTGGCTGCATGCTGTGGAGAGATCATCTGGAGAACTGGATTGGATAACTCACTGAGTGGACAGACACTGGACTCTATCTAATAAATGAATAACTAACCAAAATATTTTTAAACTATTTGTTTTTCTGATAGAGACAGAGAGTAAGGAAAGAAACCTCAGCACTGGGGTCTAGTCAGTGGCACACCTGGTTGAGTGCACATAGTACATTGTGTAAGGACCTGGGTTCAAGCCCCTGCTCCCCACCTGCAGCAGGGATGCGATGAAGCAGGTCTTCAAGGGATATCTCTTTCTTGATCCCTCCCTATGTCCCCCTCTCCTCTCAGTTTCACTCTGTCCTATCAAATGAAAAAAAAAGAAAGGCCATCAGAAGCGGTGGATTCTTAGTGCCGGCACTGAGCCCCAGAAACAACCATGGAGGCCTAAATAAATAAATAAATAAATAAAAAGAAAAGAAAAAAAGCACAAAGGTATAAAAATAATGGCTGGGTGGTGGTGCACCTGGTTGAGTATATATTACAATACACATGGACCGAGGATCGAGCCCCCAGTCTCCACCTGCAAGGCGGAAGCTTTTTGAGTGGTAAAGTAGTGCTGCCGATCTCTCTTTCTCTTTCCCTATCTTCCCCTACTTCTCAGTTTCTGGCTGTCTCTATCCAATAAATAAAAATAATAAAACATTTTTTAAAAAGAATTTATTTAAACAAAGAGAAAATAAACCTTTTTACCGGAGCTCAAGTCTGGGTAGTGCACATGGCAAAGCAATACACTATCCTCATGAGCTATTTTTCTGACCGAATTTCTTCCTTCTCCTCCTCCTCCTTCTTCTTTTTAATGAAAGACAGTGTTCTGGCCATACATAGAACCAAGAAGGGGGAGAGAAAGACACCTGCAGACCTGCTTCACCACCTGTGAAGCGACTACCCTGTAGGTGGGGAGCCGGGGGCTGGAACCCGGATCCTTATTCCGGTCCTTGCGCTTTGTGCCACTTGCGCTTAACCCATTGTGCTACCACTCAACTCCCCCACTTATTTATTTTTAATTACTTTTATTTATTGGGTAGAGACAGGCAGAAATTGAGAAGGTAGGAGGAGATAGGGAGAGAAACAGAGACACCTGCAGCACTGCTTCATCACTTGCAAAGCTTTTCTCCTGCAGGTAGGATCAGGGGCTCAAACCTGGATCCTTGCGCATGGTAACATGTGTACTCAACCAAGTGCGCCACTGGCCCCTCCTTTCTGGGTTTCAACAACAAATTGTGTGGCATATTAAAATAACAGAAAACACATAATGTGAAGAGACAGAGCAAACATCAGAGCTTGACTACAATATGGCAGAGACCTCGGGATTGTCTGAACAAGGATTCAAGACAAGTTTCATTGTTGTGCTAAAGGGATACCATCAGAAAGTATGCAAGAATAGATGGGTAATGTAATCGGAGATGGAAAATCTAAGAAAGAGTCAGCATGGATTGGTGAAATAGCTCACTTGGCTAGTGTGTTGCTTTGCCATGTGCATGACCCTGGTTTGAACCCATTCCTCACTGCATTAAAGGAAGCATTGGCACTGTGGTGGTATTGTGGTCTCTTACTCCTTCTCACTCTCAGTTTCTCTCTGCCTCTGTCACTTTCTCTATCTTGGAAGGAAGGAAGGATGGAAGGAAGGAAGGAAGGAAAAGAGGGAGGGAGGGAAAGAGGGAGAAAGAGAAACAGTCAAGTTAGACTGTCAGGTCAAAGTGAATGAGCTTCCTTGAAGCAAGTAAATGGAATGACAAGATTCAGTGATCTAAAGAGCTACCTCCTCCAGTCTCAGTGTCCTTGACTTTGTACTCTGAAAGCTTTCTGTGCTGTATGAGCATAACTCATTCCTTGTTTTCATTGTTGTTATCAGTTTTGGTGCTGTGGTCATTCTCTCTCTCTCTCTCTGTCTTGTTTCTCTGTCTAGAAAGATAGAAAGGGGGGGTGTCAATGTAAAACATTCTTGAATCACTAGCAAAAGTTGTCTTACATTTTAAAAGGGCTAAAAATCCTCTCCTATGTCCTTGCTTGTCAATTTTGTTTTATTTGGATTTTCCTAGCAATATTTTATAACATTTATTATTTTTATTTATATACTGGATAGAGACAGAGAGGAATTGACAGAGAAGGGGGAAGTTAAGGAGAGATAAAGAGAGACACCTGTAGCACTACTTTACCGCTGTCATGCTTTCTTCTTGTTGGTGGGCCCTGGGGTTTGAACCTAAGTCCTTGCACATTGTAACATGTGCATTCTACTGGGTGTGCCACCACCTGGCCCTGACTTCTTCTAGTTTTTACAAAGTCATTTCCTTGGGAAGGTGCTGGGCTAGCATCACCGGAGAGAGAAGAGACCAGGAACTCGTGGCAGAGCGGAAATGCAATGCAGTGCCTCTACTGATCAGAGACAATGCTTTTTATATATCTCTTTAACCAGAAGTGGCAAATGGGAAAAGGAAATGGCTAGGGGAGGGGGTGGAGAAAAAGAGCTCGAAGGTAGCAAGCTTCCATAGCAGCTGTTGTGAAGGTTCTAAGCAGTGGAGATTAAACCAATACCCTGCAGGCAGGGCGGGTCTCAGGCAAAACAGTGATTATGTAAATATACCACAGGATCAAGCAATGCAGGGGACCTGGCGTAATGACCAACAGGAAGGGTGTGCTAATGGATTACATTTGCTGACATATGGGTGCAGTATCTCATCTCCCCAGGATATGTGTCTGCAAAAATATTCTCACCTCCAAGTTTTTGGGTGATGCCTGTGCCAGTCACTTCCACCCCCATTATGAAACATAAGTCTTCTTGATGTGGGAATAAGGCCTGGGAGAGAAGCAGCATTTCTCAGTCCCATGATTAAGTCTCAGTCTCTCAGCAAGTCTGCATGCGGAGCTTCCATCCACTCAGATGGGAGCACCAGGACTAGAAGGAACTGAAACTGTATTTTCCTTCCCCCATGTCAACTGGCCTTTGGTAAAGTTGCCAGCTGGTCAGACTCTGGAAAAAAAAAGTTTCTCTCAAAGTTAGGCCTTGTTCTGAAGAACATAATGCTCTGAACACATTTCAGAATGAAAACATCTCTCCTTCTTCTGTCAAAATAAGAGGGAGGCTAGGTGGTAGTACACCCAGTAGAATGCACAGGTCACCATGTGCAAGGACCCAGGTTCAAGGTTCCAGAACCCACCTGCAGAGGGAGGGGGGAAGCTTTAGGAGCAGTGAAGCAATGCTGCAGGTGTCTCTCTCTCTCCCTATTATGCCCTTTCCTATTGATTTCTGTCTTTCTGTGTCTAAATAAGTAAATAAATAAATATTTTAAAGAACAAGGAGACATCTCTTTGATTTCCTCTGTCAGAGCCTGGTATAGGCTCCTGGAGGAGATTGATCAGTGGTAACAATCTGTCCAGTTAATCATTGAGGAGATGAGATTTGCGGCTTGTGACTACTCTTGACTCAGGTAAACACTGTGAGCTTTGTCTTACTTGTTAGGGGAAGAGATGGAATTTAGTGGCAAGATATGCTTTAGAACTCAAGAAATTTATTTCATTTCATTTCATTTTCACCACCAGGGTTGTGACTGGATCCTGGTTCCTTTACCACTCCATCATTATTTCCCAGAGGACAGTTTTAAATTATTTATTTATTAATTTATGCCTCCAGGGTTATCACTGGGGTTCAGTGCCTGCTCTATGAATCCACTGCTCCTGGAGGCCATTTTTCCCCCTTTTGTTACTCTTATTGTTTATCATTGTTGTAATTATTATTGTTGTTGTTATTGCTGTCATCATTGTTGGATAGGACAGAGAGAAATCAAGAGAGGAGGGAAGAGAGAGGGGGGGAGAGAAAGACAGACACCTGCAGACCTGCTTCACCGCCTGTGAAGTGACCCCCCTGCAGGTGGGGAGCCGGGGAGGCCATTTTTTAATTCTTCTTCATGGATAGAAGGTGACACAGAGAGATAGAGAGGGAGGAAGTGAGGAGAGACACCTGCAGCACTGCTCCTTAACTTGTGAAGCTTCTCTCCTTGCAGGTGGGGACCAGGGGCTTGAACCTGGGTCCTTGGGTATGATAATGTATGCACTCTACCAAGTGTGCCACTACCCACCATGAGCTGGACATTCTAAACTCTCATAATTTCATAGGATTGGGCAGCCCATGTAAAAGTCAACATGCCACATGCTGAATGAGAGGAAGACAAGATTTTCAGGGAGGGCGTGGGGAGACAGCATATGGTTATAGGAAAGACAAGACTCTAAAGTCCCAAGTTCAATCCCTGACACCACCTTCAGCCAGAGTTTAGCAGTTCTCTGGTGTCTCTCTCCCTCCCCTAGTCTTTCTCACAGCATCTTTCATAAAAATAAAATATTTATTTAAAAAAATTTTCATGGAATGTGTAGATAATGCGAATGTGTTCGTGCACGCACACACATACATACACACACAATAGTGGTTTCTAGAAAACTGGCTTTCAGGGGCAGGGATAGATAGCATAATGGTTATACAAACAGACTTTCATGTCTGAAGCTCTGAGGTGCTAGATTCAATCTTCTGCACCATCTTCAGCCAGAGCTGAGCAGTGCTCTGGTCTCTCTCTGCATGTCTCTCTTTTCTCTCTCTCTCTCTCTCTCTCTAAAATAAAGTAAATGAAACATTAAAATAAAAATAAAAAGAAATGTTATACATGTACAAACTATTGTATTTACTGTCGACTGTAAAACATTAACCCCCCCCAATAAAGAAATTTAAAAAAAAAAAGAAAATTGGCTTTCATTGCAAAATAAACAACAGAAACTGAAATCCAAATCATGTCACACCATAAATAAAAATAATTTTCAGGAAATTGCAGAGCAGGGAGCTTTCAATTTCTAGCACTATGGCAGATGAAGGGAGTTTGGAAAACCTTTCTCAATGCCTCTTTCAGAAACGCCACTAAAATAGAACATGGGAAAGGAAGACTGAGCCAGTGTAAATGAGAGACACATCATGATGACTACCAGGCTGAACATCCCTTTCCAAAAAAAGGTACATCTTTAAAACTAGACAGAGGAAGGAAGTAGGTTATCTGTAACAGGAATGAGGTCTGGGGAGGAAAAAAGAGATGAAGTCAGTAGACACTGGGATAAATGCTGGAAGAAAGGAACTGACAACTCAGTTTTCTACCCGTCCCCCAACACACACACACACCCTCACACCCCAAACACCCACTTTATGCCCGTCCATGCCATATGGAGCATCACATACGCTTCTGGGAAGGTTTTTCAATTACAAATGCACTTTTCCACTAGTTTTAGAGCTACTCCCATTCCGACTTATTATTATTGTGCTAGGACATCACTTTATCTGGATTGCTTGATTTGCCAGCACTCAAGTGGTTGATGTTTTCACCTTAAAAATCTTTTTATTTCTGTAAATCCATCCCATCCCACTCCCACCCCAGAGACTTCTCTCTCTCTCTGGTGGTTTCAATGTGTCACTTAACTTGGGCTTAACTTAACCATACTTTTGTTTTTCTTTATTTGATTTGACAATTTCTCACTTGACTGAGTGTTCAAACCATTTCTGTTTCATGTGATTATTGATATGACTGGATTTATACCTGACATTTTGCTATTTGATTTTGCACCATATATATACTTCCCCCTGTCGTTGTTTTTTTTGTTGGTGATAAGTCTGTTTCCTGTTGCATCATCTTTCTTCTTTTGTTGACATTATCGCTTTCATTGTATTTGGGAGGATTCTCCCCTCACTGGCTCTTCTGGAAGTTACAAATCACAGTGTCTTAATTTGTCGTCATGTAAATCAGATTAACACTCACGACATTTTGCTGAATTGTGAATATTTTTCTTTCATTAAAGCTTCAGTTCCTCCTATTAAATTTTCTTTTTCTTTTTTTTTTTCCCTCCAGGTTTATTGCTGGGACTCAGTGCCGACACTACGAATCCACTGTTACTAGCAGTCGTTTTTTCCTTTTCAAAAAATTGGATAGGACTGAGAGGAATTGAGATGGGAGAGGAAGATAGAGAGGGAGAGAAGAAGATAGACACTTGCAGACCTGCTTCACAGTTAAATTTTCTTTCCTTATTTGATGAGAAAGATAAAGAGTAAAACAGACATAAATATATATATAATGTTAGAGCACTGCTCCACTCTGGCTGATGGTGGTGCTGGGAATTGAACCTGGGACCCCAGAGCCTCAGACATGAAAGTCTTTTGCACGACCACTATGCTCTCTCCAGCCTGCCTCTTTTATTTTTTGTTCTGTCATTGGCCTATATACCACAAACTGATATGTCCAAACTCAACAGTAATTATAGGGCTGGGGGAGAAAGCATAATGATTATGTACAAAGGCTTTCATGCCTGAAGCTTTGAGGCCCCAGATTCAATCCCCAGCACCACTATAAACCAGAACTGAGCAATTCTCTGGTCTCTCTCTCTCTTTCTCTCCCTCTTTCATTAAAATAAATAAAACATTGGGATCAGGCAGTAGCACACTTGGTTAAGCACACACTTTACTTACAGTGCACAAGGACCCAGGTTCAAGCTCTTGCTCCCCACCTGCAGGAGGAAAGCTTCACAAGCAGTGAAGCAGGGCTGCAGGCGCCTCTCTCCCTATCTTCCCCTTCCCTCTCAATTTCTCTCCATCTCTATCCAATAATACATAAATAAAAAAGATTTAAAAATATTAAGAAATCACAATTTTATTCAAATGCAGTTTAAGCGTGCTAAGAAGAAAAAAAAAAAGCTGCGACCATCTATTCATGTAATTTCTTCCTCTCTGCCAGTGCACTTTACTTCTTTCTATGGATTCCAGCTCTCAAATACGATTTCTTTTCAGCCTGGGAGACTAAGTCAATATTTTGTTGTTGTTGTTGTTGTTGCTGTTGTTGTTTGTGTTGTGTGTTTGTAAGGCAGATCTTCTAGCAGTGAATCCTCTCACTCTATCAGAAAAAGTCCTTATTCATATTCAGATGCCTTTTTGAAGGGTGCATTTATTGAACACAGACTGGTTCATTTCTCCTCTCTCTCTTTTCTTTTAGTGCCTTGAATACATCAACCCACTGCTTTTGAGACTTCATTGTTTTGAGAATTCTCATCAGAAAAAAATGTGCTAATACAATTGTGGTTTCCTCTGTACTTCATGGGTTTTTTTTTTTTTACCCCCCTTGCTGCTGGCATTAAATGTCTCTTCCAACAGTTTGAATATGATGTGTCTAGGTGTGAATTTCTGAGTTTATTTTTACTAGGATTTTATTAAACTTGGGTGTACAGATTCATGTTAATTTTAAATCAGACTTGGGATTAATACTCATTCAGATATATCTTCTGCCCTTTTCTCTGAGGTATTGATCAACTAAAGAGGAAATTCTGTTTCTCTGGTCTCAAGTTGATTTATTATTTCGTTTGCCACTTCAAATCTGCTGTTGAATCTCTCTAGTGATTTATATGTTTTTTTTTCTCTAGTGGATCCACTTTTAAAGCCTGGATATATTATCAGACTCTTTTTTAACACAGTCAATATTTTAAATTATATTCTACAGTTGATAAGCAACCTTACCTTTCTTTTATTATTTTTTTTCTTAAAAAGTACTTATTTATTTGGGCCAGGTGGTGGTACACCTGATTGAGCACACATTATAATGCAAAAGGACTCAGGTTCCAGTCCCCAGTCCCCACCTGCAGGGGGAAAGCTTCACGAGTGGTGAAGCAGTGCTGCAGGTGTCTATCTCTCTTCCTCTCTATCCTCCCTTTCCCTCTCGATTTCAGTCTGTCTCTATCCAATAAATAAATAAATAAATAAAAGATAATTTAAAAATTTTTTTAAAAGTAGTTATTTATTATTGGATTGAGATAGAAATTGAGAGGGGAGGCGGATAGGTAGAAAGGGAGAGAGACAGACACCTGCAGCCCTGCTTCACAGCTTGTGAAGTTTTCCCTCTGCAGGTGGGGACCAGGGGCTTGAACCTGGGTCCTTGTGCACTGTAATGTGTGCTTTTATTTATTTATTTATTTATTTATTTTCTTTTGTTGCCCTTGTTTTTTATTGTTGTTGTAGTTATTAGTGTTGTTGTTATTGATGTCATCGTTGTTAGACAGGAGAACATGGAAATGGAGAGAGATGGGGAATACAGATAGGAGGAGAGAAAAACACCTGAAGACCTGCTTTATCACCTGTGAAAAGACTCCCCTGCAGGTGGGGAACCAGGGGCTCAAACCCGCATCCTTACGCCAGTCCTTACGCCACGTGCACTTAAGCCGCTTCGCTACCACCAGACTCCCTGTAATGTGTGCTCTTAATTTGGTATACCACTGCTTGGCCCCCCTTTCTTTTATTATTATTATTTATTATTTTATTATTCTTTTTTACGAGACCACTGCTCAGCTCTGGCTTATGGTGGTGCAGGGGATTGAACCTGGGACTTTGGAGTCTCAGGCATGAAAGTCTCTTTGCATAACCATTATGCTGTCTCCCCCACCCTCTTTTATTTTTAAAGATTGATTCTGATGTTTATATTCTTGAAAATATCTTTAATTATTATTTTTTTTTTAATTTTAACTCAGCTGTGGTTTATGGTCCTACAAGGGATTGAACTTGGGGCCTCCCAACATCTGGCATCTGAGTCTTTTTGCATATCTATTATGCTACCTCCTCTGTCCTATAACATTTATCATCTTTTTCTGCTGAGTCCAGCCTCCAGGCCCCTTCAGAAGTAGTTTTGTAAGGGCTTGACCTGAGGAACACCATCTTGACCACCCCAGTGACTCTGCCAGTATCAGTCAGTTCCAAGAAAGTTCATGTCCCACTAGAGTTCCAGTACTCTGAAGAAAGAGGAAGTAGTGAGTGTAGATTTCTCTGAAAAGAAAGTGTGGAGGGTCAAAAAGGGGATGTTCTAAAATTAATTAGAGCCCCAAAATTAACTGCCTATATTAGCTTCTGTACCCTTGCTTGCTTGCGGAAATTGTGATCTTTGCCTAAGTAACCAACTGTGTAATAAGGGCTGCTACTGCTTTCCTCCATTGCTGGAGAGGCAGTCCCTGGCCAGGCCCGGCTGGGTAATAAAGACTCTCATAATTAAACTTTGGTCTTGAGCTGTCTTCCTTGCTTAGACCCCACAACAGTTTCCTTTCATTTTTTTTTCTTTCCTCCTGGCATATGGGTAAGACTTTCCTATTTGTATGCATATCTCCTCGTCTTGTATTGAAAATGGAACAGTTTTACAGCAAACAGTAACAACTCTGAATTCTGATTCCATCCTCTACTCCCAGAATTGCTATAGTTTGTGCCTTGTGGATTTTTTTTTGTTTTTGTTGTTAACCTGTTTAATGACCATTTTGTATGAATTTTCTAGGTTGGTCTACACCACAGAATGCAAATATCCTTGCTCATTTAAGGCTAGACGGTGGCACACCCAGCTGAGCGCACACCTTACCATGAACAAGGACCTGGCTTGGAGCTCCTGCTCCCACCTACAGGGAGGAAACTTCACGAGTGGTGAAGCAGGTCTGCGGGTGTCTCTCTTTCTCTCTCTTCCCCTCTCGATTTCTCTGTCCTATCATATAACTAGAAAGGGAAAAAAAAAAGAAAAAAAGTGGTTTCTAGAAGTGGTGGATTTGTACTGCCAGCACCAAGCCTTAGTGACAACCCTGGTGGCAATAAAAACAAACAAATAAATAAATGAATAAATACATAAGGTTCAGACATATTTTCTTGAAAATGGATTTGTCTGTCTCTTTCTTTCTTTCTCTCTTTCTTTCTCTCTTTCTTTCTTTCTTTCTTTCTTTCTTTCTTTCTTTCTTTCTTTCTTTCTTTCTTTCTTTCTTTCTTTCTTTTTAACCAGAGCACTGCTCAGCAGCTCTGGCTTATGGCAGTGTGGGGGATTGAACCCAGGACTTGAGAGCCTCAGGCATGAAAGTCTCTTTAAATAAACATTATGCTATACCCCCACTCTGTCTGTCCCTTTTTGAAAAAAATAAATAAAGGGCAGGGGTAGATAGCATAATGGTTATACAAAGAGACTCTCTCTCTGTCTCTGCCTTCCTCTGAATTTCTGGCTGTCTCTCTTTTTAAATTTCTTTTTATTTATTTGTTTATTTACTTATTATTGGATACAGAGAGAAACTGAGGGAGGAGAAGATAGAAAGGAGAGAGACACCTGCAGCCCTGCTCCACTACTCAAGTACTCTACAGGCGATGACCAGAGACTTGAACCTGGGTCCTGGGTAGATAGCATAATGGTTATGCAGACAGACTATCATGCCTGAGGCTTCAAAGTCCTAGCTTCAATCTCCTGAACCACCATAAACCAGGGCTGAGCAGTGCTCTGGTTAAAACAAATAAACAAATAAATAAATAAAAATAAAAAATAAAATACCAGTTGAACCTGGGTCCTTGTGCACTATAAAGTGAGCACTTAACTAGGTGCGCCATTACCTAGTGGCTGTCTCTATCAAATAAATTAAGATGATAAAAAATACTGAGAGAGAGAGAGAGAGAGAGAGAGAGAGAGAGGGAGAGAATGGAATTTTAACTTGCTGGGAGAGCTGGCCCTGCTCTGGGGCTCCTTAACTTTCTGTGACCACAAGGCCCCCAATCTCCAAGGCCTTTCATATC